>NC_071991.2:61850833-62153863 GCF_028885655.2 Pongo abelii
TTCTCAACCACAAATGATCATCTCTTTGCCCCAACCCCCGTAGATATTTGGCAATGTCTGGAGACATTTTTGGCTGTTAAGAGTTGAGAGAGAGGCATGCTACTGGCATCTAGTAGAGGCCAGGGATATTAGTAAATTTCCTACAATGCACAAGACACCCCACCCACAACAAAGAATCTGGCCCAAAAAGTCAGTAGTGCCAAGGGTAAGAAACATCACTCTTGGCCCATGTATGAGACTGTATCTGTAGATGTTACCAGGAGTAGATGTTACAAGAAGTACAGTTCTTGAGTCACAAGGTGCTCAGCATTTTGCTGACCAGTTTGCTCTATACTCTACCAAAAGTGTTGAGTGTGCCTTGTTACCCGTCATCTTGCCCATATTTAATTTTTTCTATCTCAATTTTTGCAAGTCTCGAAGAAAATGACATTCTTTTAACTGGCAGACATATAATTACTAGTGAAATTAAACATCATTTTGAGTTTATTGGCCACTTGCTTTTCTTGAAGTAGAATTGCCATCTGTCCAGGTTCCATTCCTATCACTGTTCGTTGCAGACTTTCCTCTATCAAGGAGGCAAAATGTGGGAAGAACCTTGCAAAGGGGAAGCAGATTGGTGAAATCTGCTCATCCAATGAATGAAGAATGATATACTGTGCAGAATAAGCAGTTCAACTTGGCTTATGGGATTCCAACTCCTCTCTTGGCATGCCCTCCAGTTCCTATTTGTTTTAGAGCAGATTGAATCCAGGCTCTTTGTCATGAGACATTTGTTCTGTGGCATCTGAAAGGAAGCTGTAAGCACAAACAGCTTGGGTAGAATGAAAAGATGTCACTGCTTGGTTGGATTGAGGAAAGAGAAAGGGGAGTGTTCCTAGAATTAAAATTTGCCTCTTAAGGCATTAATGTTGACAGTTTATTGAAAGTTTATGCTCTTGAGGGAAGTGAGTCATCTGCTTTGCCCTGAAGCCCTATGACTTTGCAGTTGGTAATTACAGACTCCACTGTGAATACACGCTTAACTGCTCTCGTTTTCCTCTCTGCTTGCGCCCACTATCAGAATCGATGTCCACCGTAAAGAAAATGCAGGGGCTGCTGAGAAGTCGATTACTATCCTCTCTACTCCTGAAGGCACCTCTGCGGCTTGTAAGTCTATTCTGGAGATTATGCATAAGGAAGCTCAAGATATAAAATTGTGAGTAAAGAAGATTGTCCTGTGACAGAGGTTGATATTTGTGCTCTTGTATTTTTGATATCTCTGACACAATTCTTGGGAATTGCCAACAAACAAATGGAAATGATATCCTGATGAGCTACAGTGGTTGACACTGTTGATTTGGTCGTGAATTGTATGTCTTTTAATATTTAAATATTTTCATTCACATTTGAACATAGGCGAGTGGTGATAACGGGGAAGAGAAGTGCGGCTACAGAAGAAGGCAACTTGGGGAACCTAGGACCAGGAGGTATCCTGTATTAACCCAAGACAGGAGCCCCAAATCTTGACTCATCCTTTATTCAGAGCTCATTGGAGCTCTGTTCTTGTCCTCTGCCTGGCCCCACCTTGGAGCAGCAGGGAGTGTGGAGGTGGGGAAGTGCCTAAGTCTCTTCTGAGGCAAACTGGAGATTTATCTGGGTAATGCAGGCGGGAACTCTAACTATTTCTTCCACAGGAACTTTGAGTGAAGGTTGGGTTCTGTGCCACGTTAGCGTACAGAACAGCGCTGTGCTGAAAGTAGAATCCAGAGTAAGGCACTGGAGTTAGTGTGGGGACCTCATTACCAACCTTAATTTGTAGAGAACTTTAAATATGTTTTAGTAATATTATATGTGGGTGCCATATTATAAGAATGTAATTATTAAAGTAAAAATTTTAAAAAGGAATTATTTTAGTATAGAGAAAAATAGGCCCAGTGCGGCGGCTCATGCCTGTAATCCCAGTACTTTGGGAGGCCGAGGCGGGTGGATCATGAAGTCAAGAGATCAAGACCATCCTGGCCAACATGGTGAAACCCCGTCTCTACTAAAAATACAAGAATTAGCTGGGCGTGGTGGCATGTGCCTGTAGTCCTAGCCACTTGGGAGGCTGAGGCAGGAGAATGGCTTGAACCCGGAAGGCGGAGGTTGCAGTGAGCCGAGATCGCGCCACTGCACTCCAGCCTGGCGCCAGAGGGAGACTCTGTCTCAAAAAAAAAAAAAAAGAAAAAAAGAAAAACAAAGGAAAAGCACACCATCTATTAACCGCAATGACATTTTAAACAGTTTTATATATATATATGACTGGGAAATTCAGAAAGCTACAAAATGAAAAGTGAAAGCTCCCCTTCCTGTTCTTATGCCCTTACTCCAAAGTGTAACCACTGTTGCTTCTTCTGTTTCCTTCTATAAATTATGCACATATCTCCAGGTGTATATTTGTACTGGATGGTACTGTTTTTTATTTGTACGTTGTGTTTTGGTAGTAGGGGTTTAGGAATATGGTTTTGAGTAAGAGACTCCATCACTGAAGATATTTCCTGAAGTGAATAAAATAAGAACTATTTTAGAAGTTAAGTTCTGTATTTTTTCTCCCCTTCTATTCATGCATTGCTAGAATGCTGGCCAATTGTCAGCAAGTTTTAAGCTGTACCTAACACAGTGCTTCCCAGATGGTAGGTGGGAAGTAAATGTTTGATGAGTGAATATTGTCTTTCTACCCAAGAATAGGTTTACTTATTCTAATTTTATGACCACTTTTCTATTTACAGCACAGAAGAGATCCCCTTGAAGATTTTAGCTCATAATAACTTTGTTGGCCGTCTTATTGGTAAAGAAGGAAGAAATCTTAAAAAAATTGAGCAAGACACAGACACTAAAATCACGATATCTCCGTGAGTGCTCCTTTGCTTTTGAATAAGAAAACTTTCCAACACTGTAAGCTGCATGTTGTGTATTGGGCTTAGCTTCCCACTTTATAGCTGCTTCAGCTAGCCTATGTTGCCGTACTTACACATGGTTTCTCAAATATAGCTTGCTGCCTGTTAGGTTTCTGACCCGTATTGAAAGCATTATCTGCTTCTGGCAGGAGGAACCAAATGCTTTACATTCATGTTTTCTAAATGCAGTCTTAACTATGTTTTATGACATTTATTTCCAAAGTTGGAATATATAACCCAGTTTATTATCCATTGTCGTGTAATGCATTATCCCAACATTTGACAGCTTAACACAATGTGAACATTAATTGCTCAGCTAGTTTTTGTGGGTTAGGAATGCAGGAGCAGCTTAGCTGGGTGGTTCTGGCTTGGGGTCTCACAATGCTGCTGACAAGTTGATGCTGGCTGTTGGCAGAAGGCTTCAGTTCCTCCCACATGGGCTTCTCCACAGAGCTGCTTGAGTGTTCTCAAGACATGGCAGCTGTCAAGATGGAAACTGCAATGTCTTTTATGACATAGCCTCAGAAGTTATACTCTATCATTTTTCTAATGTTGTTTACACAAGTCAGCCCTATTCGGTATGTATGTGTGGGACTACAGATAACTGGGTGACGGGAATCACCTTGGAGGCAGGCTACCACACTTAGAATCTGTGGATGCTCTGAAATTACGTGGAAAGGTTTTTCTGAGGGTGGCCATTCTTAGTTTCAATCAGAGTACTCAAAAAGGTGGGAAAAGATTGATGAACTGAGGAAGAGTAGTAGGGGAAAGACTGCACAGTGTGCACAAGGAATTTTCAAAGGAGGTAGTAAGGAAGCCGGAAACTTCTGTTTGGTTGTAAAGAAAGGGGGAGAAAAACCCCACAAAGTGGTAAATACAATAAGTAATACTACTTTGTCTTAAATTTACCCCCAGAAAGGGGAGAGTTTTAAAAGAAAAAAATCTTAAAAGTTATTCTAGAAGCAGCTATTTTTAAAACTGTAATACAAAATGCTGGGCAGGGCCAGGTCGAGACTGAATTAGAATTATAGACTTCTTTTTAAAGTAATCTAAGAGAAATAGTCTTCATTATAGAAATGTTTACATTTTCAACAAGTTTGAGGAAAATGTTAAGGAATAACTTCTCATTCATCTGGCTCAAGGTTAGCCTGTGACATTTTACTAGTAGTGAAAATGAGAACTTCAGGAAGATGAAGGAGATTTGTACCAATAATCCATATCCTCTCAATTTATGTACTTAGTTCTGTTATCGATGGCACATGTCTCCCATTGCTTTTCCTCTCAAGGCTGTTGACCAGCGTAGGCTTAGGTGTTTTCAGGTATGATTTTCAGTGACTTTTGAAGGTTCAGCAGGACCCAGGTCCTGCAGGGAGTTTCTGAATATTGCTGCCACTATCTAACGTTTTTGTTATCTAAATGGCCATCGGTGAACCATTTTAAATTTTAGTCAAGATGGATTGATATTCCTCCAGCCTGCTTCAATCTAAATTCTAAAAAAACTGGTAAAAACTAAGTTTAGACACATGAATTCTGGCTTGTGTTTCTGGAATATTTCCATGCTTTCTCCTTGCTTGGTGACCCAGAAAATGCAATTGCACGAGAATGCCAATTATGCCTAGAATTGGTTAATACAGACTAGGAACATACTTACGAAAGGTTATGTACTTAGGGGATTTGGTTTCCTCAAAAACTATACATCTTTCCAGTCATTTTTCAATTCACTGTTCAATTGTGAAAATAGTTCAACTTTAAGCGGTTGAGAAGTAAGCTTTATTTAAAATGTGGGCTTGATTGAACTATATGTACCCAGTAATCTTTAGCTGAGAAAATGGGAGGGCAAGTATTTTCTTCTCTTTTGCAGCTTTACAGTTTTGGATTTACGTCTTTTGGGGCTTACTCATTTCCCATCATGTTTTACCACCCACTTTTACATATTACCAGGCTCCACAGTTTGTTTTTAATTGCTGTCTGTGGCTGAATTATTAGCTGTCTTCCTCCAATTTTCATTCTTTTTCTTTCCCTTCTTTTTCATTCTGCAGATTGCAGGAATTGACGCTGTATAATCCAGAACGCACCATTACAGTTAAAGGCAATGTTGAGACATGTGCCAAAGCTGAGGAGGAGATCATGAAGAAAATCAGGGAGTCTTATGAAAATGATATTGCTTCTATGAATGTTAGTTTTGTTATGAAGGGCATGTCTTTATTTTAACAAATAGTTAAAACAATGTTTTTAACTGCATTAATATTGAATTCTTTTGTGGCATTTTCACTAGAAGTAGTTCTAGTTGATTTTTAGCACCTCAGCAAGTATCCTGGGATAGTAGGGAAGATACTGGCTTTGACATTAAGCTTTGCTGTCCCTGTGACTTTAGCAAATTATTTAGTCTTTGAGCCTTAGCTTCCTTCTCTCTGAAGTAAGGCTAGTGTCTACCTACGAAGGTTAATGTAGTACCTCTCTTACAGTGTTAATTTGAGAGAGTTTAATATAGAAGAAATGTTACATGAACTGGATTTGAATCACAGCTGAACCGTTTATGAGCTGCAACTCTCTACTCTTAGATGATTTACTCAGTCTCTCTGAGCCTCAGTTTACTCATGTGTAAAATGGGACTACCGCCTACCTTTCATTCTTATTAGGATTACAATAGATAGAATGCATATAAAAGTTAATGTTAAGATTACAGGTTTGAAACTTGGTTACCCGTATAAACCTTGGAGATACAAGAATTTCAGTTGATAAAACAATCTGGGTAGTGCATCTGAGGCTATTAAAGCAAATTGCTGACATTCCTTAATCAGTGAAATGGTGCTGAAAATGGAACATTTCAAAAGCCTGTCTTAAATTTTAAAGTAAATGACTTTAAAAAATAATTTTTTTTTCAATTGGGCCAGTCATCTGAAACACAAAACCTGAGATGAGGGAAATGTGCAAATACTGCGTTTGTGAGAAGAGCCTAGAATGCTAGCCATTTTACACCCCACGTGACTTCTTGCCAACCTGCTTCAATTCTCACTGCTTGGCTCCAGATGTTCTGGAATCAACTGGGAATAAATCTAACCCCCTTAGGCCTTTTAAAAAGATTTTCAAGTACACTCAAATCTCCCTTCCACCGTCTACATTACATCCTCAACCTTTATAAAATGAAACAAATTAAAATCCCCTTTCTGGCTCCTATATCCATTCCAATGATACGTTTACTTGCAGTAGTTACATGGGGATGGGTCCTGATTTCCAGAGGGCTCAACTTTGAGGCCGACCCATGGTTCCTAAGTTTTACCCAACGAGTAAGGATCTCTTAATAGCTGGTTTGCTTTTCAATGACCCAGTCTTACTTGATTACCTCTTCAACTCTGATACATGACTTTTAGTCTATATTTAGTTTGCCCACAGCATGCAGAATACAGTTTTGTCTAAGTCCTGTGGGCTAGTCATAAGGGAAAGGAAAGCTTCCCTTGAGATATCTTAATGCAGCTGTGGACCAAGGAAGGGACAAACCAGCACACAGATTTTAAAATACCAAGGGATATAAACAGATGTAAATGATGTACTCAAGTAAAGTCCCATGGAACATCTGCTTTGAGTTATACAATCATTTCTTTATTAGACAAGAGATCAGTTTGAATATTGTCACTTAAAAATGCTCACTTTCCCTTGATTCTTTTAATTGTCAAATTAAGGGGCCTTTTTACTGTTGCAGCTTCAAGCACATTTAATTCCTGGATTAAATCTGAACGCCTTGGGTCTGTTCCCACCCACTTCAGGGATGCCACCTCCCACCTCAGGGCCCCCTTCAGCCATGACTCCTCCCTACCCGCAGTTTGAGGTAAGATAACTGGCCTTGGCTTTCTTTGTGATTGGGCAAAATCTTAATGTAAACCTAGTCCCTGCGTGATCATCTGTTTAGATGCCAACATATGCTCTCCAGTTCTCGCTAATGGAGCCTTCTTATTTGGCCCTTTGTGGAGTAGACATGGGATTATTTTTCAGTTTTTGGATAGCAGGGTTGTCAACATGTGTTTTCAAATATCACAAGAAAAGTTTGGGACTTTGAGGTGGCAGGGGAAGAAACTTAGTAATTGTTTTTCTTATTTAAAAAAAATTTTTTTTTCTTTTTTCTTTTTTTTTATTCTAAGTTCTGGGATACGTGTGCAGAATGTGCAGGTCTGTTACATAGGTATACATGTGCCATGGTGGTTATTTAAAATTTTTTGGAGACACAGTCCCACTCTTTCGCCCAGGCTGGAATGCAGTGGTACAATATTGACTCACTGCAACCTTCACCTCCCGGGTTCAAATGATTCTCATGCCTCAGCCTCCTGAGTAACTGGGATTACAGGTGTGTGCCACACCACACCCGGCTACTTTTTTTGTATTTTTAGTAGAGACAGGGTTTCGCCATGTTGTTCAGGCTGATCTCGAACTCCTGGCCTCCAGTGGTTTGCCTGCCTCGGCCTCTCAAAATGCTGGGGTTACAGGCGTGAGCTATTACCTGGCCAGTAATTATTAAATACTAAAGGAAAAGATTTTCTAAAGGCTTCTTTCATCTTTGTCACCTGAAGTCAATGGCTTTGAAAGGTCAGGAGTGACTATCTGTGTCTTCTATGTTGAGTGTACTTTTTTAAACCAAAGAGATAAGATAGTTTTGTGCACAATTATATTGTGTGTGCGCGTGCATACATTAAGCAGCTGTTTATTTTGTAAAGAGGTAGGTTATATAAGAAATAAATCTTAGGTCAAGTGCCATGGCTCACACCTGCAATCCCAGCACTTTGGGAGGCCGAGGCGGGAGGATCACCCGAGTTGAGGAGTTCAAGACTAGCCTGGCCAACATGGTGAAACCCCATCTCTACTAAAAATACAAAAAATTAGCCGGAGTGGTGGCAGGTGCCTGTAATCCCAGCTACTTGAGAGGCTGAGGCAGGAGAATCGCTTGAACCCAGGAGGCAGAGGTTGTAGTGAGCCGAGATTGCACCATTGCACTCCAGCCTGGGCGACAGAGTGAAACTCCATCTGGGGAAGGAAAAAAAAAAAAAAAAAAAAAGAAATATTTTATACTTGCTTCTTAAGAATAGCAGTTTCCTTGAGGTCAGAAATAGGAGACTAGTGATGGTATGAAAATAATCGCAGCACAGCAGACACCTGATGGAATAAATTATTTTGAAAGTAGTTAATAATTCAGTTGCATTATCAATAATTGGAGGTATCCATGTGACATTCTAGGATCTTCATGAATTTGTTTTGACATCTCTCCCTTTTTGTTTGGCTCACTTACTTAATATTTTGAGTGATACCTCTTACACCAATTTAGGGAAGTGTCCAGGTGGAATAGGTTGGTGATTCCATTGTATTACTACTTAGAATAAATATGTAGAGTAAAATGACATTGAAATTGTACAGAAAATACAGATGGCTCAGATTGTCCCCCTTTTATCCCTTTAAAAATAAAAATTACCTTTTCCTATCCTTGAACCCACCAAACTGATAGGGGTTCTAAGCAGTTGCCCTCTTGCCGTGTGTGTTTCTGCCTTTACTGTCAGCAGCATCTTGTCTCCCCTGCAATTCACCTGCCATTTCTAGTATGTTTTGGCCTGGAAATCATGTAACAGACAGAAGGATAGCCATCAAAATTTCAGCTACAAGTGAAGTGTGCATAGATTCCTTACGCGCCCCCTGAAGTGGCTGGCATGTTTGTACCTTGATGCTAAAGGGGACTGGTGGAAAGAACCCTGGAGTCAGAGCCCAGGTCTGGCCCACTGCCTCTGACACAATTTTGTGTCACTGAAGGTCAGACTCCTTGGCTCTGGATTTGTTTTCTCACCTGTATAATAAAAAAAAACTGAACTATAAGAATTGTGTCTAAAGACTTTAAGGTCACACATTTCTAGTTTCTATAGAATTAAATAATATGAAAGGGTTAAGGAGGAATAGGGGAGAATGAGCCTAAAATAGGAATCTGAGAGTACATCTAGGGACTTAACTTTGAACATGTCCACTAGTTTATGTGTGTGTCATAGGATTGGTTTAGGGCAGGTGTGTCCCCAATACTTCTGTATAAAATGACACTTACTAAAAGGTACAATGAGCTGATCATGTGAAGTAACTCTGTGCTAGGAAAGCTCGCATCTAACCCACATTTCTGCTGGTTCCCCTAAATTAGCTTTCTCTCTGGGTGGGTTGCTTAACCTCTCTGTTTCATTCCCAGTTTGTAAACTGAGGTGTCCCTTTAACTCTTTTTTTCTCTCCATACTGGTGACATGTTCCAATCAACAAAGCTTTTCACATTACAAGTGGTCACAGAATAGAACATTCTTGGACATCAGTCTTTTACACTTACGTGGATGCTTCAGTAGCCAAAATTCCTAAAGTGAACTTGTAGGTAACTATTTTTAAAATATATAGATAAGACTGCATATTCTCTGGATTTAGTCATTTTTCTGACTTAAGGTATAGTTCTGTGTATCAGGTTCCTATGTTAGAAAAATTAAGAATGCTTTGAGAGAAGTGAGATCATATTAAGAACTTATATTTCTCCAGCACTTCTACAGTCTTAAATGTCTGAATGACTTAAATCAGTGGCAGTTTTGTTTTAAGAATGGGAGGAGGAGGTCAGTGATGTTTACTTAAATAAAAGTTGAGCCAAGAGTAAATGTAAGGAAGATGTCACTGGAATAGATCATCTTGCTTCTCCTGTCATTTAAGCTAAATCAAATAGGTGCAATTAGAAGGAGCAAACGAGAACAGAAGTTGCAGAAGCTGCCAACAGTAAAAACACTGCCACAGGGCAAGAGCTGAAAACATGTAACAGTCTGGTGGTTTCAAGGACAGGCAAAGGAAATTCTCATTCTTAAAGGAATACAACATGGACAGTCTTAACAATCTGTGTTCTTTGCAGAATTCCAGTGGATATTTTATTCTACATGTATTCCAGGCAGTGATACAATGGAGTTCTCAACTTTATAACTGAATATTTTCCTAAATCATTTACCCAAATCATATATTTCCCTAAATCATATATTACTGTTTTTATTTCTTATTTTACATTGATTGACAATCTGTAAAGTTCAGCATTAATTATTCCCTGCCTTAAGGGGAAAAAAATGTTTTTCCCGTAATTAAATTATAATTACCCCAGACAATTTGAATTAAAATTCCCAGGGGTAGGGGTGAGGCAAAGGTATCAATTTTGAAAGCTCTCTAGATGACTCCAATGTGTAGCCAAGGCTAACAACAACTGTTTAATTAGTTAAGAACTTATGTCCCACTTAAATAAATAAAAATCTCAGTGGGAGCAGGTGGAAGCTCAGAAATGCGTAGTTTCATAAAGGTCATCAGGAGTTTTTTGCTACCCGTTTATTGTCAAGAACTGTTCTTTTCAATAGATGGGGACTCACTATGTTGCCCAGGCTGGACTTGAACTCCTGGGTGCAAGTGATCCTCCCACCTCCGACTCCCAAGTAGCTGGGACTACAGGCACACACCATCACGACCAGCTAAGAACTTCTGTTCTACAAAGAATGTTTACTCGTCTTTGGAGGGGCGCTTCTATGTTGAAAAGAACATTTTCTATCAGTACCAATTGCAAGGGAGAAAAAGTTCAGGATAAGCACAAATACATACTAGTTGCGTATATCCCTTTTTCTACCTTGTTCTATGCTTTGAAGAGTGAAAAAAAACTCACCTCTTTCTCTCTGGACCACCTGCCATCCCAACTCGTAGGAAATATCATGCCAAAAACCTCTGTGGGATGTTGCCATATGTCTGTTTTTACCTTTCTAACTCTATTTTGGCATACTTCATGTATCAGGATTAGGTTTGGGTGTGTATTGTTACAAGAAAAAAAAATGACTTAAATTAGTTTCCCTTTTTCATGAGAAGAGTTCAAGGGTAGACGATCCAAGGCTGGAAGTGGTTCCACCATATCCTTCAGGACTGGTGCTTTTATCTGCCTTGTGTGCCATTCCCTGGCCCAGGATAACTGCTCAGGCTCCAACTATTGGGTCTGTTTCCAGCCAACAAGAAGGATAAAGGATTGTTGGTTGTGGTGACAGACACCTGTAGTCCCAGCTACTGGGGAGGCTGAGGTGGGAGGATTGCTTGAGCCCAGGAATTTCAGTCCAGCCTGGGCAACATGGTGAGACCTCATTTCAAACTGAAAAAAGGATAAAGGATCAAAATTGGCAGCATCCTTATTTAAGGACACTGCCTGAGGATAGCTTTTCATACTTCTGTTTGCCTCATGTTGGCCAGAACATACCACTGGCTGTGTCTAGCTGCAAGAGAAGCTGGGAGACAATCCCTGTGTGGGGGCAGCAATGTGCCCATTAAACACAGGGTCTGTTACTAAAGGAAAATACATGTTGGGGACAGCTATTTGTCTGCTTCACTGGATTTGGCACTATTGCCTGGTAAAGGAGCCTCCTAGAGCCTGGAAGAGAGGAAGCAAGCTTTTAAGTTCTCTCAAAAAGCAGAATCTAAATTTTGGAAGAGAAAATTCCATATTCCAGATTCCCATTCCTGTGGTTATTTTCATCTAAATAAAGAGAAAACACCATTATTCGGAAAATCATATTGTCCCTGGATACAATTAGAGTAAATTCTACTTTCAAACAGCTGCTAGGCAATCTTCTGGCTTAATGTTCAGGCGAACAATTCTTTAACAAGTGTTGTTTGAGTATATAACTTCAAGTTGCAGGGGGTGGGGGGTGGTTGCAAGTACTCAGTTGGAATAGCTTTGCCTTCACTATTTTCAGACTTTGTTCTTTTTCTAAACCGAAATCACTAATACTTAACTATTTTGTGTACCTAGTGGTCACCACTTTTTGAAATACAAATAAACTATTGTTTTTAAAGGCAGTAAATTTCCCAAAGCTTTACCAGTTTCTTTGCTTATCACTGCTTCTTTTTTTTTTTTTTCTTTTGGAGACAAGAGCCTTGCTCTGTCACCCAGGGTGGAGTGTGGTGGCGCAATCTCGGTTCACTGCAAACTCCGCATCTTGGGTTCAAGTGATTCTCGTACCTCAGCCTCCCGAGTAGCTGGGATTACAAGCGTGCAGCACCATGCCTGGTTAATTTTTGTATTTTTAGTAGAGACAGCGTTTTACCATGTTTGCCAGGCTGGTCTCGAATTCCTGACCTCAAGTGATCCGCCCACCTCGGCCTCCCAAAGTGCTGGGATTACAGACGTGAGCCACTGCAGCCGGCCTATTCTTTAGCAAGAAAAGTGAAGCCAAAAAGAAGCAATGATAACAACCAGGTGTTGCGATGAGCCGAGGAGGTGGAGGTTGCGATGAGCCGAGATCATGCCACTGCACTCCCGCCTGGGTGACTAAGCAAGACTCTGTCTCAGAAAAAAAAGAAAAAAAAAAGAACATACTGTTTTATGTTTGTGAGGGTCTATGATGTTATTTAAAAAAAAAAAAAACAAAAAACTGGGTTAGAAAGTTAAAGATTGACAGGCATTTGCTCTCAGCACTTTTAAACTGTTCCTGAACTGCATTCTGGTATCTATACTTGCTGATGAGAAGCTTGCTGTTCCTTTGAAGCTATCACAGATTACGTACTAAGATCATGTTTATCCTTGATGTCTTGTAGGTTAACAGTGAACTTCTGCTTTTATTTTAAATGTATATTGCCTGTCAAGAAGTAGGTTTTGATGGCTAAATGTTTCAAAGAATCTGTTTTTTTTTTTTAATATATACTACTTCCTTTTTCTTTTAGAATTGTTTCATTTCTCTACTCATGTTTTCTCATTCCTGCTTTGTAGCATGAAAGTAGAAATGATGCATCTCTTCTTTGGATAAATCCCTTGCCTGTGTTCCATTCTAGAACTTTGCCTACTAGTTCCCCCACAATATTCTGTTCTTCCCAGAACTTGCCAGGTTGAGTCTCCCCAGAGCCAAAGAGTTGGTTCTTCCAACAGACAAAAAGTCTCTAGTTCCTGCCTAGCAGCTGGCTCATGCAGTACTTAACTGGCAAACTTCGAGTTTATAAATGACAGGAAACGCGCCTTTCAGAAATGCTCAAACAGTAGGGAAGAAGGAATTGGCAGCTAGTGAAGCAGAGCAAGAGCTGGAATTGGCATAGTGCGTGTCGCCTTAGCTGGATGGTCTTGGCAGCATGCAGTTGGGTTGGCAGAAGTAATCCCAAGGGCTGCTGGCTTCAGTTCTGATAGCCTCTTTGGAGTCTTCTCAGAAGTCTCCAAAATGATAGTGTAACCTTAAAATGGCTAGCTTTCTGCTTATGAAAGAGGCAAGAGAGATGAGCACTTTTTTAGGCTTAGGGTACTCTTTAAGAAACAAAGGGCCAGGCGCAGTGGCTTATGCCTGTAATCCCAGCACTTTGGGAGGCCAAGGTGAGAGGATTGCTTGAGATCAGGCTGGGCAACATAGGGAGAACTCTGTCTCTACAAAAAAAGAAAACTTTTTTAGATTAGCCAGGGGTGGTGGCCTTTGCCTATCCCAGCTATGTGGGAGGCTAAAGTAGGAAGATCACCTGAGCCCAGGGAGGTCAAGGCTGCAGTGATCCATGATTGAGCCACTGCACTCTAGCCTGGGTGACAGAGTGAGACCTTGTCCAAAAAAAAAAAAAATTATGAGTTGGAAGGAATTTTTTAAATCAGATGACTGTTTCAGGGAGTCTCTTAGTCTTCCTACTTAAGATTTCTCACGGTGGGTGCAACTCTTTTGTTGGTAAACAATTTCTAAGTAAGTAACTCACTATGCACATTTATTATTTCTGAGAAGCCTTGGTTATCTAGTTATGGCGAAAAACTTTCTTTGCCTTTTTTTTTTTTTTTTTTTTTTTATGTTAAAGACTTCAATATTTTGTTCAGGTCATGGAGTTGAGTAAACTTAGTTTCAGTTCCAGACCAAAATCCATTTAAAAACAACAACAACAAAAAAAACCCAGGAGTATCTATTTTACAAGCCAAAGGGAAACCCTGGCATCCTTCCAGGTTCCTGGAGGCTGATCGTGTTGGCTGACATGCATGTCTCCATGCCTTTGTGATGTCTTAGATTTTGTCCCCCACAAAGTAAATACACTTAACCTTACTGTTTGCTCATACTTGTATGTCTTCACGATAGATGCTTAGGAATTACTCATTGGCAGACTTCACCAGTTATGCAAACTTTCAGTTGAGCAGCTTTGTTTTTCTGTTATTTCAAGCCATAGTTCAGAGTCTGCCAAGAAGTCCAAAGGAAGTTTTGCCGATAGGCATCTGGCAGAAATCCATTGGGAAGCAGCTTATGTCCTGTGAACATCCTTCAGTCCCAAAGAATGTATCCAAGAAAAGGTTCAGACAATGCAACTAGACCTTAACTTAAATGGAAGGAATGTGTAACAAGACTGGGTAAATGCTAATGGGCCTTTTCCAACCTAGGTCTCATAGACTTAAATTCAGGTGAAAAAGGCTTATAACTTTTGCTCTGCCTGCTGAGTTTTGCAAGTAAAAATTTAAATTATCTGCAAATTTGAGGTGTCCAAATCCTGACACAGCCTTGTTCTAGCATAGGCTTATTCTAGTCTCGATTTCTTTTCTTTTTTCTTTTTTGAGACAGAGTCTCGCTCTGTTGCCCAGGCTGGAGTGCAGTGTCATGATCTTGGCTCACTGGAACCTCCACCTCCCAGATTCAAGTGATTCTCCTGCCTCAACCTCCTGAGTAGCTGGAATTACAGGCACGTGCCCAGCTAATTTTTGTACTTTTAGTAGAGATGGGGTTTCATCATATCAGCCCAGCTGGTCTCGAACTCCTGACCTCAAGGGATCCGCCCGCCTCAGCCTTCCAAAGTGCTGGGATTACAGGCGTGAACCACGGCGCCCGGCTCATGGCTTATTCTGAATCCCATATAAGAATGAAGTGTACCAGAGAGCCAATTTAATGATTGGCAAAAGTTGACAGCATATTTATGTGAGCTGCCTTACATTCCCAGAGGAAAATTTTCTTGAAAAGTAATCTTTGGTTAAGAAGTTGTTTCGTGGATAGGAAATTGGAGCAAAGGGAATTGGACGACGTTCAGAAATGTCTTCACCAAGCCTCAGACATCTGATGAGTCAACTTTTCTTTAAGACATGATTGCCAACAGCACACATCATTGTCTGTCATTCTAGGGCAGCATCTCCTGGTGTGGAAAAACACTTAGTTTGCTTCTAACTCTGCTGCTTCTATTTGACAAGTTCTGTTGCTTCTGTTTTCATTCCAGGATAGGACATTTTAAAGTCTACACATTGATTCTTCATGTATGTGCCCTTTTTTTCTGTTACATTTTGGTCCTTTTGACCCTTATCTACTGGCCACCATTCCTTTTCTAAAGCTTCACACAACATTTCTCTTAAGTTTATGCTTAATCTTCATTTTGGGTTTGTTATTTCTCATCAGCAAAACAAGAACATGGACAGCCCTTCATCACTATGTCAGAAAGATAACTTTGTTTTTGTTTCTCACAACAGCAGCCTTGGACGTGTTCCAGGCTAAGACACATACATGTTCGGGCCAGGCTTTCACTCTGAGGAGGATGCTGCTACATTAGTGTTCTCTGGGGATATTTAGGAATTGCTCTCTGAAACCAGTACCAGGAATAGTCATTTTTTAATAAGTAAATGAATAGCTTTTCTCTCATAGTCATGGGAAATCATGCAACTTAACTTTTTAAAAAATTAGCTGCAGGGAAGCTTAAAGCCAGATTTGTATAACAGCATTTTTGGCTTCATCTTATCTTGAGTGTTTAGGTCCCTATGCTCTTATTTCTTCACCTCCTTGTTTTATCTTTCCAGATTATGTGTATTTTATAAGCAGCATAAAATTCTTTTTGGAACAAAGCCCAGGAAACAAACAATTACACAGTCATGATGAAACACTGTGGGGTAAATCTGGGAAAGTTACACATTAGGTTTAGTTTGACCATTGAAAAGGTCTTTATCACCACCAGCTTCCCCCAAGTATATTGTTTAGAAGAACATAATATGGACATTCTTAGTGAGATAAAATATTTAGATCCCACCCTTAATTTTTTTTAAAATGGTCAAGATTGACTTAATGGTCTTGATACAAGGACCAGAATGATGAAGTAATGCTAACATCGAGCACAGTTTATAGTCAGTGTTGGCATTAATTCAATCGGTCTATCCAGTTATAAAATAAAAAAGGCCATAAAGGAATAAATGACACATGGTAATTGTGTGACACACTGGGGGCTGTGAGTTATGTAGTATCTTCCAAAGAGAGATGCTGTTCTTCTGACTTAAATAGTGAAGAATGAAATAATTTTATTTTGTGTTCTTTGTTGGTGAAGAGAAACAGAAGTGATCTGGCCAAGCCGTGCAGGACAGGCCCCTAACACAAATCGCCACATAATAGTTTAGTAGGAAGGCAAGTCCTCTTCTGATGTATGTGTTCTAAAAATGCTGAATAGCCACAAGGGAGATTTCATTTAGCTAACAGCTATATTAATACTTGCAGTGTGTTACATTATCCTAGAAAACATGGAGTATGCCAGAGAACTTTGCCAAGTTGTAAACAATATGGTACAAATTTAGTACATCTGTTTATACAGGTGCTGAAGAAACAAATGATTAGAGATGGGTGGGTGATTAGAGATGATGAATTGAATTTTGGGTTAACTCTTACATAAATAAGAGGTACATGATGGGGGTTGAAGATATAAAGGAAGAGACAATAGAGTTTAAGTGATTTTCATTTGTAGGAAACTAGTTGATATGGTTTGGCTGTGTCCCCACCCAAATCTCATCTTGAATTGTAATTCCCACTTGTCAGTGGGAGGTGATTGGATCATGGGGGTGGATTTCCCCCTTGCTGTTCTTGTAATAGTGAGTTCTCATGAAATCTAAGGGTTTAAAAGTGTGACACTTGCCCCATCCCTTACTCTCTCTCTCTCTCTCCCTCCTGCCGCCAAGTAAGACGTGCCTTGTTTCCCGTTTGTCTTCCGCCACAATTGTAAGTTTTTTGAGGCCTCCCCAGCCAACTGAGTCAATTAAACTCCTTTTTCTTTTTTCTGAGACAGTTACGCTCTGTCACCCAGGCTGGAGTGCAGTGGCACAATCTCAGCTCACTGCAACCTCTGCCTCCCAGGTTCAAGCAGTTCTCCTGCCTCAACCTCCCAAGTAGCTGGGACTACAGGCACACGCCACCATGCCCAGCTAATTTTTGTATTTTCAGTAGAGACGGGGTTTCACCCTCTTGCCCAGGTTGGTCTCAAACTCCTGACCTCAGGTGATCCACCCACCTTGGCCTCCCAAAGTGTTAGGATTACAGGCATGAGTCTAAACTCCTTTTCTTTATAAATTACCCATTCTTGGGTAGTTCTTTTTTTGTTTTTGAGACAGAGTCTCACTCTGTCTCATCTGTACACACCCATCTTATGCACGTTTAAGATACTTTGCAACTTAAAACTTAAAAGTTTCAATTCCTTTATCTTCACCTGACAGTTATTTTGTTATATCTGAAGGTGCTTTATAAAGATTTTCAGAAAGTTCAGTTTTCCATTTTTCACTAATTCATGTAATGATGCAATCAAATCTTTAAACATAAACTTCTGTGCCTTGGTACAAACACTTCTAAGAATTTATGTAATAGAACTTCTGAGTCAAAGAGCACAAACTTTTAAAATTTGACAGGCAGTCCAGATCATCATGGTACCAAATCATCATGGTAGTACATGTATTTTATGGTCAATAAATTTATTAAAGAAAGGAAGAAATCATTTGAGTATAAATCATGCCTTTCACTTTTATGAAAACTAAAGCAGCCTGGCGCAGTGGCTCATGCCTGTAATCCCAACACTTTGGGAGGCTGAGGTGGGCGGATCACTTGAGGTCAGGCGTTCGAGACCAGCCTGGCCAACATGGTGAAAACCCATCTCTACTAAAAAATACAAAAATTAGCCGGGCATGGTGGCGTGCACCTGTAATTCCAGCTATCCGGGAGGCTGAGGCAGGAGAATAGCTTGAACTTGGAAGGCGGAGGTTGCAGTTGCAGTGAGCTGAGATTGTGCCACTGCACTCCAGCCTGGGCAAAAGAGCAAGGCTCCATCTCAAAAAAAAAAAAAAAAAAACCAAGAAAAAGCGATGTATGATTCTAGACCGTATGTCTAGTATATATTAGTCCGTTTTCACACCGCTATAAAGAATTCCAGCACTCTGGGAGGCCAAGGCGGGCGGATCACCTGAGGTCGGGAGTTCAAGACCAGCCCGGCCAACATTGCTTGCTTTCAGTTCTTAATCTTCAGTCCACCCCTATTTTTCAAAATAAAAATAACAGACTGTCTCTGGATGCCCTTTTTAGCATTTTGATGATCAAAGGTTTAAGCTTTTGCCAACTACGCTACAGAAATTTCTTTTGACTCACAGGAAGTCATACCAAGGCCAATCAAGGGACTTGTGAGAGGACAGGGGAAGGCAGCCCCTCGAGTGACAGTTCTAATGGGCACTTTTCTTTACAGCTTTCATGTATATTTTTGACAGCTCTAGAGAAATATACATATAATATAAATATTATATAAATATATATTATATAAATATTATATATTATTTTATTTTATTTTTTTGAGACAGAGTCTTGTACTGTCACCCGGGCTGGAGTGCAATGGTGTGATCTCTGCTCACTGCAGCCTCCGCCTCCCAGGTTCAAGCAATTCTTCTGCCTCAGCCTCTCGAGTAGCTGAGATTACAGGTGCTTGCCACCATGCCTGGCTTATTTTTTGTATTTTCAGTAGAGATGGGGTTTCACTATGTTGGCCAGGCTGGTCTCGAACTCCTGACCTTGTGATCTGCCCACCTTGGCCCTCCCAAAGTGCTGGGATTACAGGCGTGAGCCACCGTGCCTGGCAGCTCTGGCTATATTTTAAAGCATATCTGTACCCATTGAGAGCTTCATACTGGTTTATAAATCCGGCTTAGGAGATGGAGAAACCCAGGTTTGAATCCTGGCTCCACCAGGTGGTGTGTGACTTCAGGCAAATAACTTAACCTCTCTGGCTCAGTTTTTTCAATTCTAAAATGAGAATGTTGTTAGTTTCTAGAAATTGGATCTGTTGTGGGGTACAAATGAGGTCATGCACAGCACCTCACACAGAGGAGACCCAAACTGATCTTGCCACATGGCTGCTGCATACACTACCCTTGTCAGAGTTATTTTTGCCTCAACCTGAATTTTTATCTCAGCATGCTTTTTACCCATCTCCACTACTCTTATGTGAAAACAAAGGCAGTATTCAAAGGTATCATAAATGTATTAACTGGAGTCCTACTGGAATGGAATAACTGGAATTCCATAGACTGAGCAGGGACCTTTTTGTATGGGAATTTAATAATATTTACCAATTTTAAATGTTCAGGCCCTTTTGACTCAGCCGTTCTACTTCTAAGAACATGTTGCAATAGAGGTATTCAAACAGGGCACAAATTTTATGTACAAAGATTTTATTGAAACATTGAAGTTGGAAACTATGCACACACACTGTAGGTGAGAGAAATCAGCTGTGGTATATCTATTTGAGGGAATACTCTTGTCAAAATGCAGTAGGGACATTTGAGTAATATAAGATATCCAAGTTAAGGTAAAAAAGCAAATTAGGATGTTATTTATTGTATCCATTTATTGTTTTAAATTTTTTTTTTTTTTTTTTTTGAGACGGAGTCTCGCTCTGTCGCCCAGGCTGGAGTGCAATGGCGCGATCTCTGCTCACTGCAAGTTCCGCCTTCCGGGTTCACCCCATTCTCCTGCCTCAGCCTCCCGAGTAGCTGGGACTACAGGCGCACACCACCATGCCCAGCTAATTTTTGTATTTTTTTAGTAGAGATGGGGTTTCACCATGTTAGCCAGGATGGTCTCAATCTCCTGACCTCGTGATCCGCCTGCCTCGGCCTCCCAAAGTGCTGGAATTACAGGCGTGAGCCACCGCGCCCGGCTCTTGTTTTAAATTTTTACTACATTTTTTTTTACTCACAGAATATGTCTGCCTGACCTTTCTGTTTTTCCATGTCTGTCTTTTCACTGGGCTTCTGTCATTCTTCTTGAGCATTTGGCTTGAAAGAACTAAGTACTGAAGCTGTTTGGGTGTAGCACTAACTTTAGGTTAGGTAGGTAGTTGATTGTAGAGGTCTAAATTACTTGGTCATGTATAAGTTTTTGTGATTAACCTTGGTAATTCCTAGACGAATTCTTGATATTTCCAGATTTGTTAGCATACTGTTGTACTTTAATTTTTCTCTTGTCTAGGTATCCTTTCCTATTTCAATTTTATTGGAAAATAGGCAAAAGTTATTCCTTATATTCAAAGAACCAGCCCTTTTGTTATTTCTGGAGTGTTTTTGTTAAAAATATTTTCTTCAGAGGAAACCAAAGGCTTAAAGTTGTTTAGTTAAGGGCCAGGCGTAGTGGATCACCTGAGGTCAGGAGTTGGAGACCAGCCTGACCAATATGGTGAAACCCAATATTACTAAAAAGACAAAAGTTAGCTGGGCATAGTGGCACACGCCTGTAATCCCAGCTACTCAGGAGGCTGAAGCAGAAGAATTGCTTGAACCCAGGAGGTGGAGGTTGCAGTGAGCCAAGATTGTGCCACTGCACTCCAGCCTGGGAGACAGAGCAAGACTCTGTCTCAAAAAAAAAAAAAAAAGGTAAACAATTAACTGAATTTTTCCTTTAAAGATTTAAGATGATAGTAGTTGAGATTTTTCTTAAAAAATGTAAACAAATGAGGTAGCAGAAAGGATACAGCCCAACTACTTTTGAGTGGGATTGATTTTTCACCTGTGTCATAGGTAGGAGTCTAGAGAGACAAAGAGACTCTCAGATTTAAATAAACACGATTAAAATTCCTACCAAACAGGGTGAGTAAACTGTGACCTATGGAATGGCCTCCTGGTAAGTCTGCATTGGGGGACAAGCGAGTGGCACGGCCTGTGTGTCTGATGTGGGGTTCTGCCGTTGGTGATCAGTATCTCTCCATGGATTTATGGTGCTTAGTGCTCTGCTCTTTGCCTCTGCTCTGGGCTCACAGGAAAAAGGTGGAACCATTAGTGCCACTAGTGATCTCCATGTGGGAAGAGTGATGTCATTTGGTAGTCCTACATTAAATGGCACAAATTGGTTTCTACATCTAGTAAAGCTGTCAGAGCCCAGTGTTACTGTTTTCTTTGGCTGATTTTTGAAAACGGCTTAAAATTTTAAAGATTCTACCTAGTTCCTGAGATTTTTGAAAGCAAAACTGTTGCTCTGCGGTTGTTTGAGACTTTTTAAGAATTTCAGGACGGGCGCGGTGGCTCACGCCTGTAATCCCAGCACTTTGGGAGGCCGAGGTGGGCAGATCACCATGTCAGTAGTTTGAAACCAGGCTGACCAACATGTTGAAACCCTGTCTCTACTAAAAATACAAAAATTAGCCAGGCATGGTGGTACACACCTGTAATCCCAGCTACTCAGGAGGCTGAGGCAGGAGAGTCGCTTGAACCTGGGAGGCAGAGGTTGCAGTGAGCCAAGATCGTGCCACTGCCCTCCAGCCTGGGCAACAGAGCAAGACTCTGTCTCAAAAAAAGAAAATAATTTCAGAAAAGTGTTTAGGTTAAAAAATTAGAAATTAGGAGCTGTCTATGGCTGTGTGTATACATACTACAGTATTGATGGGTTAACTTGAGTACTTGGGAGCTGAATTTATAGTATTATGCAATAGGAATCTAAGATTCAAGAGAATCCCATGAAAGTGTTTATCAAGTAGTTCATGTCTAAGTTGTGTAAGACAAAATATCTTCTAATATTTCTAGAAACATTCGCTGATTGGGTATACATACTGGGTTTTTTTCTTTCTTTCCTTTTTTGTTTTTTCTTTTTTTTTTTTTGAGACAGAGTTTCACTCTCACCCAGGTTGGAGAGCAGTGGTGTGATCTCAGCTCACTGCATCCTGAACCACCTGGGCTCAAGTGATCCTCCGATCTCAGCCTCCCCTGAGTATCTGGGACCACAGGCAAGCGCTACCATACCTGGCTAATTTTTGTAATTTTTGAAGAGATGGGGTTTTGCCATGTTGTCCAGGCTGGTCTCAAACTCCTGGGCTCAAGCAGTCCACCCACCTTGGCCTTCCGAAGTGCTGGGATTACAGGCAGGAACTACTGTGCCTGGCTTTTTTTTTTTTTTTTTTTTTTAACAAAAGCATATTACTGGCTTCTTCAGTTGTGGCTCATTTCAATAACTATTTCTTGTAATATGTGTCTTGGAACTAGCTTATCCTTGGAAGTGTTTTTCTTATCGTTAGAAGGTAAACAAAGTGGAAAATGCATAAATTATGTGCACTGCTTCTATACTTTAGAACTGTTAGTTGACTGGTAACATTGCTGAACCTTGAACCTTGAACCTTGAATTGGCCTTTTTAGGAGCCCAGTCGCTGTGAACTCTTGAGTAAATGTGTCCTTTATCCCTGCAAGGACTATTTGAAAAGAGACTCAGGAAGGGCACAACTGGCTTGAAGTGGGAAGTAGTGAAGGAATGAGGTGCATAGATAAAATCCATTTATGAATGACCTTTCAGGAGTTAGCCTACAAAATATTTTCTAATTTCTTCATGTATAAAATGCAAAGGGGGCTGGGCACAGTGGCTCACGCCTGTAATCCCAGCACTTTGAGAGGCCAAGGCGGGTGGATCATTTGAGGTCAGGAGTTCAAGACCAGCCTGGCCAACATGGTGAAACCCTATCTCTACTAACAATACAAAACAAACAAACAAACAAACATTAACCGGGTGTGGTGACAAGTGCCTGTAATCTCAGCTCCTTGGGAAGCTGAGGCAGGAGAGTAGCTTGAACCCAGGAGGCGGAGGTTGCAGTGAGCCAAGATCGTGCCATTGCACTCTAATCTGGGCAACAAGAGTGAGATTCCATCTCAAAAAAAAAAAAAGCAAAGGGAAGGCACAGATGGAAGGAATAAGGAATTCTGTGGGAAAGCATCTTATGGCATCTTACCACTAAAGTGAATTAGCTGTCTCCTAATCCTGTCCTATGCTTGGATGTGATAACTATTGAATGACAGTGTTAAGGTTTCATACAATTTAGTCATATGTACAAAATTCAGCTTTTCTCTTAAACACTTCACTATGTATGTGTTTAAGGAGTGAAACCTACATAGATAAGGTGTGGAGCTGGCATCCTTGAGTTCTGTTGTGTTTGATATGTAGCCCAGAATTTCATTTACTTGTTAAGAATCTACCTTGAGAGTGGTAGGGGGATCTTACTTAATTTTTAAAGCAAGCATGTCCCGCTATTCTAATATGATTAAACTTTGCAACATCTACATATCTTTTAAATTCATAACTCAGTGACATTTTAAAGTTTAAGGCAACAGTAGAGAAAAGTGAAATTTTAAATACCACTGTTTTCAGGATGACTGTATGAGATCTTCTTGACCTATTAGGTAAGCTCTTATCAACTTCTTATGGTAGCTTTTCCTTAAACTTTCCTGGTATTCCTGCTGCATGAGAAGGTGTCCATCCTAAAGCTAATGTTAACAAAAGCCTGATTTGTAGCAAATAAACATGCGTGTCCTGGCTTTCTTTTCTAACAGCAATCAGAAACAGAGACTGTTCATCTGTTTATCCCAGCTCTATCAGTCGGTGCCATCATCGGCAAGCAGGGCCAGCACATCAAGCAGCTTTCTCGCTTTGCTGGAGCTTCAATTAAGGTACTGTTCTACCAGCTGTGGTTCTCTGGTTCTTTAAGTAAGTTACAGAAATATGAATCTTCTTGCCACTTTATAATTTGAATCGAATGTAGAAGACACTATTAGGGTTACATAAGGATATGAAGAAAACCCCAAACAACAGTGGCTTACACCAAGGAGGCTAACTTCTCTGTGCAGAAAACACAGTTTGGAGGTGAACATCCGGGCTGGGTGTTGGCTCTGCCCCCACCAAGTCCTTGGACCTAAGTTCCTTCCAAGCCACCTTCCCCAGGTACAGCCTTGGTCCCTCATGGTTCCAGATTGACACCATTCAGTGCCCCAAGAATCAGGTCTGTTGCCTAGCCAGTAGGAGAGGAGAACACAATAAAGAGCTTTTCTCCTACGGAAGTTTCTTGTTAGCTACTATGGGATATTTCTACTTATATTCCATTGCCTAGAACTTGGCCAGACGAAGTTGAAGGGACAAAATACAGGCTATGCACAGTCAGCTAAACATTTTGTAACTACAGAAGTTAACAAACCAGAGGATAACTAATGGTGTCTGCCATAATAGATAACTGTGTGTTCTGAAGATTCTGTATTTTGATGCCTTATTTAAGGAAAATAAAGGTTGGCCAGGTGCGGTGGCTCACACCTGTAATCCCAGCACTTTGGGAGGCCAAAGCAGGCAAATTGCTTGACCCCAGGAGTTGAAGACCAGACTGTGCAACGTGGTGAGACCCCATCTCTACAAAAAAAAAAAAAAAATTTAATTAGCCAGGCATGGTGGCACGCACCTGTAAGTCCCAGCTAGTTGGGAGGCTGAGGTGGGAGGAACACTTGAGCTTGGGTGGTTGAGGCTGCAGTGAGCTATGATCACACCACTGCACTCCAGCCTAGGCCACAGAGTAAGACCCTGCCTCAGACAAACAAAGGCATGTGGTGTGCAGTATCCTTGAAACTTAGGGTACAGAGACTCCTAGAGTGTGTTGCATACACAGGAAGCCCAAGGAGCTCTGATGCAAGTGGGCCAAAGACCATACTTTGAGCACCACTGTGGTGTAGTGAACACAGGCAATGGAGGCAGACTCAGCTCTCCCTCTAGCTCTGTTAGCTGTGTGATCATGGTCCAGATAACTCAACTTCTCCAGCCTTCCATTTCCGCATTTGTGAAGTGAGGTAATACTTCATCAGGATGTGGTGAGGATTAGCTAAGAGACAGCACGTGGAGGTCTCCATTAGGGCCCGGCACAGAATAAGTATATAGTATATGCAGGAGGGAGGCCTAAATGGTGAACCCACAGGAATTGCTGCCTCTCCCTAATTTCCTTCACGAAGGCTTTAATTCTGCATTTCAGCCAGTCACACACAACTGTTAGGCTGGTTGGCCCAAGATGCCTATCAGTGATACCTGAAAGTATCATAACTTGTTGTTGGGTCTGTTACAGATTGCTCCAGCGGAAGCACCAGATGCTAAAGTGAGGATGGTGATTATCACTGGACCACCGGAGGCTCAGTTCAAGGTATGTGCTCTAGAGTATGTGCTATGTCCACAGGTAACAAATGCACAGGTAGTCCATAACCTGGCGTCTCCCTTAAATATGTCTAAATCTCAGAAAGAGTCAATGGAAATTCTAAGAGCAGAGTAGAATCACACTCAAAATTATATTTCAAAATTAACCAAAAGTCTTTAATTTTGAGAGTTCTGTACTGGTTGCTGGGTTTACCTGTCTCTCAAAGGTTAATTTTGCTCAATGGCTTGTAATCCTATGCTAAGGTGAGACCTTAAAATTTACAAACCTGCCAGGTTAATATGCCTTGGAAATTTGTTTTCAGATGTTTTCCCTCCTGTCCCTGAGATTGCCTACACTTGAATTAAAATGCCCCCTTTTTCCTTACCCTTGGATTATCTCTGTTAGATCCTGCCCATGGACTACAAATCTCTCTAATCCCTGGGATCTTAGAGATAGGAATGGCAGGAGCTCTTGTAGCATTTGTCCTGGTATGAACCATTGCACGTTTATTGGGATTTGAGGTCTTTGGGGCTGCAGTGTGCCTTTCAATGTCCACTGAGAGGTGGTAGAGCAGAGACTTGGCAGCCAGGCTGCTAGTTCAAATCCTAGCTCTGCCATTTGCCTTGTATGACATTGGGCAAGTTACTTAACCTTTTTCTGTAAAACCAGGGATAAGAGCACCTACATCCTAAGGTAGTTTAAGGTTTACACAATATATGAAATGTTTAGAAAAGTGCCTAACACATGGGCAGCACAAAATTAGCGTGCTGGGGGTATTCAACAGACTATGGATGAATCAGACTAAGACCATGCCAAATTCATAAATATATTCCTTTTAGTGTATGATTTCTCCCATAAAATTTAGTATGGGTGTCTTGTCTTAGAACATTGAGTGGCTATGTAAGAAGACAACTATTTAACCTTAAGCTGTAGGTTTTTTTTTTTTTTTTTTTTTTTTTGAGACAGAGTCTCACTCTGTTGCCTAGGCTGGACTGCAGTGGCGTGATCTCAGCTTACTGCAAACTCCACCTCCTGGGTTCCAGCGATTATCCTGCCTCAGCCTCCCGAGTAGCTGGGATTACAGGCATGTGCCGCCACACCCAGCCAATTTATTTTTAGTAGAGATGGGGTTTCACCATGTTGGCCACGCTGGTCTCAAACTCCTGACCTCAAGTGATCCGCCCACCTTGGCCTCCCAAAGTGCTGGGATTACAGGCATGAGCCACTCTGCTCCTGGCCAAGCCTTAGTTTTCTTAGCCTTAAAGTGTTAACAGTAACTAGTAACAGTGCATACAGTTCTCTCCCCACCCCACCTGTCTCCCTTAAATCAAACAAAAAAAAAAATCTCTTTGACTTCTGTTTTCTCTGGGCCATTTTTTCACTAAAAACCCAAAGCTGCCTTCACTTCATTTATGGGAAGAATGGGAAACGAAGGAGGTGCTTTGAGATGTAGGTGGTTAGGTGAAGAAAGAAAATCATGCGAAGAAATTCCTTCACAGCAGCCTTGTGATCCAGGAGTTCAAATCTTAACTCAGAATTGTTGAAAACTGCTTCCTATCCCAAACCTTTAGGGTCACTTTTAGTTTGAAATCTTAAAAGATAAATACAAACATGTCTTTCCTTGGTGCCAAGCTTTTAGTATTATAAGTGGAATTACTGTCCGGCAATTCCTACGATGCTTGTATGATAGGAACTTCAAAGTTCTTTCCCTGTATTCTCTAATAAAACTCATGTTTTATAGTTAACTTAAATGTAACACTTAAGCCATAGTAGTTAAATTTCATTTATGTGATTGGTGACAATGCTAAATAAATGTTTTATTTTAGAGGTCTAAGGAATGGTAAACCTCCTACCCCGTATTTTTTCTTACAAATTCAAGAGCTTCAGTTTTGGAGGACAGTGTGTATCCCTAGTGTCTTTTTGACTGTGTTAATAGTAATATCTACATCATTTGCTTGAGGCATTAAGGATCAATGGAATATAGGGTATCGAGATGAATTTGGTTTTGTCTTTAGTGCCCTAAAATGAGCTCAGCTTTCTGAATCAGTGAACACGTGTTGGGTACTATTGTTTTTTGTGTTTTACCCTGGCAGCTTGTCAAACCAACTCTCGGGCTGCTTTCTCCTTTGCTGACTAATGGTTGTATGTAATAGGTTGTTTATATATAATAGGTTGTTTATATAGTTGCATGCAGTAGGTGATAGGATGTATTGACTCTAAATATCAGAAGTGTCTTGGCCAGGCGCGGTGGCCCACGCCTGCTATCCCAGCACTTTGAGAGGCCTAGGTGGGTAGATCACTTGAGTCCAGGAGTTTGAGACCAGCCTGGCCAACATGGCAAAACTCCATCTCTACTAAAAATACAAAGATTAGCCGGGCATGGCGGTGGGTGCCTGTAATCCCACCTACTTAGGAGGCTGAGGCAGGAGAGTCACTTGAACCCAGGAGGCAGAGGTTGCAGTGTGCTGAGATCGCACCACAGAGAAAAAGACTCTGTCTCTTTAAAAAAAAAAAAAAAAAAAAAAAAGGCAGGGCACAGTGAGTGGCTCACGCCCGTAATCCCAACACTTTGGGAGGCCAAGGTGGGTGGATCACCTGAGGTCAGGAGTTCAAGACCAGCCTGGCCAACATGGTGAATCCCCGTCTCAACTAAAATAACAACAAAAAATTAGCTGGGTGTGGTGGCAGGCACCTGTAATCCCAGCTAGTTCGGGAGGCTGAGGCAGGAGAATCGCTTGAACCCGGGGGGTTGGAGGTTGCAGTAAGCCGAAATCACGCCATTGCACTCCAGCCTGGATGACAGGGTGAGAGACTGTCTCAAAAAAGAAAAAAGTGTCTTATCTTGATGTTGTAGCCTCTTCAAAATATTCAAAGGAAAAACCACCTTTCTAAGAGTATGAAACACATTTAAATTGAAAACATTTTTCTCAGCAGGTTTCTAACTGGCCCATGTAGACATGAGCTTGACTTTTAGTGAGCTTGCCATAGCTGACTCTGCAGTTCTGTCTCTTTTGCTCAAAAAAAAAAAATGTGACCACGTGTGGTGGCTTGCACTGGTAATACCAACACTTTGGGAGGCCAAGGCAGGACTCTTGAGCCCAGGAGTTTGTGATGAGCCTGGCAACATAGCAAGACCCCCATCTCTATAAAAATTAGTGGCACAGCGGCTCACACCTGTAATTCTAGCACTTTGGAAGGCTGAGGTGGGCAGATCACTTGAGGTCAGGAGTTCGAGACCAGCCTGACCAACATGGTGAAACCCCATGCCTACTAAAAATGCAAAAATAATTAGCCAGGTGTGGTGGCCAGTGCCTGTAGTCCCAGCTACTCAAGAGGCTGAGGCAGGAGAATCACTTGAACCTGGGAGGCAGGGGTTGCAGTGACCCAAGATCGTGCCACTGCACTCCAGCCTGGGCAACAAAGTAAGACTCCGTCTAAAAAAAAAAAAAAAAAAGTCAGGTGTGGTGTTGCATGCCTGTAGTCCCAGCTGCTACTCAGGAGGCTGAGGTAGGAAGATCGCTTGAGCCCAGGAGGTTGAAGCTGCAGTGAGCTATGATTGCACCATTGCACTCCAGCCTGGACAACAGAAGAAAGACCCTGTCTCCAAAAAAAAGGAAAAATGCAATAAAATGCAATTAATGTCTCATGGCCAACATGAGAAGTTTTACCAATATCACGATTTTAGTACAAATGGCCATTTGCCCACAAAAATTTATTTTTATTAGGTTATTAATTGCATTTAACTGTTTTCTTCAGAAGAATATGGCTTATCCTTCTTTCACCAAGCACTCAGTTGCCTCTACTGTGATGGGCAGTAGTTATTGCCAACCTTTTAGGGCTTCTAACTGCTCTCTTCTGTGTTATTTTCAACAATCTATGAAACGTAGATGTATCACTGCAAAGGGCTATCCCACTTGGATTTGGGCCATCTTTCAAGTTAACTGACCTTTTCCATTTCATACATGAATGACACTAATAGGATGTGTTTTCATCTGTAGGCTCAGGGAAGAATTTATGGAAAAATTAAAGAAGAAAACTTTGTTAGTCCTAAAGAAGAGGTGAAACTTGAAGCTCATATCAGAGTGCCATCCTTTGCTGCTGGCAGAGTTATTGGAAAAGGAGGCAAAACGGCAAGTACTTCAGCAAAACCTGTGCAGTGGTATGAAAGGGAAAGCGTTGAAAGGTACTTAGGAGTTCCAAGTCCCCGAATTTTGGCTAATTTATAAAAAGCAGGACCATCTTGACCAAGGTTTGGAGAAGATTGCCTTTTGTTTCCTGTCTGAGTGTTGGTGCCAGCTATTAGTGAACGTAATGCATCTCTTTCAGATCACTTTGTGTGAGAGGATTGTCCTATATTTATAAAGGGCATTTAACGTTCTCCTGATAAAACTTTAGCTTTTTATTGAACAGACACTTAACAGGAATTTTAAAAATTTCATCTACAGCTCGTTACATCTGTAATGGAAAAAAAGCAAACTGTTTCTAGTCTCTAATACATATAACTTGTAAGTGGGTTTCAAAGCTATTTATAATTTTGAAGTGATTGAGTACATACACTTTGGAATCAGACTCAAGATTTGAATCTGGTTTTGCCATTCACTTGTATAACTGGACAAATCAATTTCTTCGGATGAGCCTTAATCATCTTGAAGTGGGGATAATTCTAATAACCTCATGGAATTACCACTGGATTAAATGAAATTTGTAAAGCCATACATAGCTCAGTGTCTGGCGCACAGTAAGTGCTTAGGAAGTAAGTTTTTTAAACTGCCCTTTAATGTGATTTATATTTATCTCTTTCAGGTGAATGAACTTCAGAATTTGTCAAGTGCAGAAGTTGTTGTCCCTCGTGACCAGACACCTGATGAGAATGACCAAGTGGTTGTCAAAATAACTGGTCACTTCTATGCTTGCCAGGCAAGTGGGCTCTAAAATAAGCTTTGTATCTTTCTCACATGGAAGCAATTCTCCCACAGGTGCTCCTACCTGATAGAATTAGTTAAGGTTGTTTGATGCTTAAGACTTTTCATCTCCCTTTTAGCAAGTGATTTCAGAGACTACTAGCAAACTGACTAGTATGTATTTTTAATCATCAAATGGATTTCTATTTGAAATTGTTGAAATGAAGGAGTACAATAACTTTTAGTAGCTTTTGATCAAGTGGAATTTCAAAGCTCTGTCCTTTTCTAGGTTGCCCAGAGAAAAATTCAGGAAATTCTGACTCAGGTAAAGCAGCACCAACAACAGAAGGCTCTGCAAAGTGGACCACCTCAGTCAAGACGGAAGTAAAGGCTCAGGAAACAGCCCACCACGGAGGCAGATGCCAAACCAAAGACAGATTGCTTAACCAACAGACGGGCGCTGACCCCCTATCCAGAATCACATGCACAAGTTTTTACCTAGCCAGTTGTTTCTGAGGACCAGGCAACTTTTGAACTCCTGTCTCTGTGAGAATGTATACTTTATGCTCTCTGAAATGTATGACACCCAGCTTTAAAACAAACAAACAAAAAAAGGGTGGGGGAGGGAGGGAAAGAGAAGAGCTCTGCACTTCCCTTTGTTGTAGTCTCACAGTATAACAGATATTCTAATTCTTCTTAATATTCCCCCATAATGCCAGAAATTGGCTTAATGATGCTTTCACTAAATTCATCAAATAGATTGCTCCTAAATCCAATTGTTAAAATTGGATCAGCATAATTATCACAGGAACTTAAATGTTAAGCCATTAGCATAGAAAAACTGTTCTCAGTTTTATTTTTACCTAACACTAACATGAGTAACCTAAGGGAAGTGCTGAATGATGTTGGCAGGGGTATTAAACGTGCATTTTTACTCAACTACCTCAGGTATTCAGTAATACAATGAAAAGCAAAATTGTTCCTTTTTTTGAAAATTTTATATACTTTATAATGATAGAAGTCCAACCGTTTTTTAAAAAATAAATTTAAAATTTAACAGCAATCAGCTAACAGGCAAATTAAGAATTTTACTTCTGGCTGGTGACAGTAAAGCTGGAAAATTAATTTCAGGGTTTTTTGAGGCTTTTGACACAGTTATTAGTTAAATCAAATGTTCAAAGATACGGAGCAGTGCCTAATATCTGGAGAGCAGCACTACCATTTATTCTTTCATTTATAGTTGGGAAAGTTTTTGATGGTACTAACAAAGTGGTCGCAGGAGATTTTGGAACGGCTGGTTTAAATAGCTTCAGGAGACTTCAGTTTTTTGTTTAGCTACATGATTGAATGCATAATAAATGCTTTGTGCTTTTGACTATCAATACCTAAAGAAAGTGCATCAATGAAGAGATGCAGGATTTTCAACTGACCGGCAAAAAGCAAGCTTTAGCTTGTCTTACAGGATGCTTAGTTTGCCAGTACACTTCAGACCAATGGGACAGTCATAGATGGTGTGACAGTGTTTAAAGGCAACAAAAGGCTACATTTCCATGGGGCCAGCACTGTCATGAGCCTCACTAAGCTATTTTGAAGATTTTTAAGCACTGATAAATTAAAAAAAAAATAAATTAGACTCCACCTTAAGTAGTAAAGTATAACAGGATTTCTGTATACTGTGCAATCAGTTCTTTGAAAAAAAAGTCAAAAGAGAGAATACAAGAAAAGTTTTTGGGATATAATTTGAATGACTGTGAAAACATATGACCTTTGATACTGAACTCATTTGCTCACTCCTTGACAGCAAAGCCCAGTATGTACAATTGTGTTGGGTGTGGGTGGTCTCCAAGGCCACGCTGCTCTCTGAATTGATTTTGAGTTTTGTTTGTAAGATGATCACAGTCATGTTACACTGATCTAAAGGACTTACATATATAACCCTTTAAAAAAAATAACTTCTGCCTCATTCTTATTTCAAGATGAATTTCTATACAGACTAGATGTTTTTCTGAAGATCATATCAATTAGACATTTTGAAAATGATTTAAAGTGTTTTCCTTAATGTTCTCAGAAAACAAGTTTCTTTTGTAGTTTTAACCAAAAAAGTGCCCTTTTTGTCACTGGATTCTCCTAGCATTCATAATTTTTTTTTCATACAATGAATGAAAATTGCTAAAATCATGGACTGGCTTTCTGGTTGGATTTCAGGTAAGATGTGTTTAAGGCCAGAGCTTTTCTCAATATTTGATTTTTTTCCCCAATATTTGATTTTTTAAAAATATACACATAGGTGCTGCATTTATATCTGCTGGTTTAAATTCTGTCATATTTCACTTCTAGCCTTTTAGTATGGCAAATCATATTTTACTTTTACTTAAGCATTTGTAATTTGGAGTATCTGGTACTAGCTAAGAAATAATTCTATAATTGAGTTTTGTACTCACCATATATGGATCATTCCTCATGTATAATGTGCCCCAAATGCAGCTTCATTTTCCAGATACCTTGACGCAGAATAAATTTTTTCATCATTTAGGTGCATCTTGTTGTGTAATATGTTTTATTTTTGGTTTTCAATTGAATGTGAATGTTCTGAATTTGAGTTTTTCAAACTCTAGGCAGATTTCTGTTATACCATGTCCAGCCATGGTACTTAATGTGAACCTTGATAATACTCTTGCATATGAACTAAGAACTAGAGCTTTCAGAGTTTTTCCTAACACTTCGTTTACTTTCTTCTGTTACTGGAGTATTCTGGAAGGGTTACAGAAGTCCTCCTAGAAGAATATTATCACCGCAAAGAAAATATATAAAAATAGGACCAGTGGGCTATGTTTTATATTATTTTTTAAAATTTTTGCCATTCCATTAAACAGGGTTAAGATTTACATTTAAGCTAAATTAAAAATCTGAGCAGAGAACTCAAGCACAGGAGCCAGTGCTACCTCCAGGAAATTCTGATGACATTTCCAGGGATAAAGGCAGCATGTCATAAGTTTTGGTGGTAGAGTGTACTGATTTTTGGTTGCAGGTATTAGCTCACTTACCTACAGTCTCTGCATGCCAGTTAGCAGGAGTGCCCATGAGGTACACAAGCCTTGTCCTAAGAGCAGCCTAACCAAGGAGACGGGCTTTAGGAGCTGCATTTTCCAATAAGTGACTCAATCCAAATCTGAAATGACTAACGCAGTGCATAAAATATTTTATTCGCATTTTAACTCCACTGGAGTCACAGATGAAGTATCATCTTCTATTCCAAGAATGAAGTCTTCAGGTACTGTCTCAGGTGCTATTTGAGCTAACTGGTCATCATAAGAACGTAGAGTCCATAATTTCTCTAATTCATAGATTTCTCTGGTTTCCGGAAGCATCAAATGAATCACCATGCTGCCTATCAGGGACAGATAAGAGATACAATGAAGGAATAGTTAATTTGCTTTTATTCTTACCTTACAACACACACTGGCTAACTCTAGGAATACAGCAGTGGTTCTCAAGTGTGGTTCCCAGATTAGCATCACTGTGGACCCCATCCCGGCAAAAATACCACAGAAGTGATGCTATGCCTTTCTCAGTGTACCTATAGGAGGCATATGTCAATATATAACATTGCTGGTGATAGTAACTTTATCGAAGAGACTAAAGGTGTCAGGATTCTCTTCAGTGACAATTCTCCATGGGTAACACACTTCTGCACATCTTTTGTGCAAAAACACTGACTGCCTTTTGTTTTGACTATCCAAGAATGTTTGTATCATGAATATTCTTAACAGAAAGATACTGCCTCCCTCCAGGGCAAAGGGCAGCTTTGCTTACAGCAGCATTTCTCAATTAGGTAATAATGGTAATGTTTAGAGTCATTTTTGATTGTCACAATTGGAGAAAGGAGGATACTGCTAAACATCCTACCATGCACAAGAGACACCCCTCCCCGACGTGCAAAATTACCTGGTCCAAAACGTTAATAGCGACAAAAGTGAGAAACCATCAGAGCAAACGTAGGCCTGCTTCCTGCCAGTTAGTTATAAAATAACCTAGATACCCTCATCTGAGTTGCAGTTTTACAACTGTGTGTGCTGGTGTCATCTAGCCCGTGTTGCCCTATGGAATCCAGAGCTCAGGAAACCAGTACAAAATGGATGCTGGCTACTGCTGTTGAGTAATAAACTGTTCTTGTCTCTAACCCTCTAATAGTCTTCTACCAGTATCCATGAAAACTGGCGGGACAACGTATTAGCTTACAAGCAGAATAAAATCTCAGGTTCCTCAGTTCTTGACATATAGTTACGTTTTCCCCTTTGTAAATATTATCTTGTTAGGAGGTGCTTTAAAACTATGTACACATTAATACCCAAAGTTGTTAGATCTTTTCAAAATTCTACTCCTCTGCTCTTGTCTTTTCTTGTGCCTGGAATAACCTCATCCTCATCTCATTTACGCACTGCAGCCCCCAAACCTTCCTCTACCACTAAGGAATCTCTCCCGCCTCTACTGTGTTATCCTGTTGTCCACCACTTTCCTGATCTGTGTGGCTAGTAGATACACACCATGTAGTATATATCTTCCAGGAGCGCATTATCTAGGGTACTTTGGTTTGGTTAGGTGAAAATTCTACATGTGAATAAGACCACCTGGATTATAACTAAAAAAACTTTTGTTACCTTAAACACACTTCAAAAATCTTACCTGGAAATACATTCATCAATTTGATCTCAATCCTTTTGCAACTGAAAACAATTCAAGATTAGCATAGTACCAACAGTTACCTGTAAAATACGCCAGAATAACTTACCAAAATCCACGCACAGCCAGTCATCAGTGTCCTTCCCTTCTATCTTAACATGAGGGTCACGTTTACATTTCAGGTGTTTGTACTGCAAAAAGCCAGGTAGTTTATTAAAGGGAGAGGGGAGGGGGGAAGCCTGTTCTTGCTGAAGGTCTGGTTTTTTTTTTGTTGTTGTTGTTTTTTTAATCTTACTCATTTCTCATTGCTATACTTTGCCCTGTGATGAATAACTTAGGGAAACTATTTCTCCCTCTAAATCTTACCTTCACCTCTCTCCCGAATTCTCCTGCCCCAGCCCTTCTGAGAGGGTCACCCCATTCATTCACCAAGGTGCCTCTGAGGCTGAAAAAAGCTAAGCTCAGTCAGCATTTGGTACCCACCTACATCCATCACTTGTGTTCATCCCAGCTTCCCTTCACCTTTAGGGACTGCAGATACCACCTTCTATTTATAAAGCCAGGTTGTTTCAGTGCCATTGATTTCACCTCATCTGCCTTCATGACATGTTAATGGGACCCCATCATCCTATAAGTGTGTTCAGTTCTTTTGTTAAAACAGATACACTAATATCAAACAAGATGGCAATTAAGTAAAAACTGTTAAAAAAGACAAAGGACATCTCATATACATCATCCCCAAATCAAAGGAAACGATAATTAGGGCAGGAAAAAGACAAAATCAATGAAACTAGGATTTGGTTCTTAGAATGACTAAGAAAAAAGACAACTAAAATCTGAAATGAAAGAAGTGACACTACTGATTTTAGAGAAATGGGATTGTAAGAGTACTATGAGCAACTGTACACCAAACAGCTGGGTAACCTAGACGAAATAGCAAAATTTCTAGAAACACAACCTACCGGCTGAATCATGAAGAGATATAAAGTTTCAATAGACCATAACTAGTATGGGGACTGGATCAGTAATCAAAAATCCCCCAACAAAATTCCTAGACCAGATGGCTTCCCTGATGAGTTTTACCAAATATTTAAACAAGAATGCAATACTCAAATTCTCCCCAAAAAACTGAAGAGCAGGGAACACTTCCTAACTCATTCCATAAGACTAATACCCCCGATGAACATTTGATGCAAAAATCCTCAACAAAAATACTAGCAAACCAAACTCAGCACCATATTAAAAGGGTTATAGACCACGACCAAGTGGGATTTATTCCTGGAATGCAAGGTGGTTCAACATATAAAAACAGATCAATGCAATAACACCACATTAACAGAATGAAGAAAAAATCTATATGATAATCTGAACTGACGCAGAAAAGGCATTTGACAAAATTCAATACCCTTTCACAATAAAGCACTCAACAAAGTAGGCATAAAAGGAAATTACCTCAACATCATAAAAGCCATGTAAGAAAAGCACACAGCTAATATATTCAATGGTGAGACTGAAAGCTTTCCTGTAAGATGAGGAACAAGACTATGCATGCCTGCTTTTGCTACTTCTATTCAACACAGTATTGGAAGTTCTAGTCAGAGCAATTCGTCAATAAAAAAAAAAGGTATCCAAATTGGAAAGGAAGAAGTAAAATTATCTCTGAAGACAATACAACTTCATATGTAGAAAACCCCAAAGATTCCACACAAAAAAAACCCAGTTAGGGCTACTAAACAAATTCAGCACACAAAAATCCATCGTATTTCTATACACTAACAATGAGCAACCTGAAAACAAAGTTTTTAAAATTCCATTTACAATAGCAGAATAATCCTTTTTTTTTTTTAATTGAGACGTTCTTGTTTTGAGTTTCGCTCTTGTTGCCCAGGCTGGAGTACAATGGCGCGATCTCGGCTCACAGCAACCTCCACCTCCCAAGTTCAAGCGATTCTCCTGCCTCAGCCTCCCAAGTAGCCGGGATTACAGGTGTGCACCACCACGCCCGGCTAATTTTGTATTTTTAGTAGAGACGGGGTTTCTCCATGTTGGTGAGGCTGGTCTCGAACTCCCGATCTCAGGTGATCTGCCTGCCTCGGCCTCCCAAAGTGCTGGGATTACAGATATGAGCCACCGTGACCAGCCTAGCAGAATAATCTTAACCACAGGAGCAAAAGACTTGTACACTGAAGACTACAAAACACTGCTGAAAGAACTTAAAGATGCCAGTAAATGGAAAGATACTTCATATTCATGGATGGGAAGACAATGCTGTAAAGATGCCAATACTACCCAATGCAGTCTACAGATTCAGTGCAATCTATATCAAGATCACAGTATTTTTTGAAGAAACAGAAAAATCCAACCTAAAATTTATGTGGGGCCGGGCATGGTGGTTCACACCTGTAATCCCAGCACTTTGGAAGGCCAAGGTGGGTGGATCACCTGAGGTTAGGAGTTTAAGACCAGCCTAGCCATAATGATGAAACCTCATCTCTACTGAAAATACAAAAAATTAGCTGGGCATGGTGGCAGGCACCTGTAACCTCAGCTACTTGGGAGGCTGAGGCAGGAGAATTGCTTGAATCTGTGAGCTGAGATTGTGCCACTGTACTACAGCCTGGGCAACAAGAGCAAAACTCCATCTCAAAAAAAAAAAAATTATATGGACTCTCAAGGAACCCCAAATAGCCAAAACAATCTTGTAAAAGAACAAAGTTGGAGTCTCATATTTCTTGATTTCAAAACTTAGAACAAAGCTATAGTAAACAAAACAGTCTGAAACTGGCAAAAAGACAGACATGCAGACTGATGAAACAGAATACAGAGCCCAGAAATAAACCCCTGTGCATATGGTCAAATGATTTTCAACAAGGGAGCCAAGACCATTCAATGCACAAAGGACAGTCCTTCCAACAAATGCTGCTGAGGAAATGTCCACATGGAAAACCTTACCACTTACAAAAACTAACTCGAAATGGGTTAAATATCTAAACAGGAGATCTAAAACTATAAAACTCTTAAGAAGAAAACAGGGAAAACATGATAGTGCTTTGGCAATTATTTATTGGATATAATACCAAAGACACAGGCAACAGAAGAAAAAATAAATTGGACTTCATCAAAATTAAATACTTCCGTGCATCAAAGGACACTCTAAAAAGAGTAAAAAGGCAACCCACAGAATGGCAGAAAACATCTGCAAATCACATATTTGATAAGGGATTAATATCCAGAATATATAGAGAGCTCCTACAACTCAACAACAAAACAACAAACAACCTGATTTTAAAATGGGCAAAGAGTCTGGGCAATATAGTGAGACCCTGTCTCTACAAAAAATAAATTAGCTGGGCATTGTGGAGTAACTCCTACCATTCTACCTTCTGTCTGTATGAATTTGACTACTCCTACTCCTCTAGTCCTAGCAACTTGGGAGGCTGAGGTGAGAGGATCACTCGAGCCCAGAAGTTCCAGGCTGCAGTGAGCTATGACCACACCACTGCACTGAAGCCTGGGTAACAAAGTGAGACACTGTCTCTTTAAAACAAACAAAAAAGCAAAGGACTTTTCTTCAAAGAATATATACAAATGGCCAATAAGCAAAAGAAAATATGCTAATCCTTAGGGAAATACAAATAAAAACCACAATGAGATATCACTTCATGCCCATTAGGATGGCTATTACCAAAACCAGAAAAGTGTTGATGAGGATGTGAAGACTGGAAACTCTGCACTGCTAGAGGAAATGTAAAGTGGTGTAGCCACTGTGAAAGAATACAGGAGCTCCTCAAAAAATTAAAAACATTCAGCTTTGTGCTAGGCTGGTGAACAGAAAAAAAAAAATTAAAAACAGAATCACTATATGATCCAGCAATCCCATTTCTTTGCACATACCCCAAAGCATTAAAAGCAAGGACATAAACAATTTTTTTTTTTTTGAGACTGAGTTTCACTCTTGTTGCCCAGGCTGGAGAGCAGCGGCACAATCTCGGCTCACTGCAACCTCCACCTCCCAGGTTCAAGCGATTCTCGTGCCTCAGCCTCCCAAGTAGCTGGGATTACAGGCACCCTCCACCACACCCAGCTAATTACTGTATTTTTAATAGAGACAGGGTTTCACCATTTTGGCCAGGCTGGTCTTGAACTCCTAACCTCAGGTGAACTACCCACCTTGGCCTCCCAAAGTGCTGGGATTACAAGTGTGAACCCAGCCTTTTTTTGGTTTGTTTTTTGTTTTTTTGTTTTTTTTGAGACAGCGTCTTGCTCTGTCACCCAGGGTGGAGTGCAGTGGTACAATCTCAGCTCACTGCAGCCTCAAGCTCCTGGGCTCAAGCAATCCTCCACCTTAGCATTCTGAGTAGCTGGGACTACAGGCACACACCACCAAGCCTGGCCAATTTTTTATTTTATTTTTTGTCTTTTTTGTAGAGATGGGGTTTCACCATGTTGCCCAGGCTGGTTTCAAACTTCTGAGCTCAAGCAATCCGCCCACCTTGGCCTCTCAAAATGCTGGGATTACAGGCATGAGCCACTGCACCCAGCCTCATGAACAGTATTTCTATACCCATATTTATACCAGCATTATTCACAATAGCCAAAAGGTGGAGGCAATCTAAGTGTCCATCAAAGAATAAAGGGATAAACAAAATGTGGTATATACGTAACATAGAGTATTATTCAGCCTTAAGAAAGAAGGAAATTCTGGCACATGCTACTACATGGATGAACCTTGAAGACATTATGCTAAGTCAGATAAGTCGGGCACAAATCTATGATTCTACTTTTATGAGATACTGAAAAGTAGTCAAATTCATAAGAGACAGGCAGTAAAATGGTAGCTGCCTAGGGAAGGAGAAATGGGGAGTTATTGTTTAATGAGTTCAGAGTTTCGGTTTTGAAAAATGAAAAAAGTTCTGGAGATGGATGGTGGTAATGATTGCACATCAATGTGAAGGTACTTAAAGCTACTGAACAACATATTTTAAAATTATTAAATGGGCTGGGCACAGTGGCTCATGCCTGTAATCCCAGCACTTTGGGAGGCCGAGGTGGTCAGGAGTTTGAGACCAGCCTGACCAACATGGTGAAACCCCATCACTATTAAAAATAGAAAAATCAGCCAAGCGTGGTGGTGGGTGCCTATAATCCCACCTACTCAGGAGGCTTAGGCCGGAGAATCACTTGAACCCGGGAGGCGGAGGTTGCAGTGAGCTGAGATCGAGCCACTGCACTCCAGCCTGGGTGACAGAGCGAGACTCTGTCTCAAAAAAGAAAAAAAGATTAAACAGTAGATTTTACGTTATATATATTTTACCACAAACAACAAAACTTTCTTGCCTTTGCATTTCTCTCCTCATCTAAAATCTTTGTAAAGGCAATTTCTATTTCTTTAATTCTTTCACAGAAACTTCTCTGTAAAACTTCCCATTCTTTTTACATCTGCAAGTCCAATGGTCACTAAGTCTTCTTACTTCATCCCACTGTTACATGTGACAGAGACCCTGGTATGCTGTCTTTATATCTCTTCTTTATGCTTTCCTAGTTCTCTTCCTATCTCTCCAATTACCCCGTTTTTGGCTTCTTCTTCTGCTCTGTCATGTTGTACCAGGGTTTTGTGTACAGGCCCCACCTTTTTCTATTTTACAACCCTTCTCTGTACAATCTCGGCTACTCTTGTGGTCTTCACTGCCTCCCCTATGGCCAGTTCTCAACAGACTAAGACTAAGAAAGGCATGATGGCCCTGTGGAATGGTACCAGAGTCAGCGAGGGGCTTCCAAGTACACTTTCTTCCTCATTCTGATTCAGATTCAGTGCAACTGGAAAACAATCCCGCTTTCTTTCCTCAACGAGACCTGTAAGGGCAAGGACTACATCTTTTTTGTTCTTACCTTCCCAATACCCCGTACAGTGCTTGGGAACACTGGGCATGCTCAAATCTTTGAATGAAACTCCAGGCCAGCACTGTCCAACAGAACGTTTTACAATTATGAAAATGCTTTATGGCCGTCCCATATGGTAGCCATTAGCCACACGTGGCTATTGAGCATTTGAAATACAGCTCATACAACTGCAGAACTGAATTTATATCTTATTTATTTATTTTTGAGACAGAGTCTGGCTCTGTCACCAGGCGGGTGTGCAGTGGCACGATCTCGGCTCACTGCAACCTCTGCCTCCCGGGTTCAATTGATTCTTCTGCCTCAGCCCCCCGAGTAGCTGGAATTACAGGGACACGCCACCATGCCCAGCTAATTTTTGTATTTTTAGTAGAGACGGCATTTCACCATGTTGGCCAGGACGGTCTTGATCTTTTGACCTTGTGATCCACCCACCTTGGCCTCTCAAAGTGCTGGGATTACAGGTTTAAGCCACCACGCCCGGCTGAATTTATATTTTAATTTATAATTAAATAGGCACATGTATCTAGTGGCTACCGCAATGGATAGTGCCTCTAGAAATCCCTCTGGTTATACTGTCTTCTAGCTTGCCTCAGGTTATAAAATATTATCTTCCGGCCAAGTGTGATGGCTCATGCCAGTAATCCTAGCACTTTAGGAGGCTGAGGCAGGCGGATCCCCTGAGGTCAGGAGTTTGAGACCAGCCTGATCAACATGGAGAAACCCATCTCTACTAAAAATACAAAATTACCAGGGCGTGGTGGCGCATGCCTGTAATCCCAGCTACTCGGGAGGATGAGGCAGGAGAATCGCTTGAACCCGGGAGGCGGAGGTTGCAGTGAGCCGAGATGGCGCCATTGCACTCCAGCCTGGGCAACAAGAGCAAAACTCCATCTCAATTAAAAAAAAAAAAAAAAAAAAAATCTTCCTTGCGGTCACGAGAGAAAAGAATTAGAACTATCCTAACTCAACAGGGCTGGATATTTGCTCCTATATCTTTCACTATCAAAGAACATAACATGAATTCATGCAAATTCTGAAAATTTGGGCTTCTTCTGTAACTTTGTATGATGGGTTTACTCTCTAAGTGTTGCTCCTTGGCCTGATGCACTGTCACTATTCCACTCAGTTGATGGTCCAAAAGAGAAAAGAAAGCATCCTACCATTTTCACAATGTAGAAGGCCATGGCATGTAAGTGTCGGGTAGAAGTTCCGCTACCAATCACAAAGTAATCTGTATATCTCATTTCTGGAGGAACCTGGATCACACAAATGTCTCTTGCATTTTCTTGCCTCAGAAGTGAAACCATCATGTCGATGTCAAACTTGGGACCAGTATGATCTGAAATGCACAAATAGTTGTTTGTATCAGGACGGCCAAGCAGATAGACCTGTATGCACCCAGATGCCGGCAGCTGACTGTTCCTCCATGAGGGTGTTTAGATCCAAAGTGTTTTTACAGATAGCAGGGCAAAGGCCTCCTGGAAGCTGAACCTGGGCAGTAGTATCATAGCAGCGCTCAAGTTTTATGGTCAGGGTGCTCAGATTACGCAGAGCCACTATACATCCTTCGCTATTAACCATACTCAAGTAGAACCAGACATCAGTGACAAATGACTTTCTATTGACTAATACTTAAAAGGAGCAATACACCACAATCACAGAAATGCTGTACAAAGAAAAACAGCACCACAAGTTGGGTAGCAGGTGATATCCTGGAGCATATTAAATTGAATCTCAGTCATAACGGGTCACAGAATTGTGAGCTGGAAGGGCTCTTAGGTAGTATCTGGTCCACAACCTTCAACTGAGAGATGAAGAAACTGAGGCCTAGCAGAATTACTGTGGCCTACGATCAGTCACTGAAAGAGCTACATTTTTAAGTAATTATTATTTTGAACCTTCAAGTTTTCATATAAAACCACTGGTTTATTAACAACTGTTACCTGTGAAAATCTAATTTTTTTTCCCGTAAAGATTTAGATATTCTGATCTTCAGCTTGGAGTATTACAGGCTGTAAATTTAAAGCTCGCCCAAGTTCTAAAGCCGACTCCAAAGGACCTAGTAGCTAAGCCCACTAAGGCCTCTCCCTCTCATACTCTACATTCTTAGATGTGATCTGTTTACCATTCTTAAGTTTCTAAAAACATCAGCAATAACTAGAGGATATTAACTTGGATCCATCTCCTACTTGGCGCTTCCTACGCACCCCTTCGCACCCAGACCCTGGCTCCTCAGAATCCTCAAGCCCCAACAGTCCCCACAAACCCATTTCCCAGGATCCTAGGAAGAGCGTAAAAGGAAGTGAGGACGGTGAGACTGTGATGCCAAGGGTGGGAGGTGGCCGTCCGGGAGGCCGGGATTTTGCAGTTCATCTCTTGCCCTCAGTTTCTTCACTGTGAAACGGGAAGGTTGGCGCCAACAACCTCTGAAGTCCCTTCCAGCTCTGGATGTGCAGAAGTTTTGTGACTCCAAGAGAAATGCACAAAGAGGGGAACCCAGAGCCACCTTGGCTGGGACCTGACTCCAGACTGCCCGGAGAGGGTCGCCTTCGTTCTCCCCCACGCCCGTACCTGCCGCGTCCGATTCTGGGCGTCCCTCGTTGACCGTCCCCTCCGCCAGCTCCTCCAGCCCAGGCTCGCTGTGCAGGCCGCGGACAAAGTTTGGGGTCTGGCAAGCCCGGCAGAACGCTGCTCCTACGGGAAGCCGCTGCACGGCCAGCAGCCGAAGCCCGGGCTCGGCCCCAACCGCGGACCCCGCCATCGAGGAAACCGCCCTGCGCCACATTAGTGGCGCGAGCAGCCGCGCCACACGGCCGCCCGGCCCCATAGCAGCAGCCTCGCGTCGCCGTCGCGGGTGGGTGGCACTTCACGGAGCCCGGCCGGGAAATTCTACGTCGATGCGTGGGCGGAGTCAAGGCCTGAAGGACGGGCCATGGGCGGAGTCTGGAGCCCGTGAAGACGGCAGTGACCCGGAAGAGCTAACTTGGGGATTAGGGCGTGCGGGAATAAAGAACTGATGTTGCTTGCCCACCTTGCTTTGCTTTGTGTCGCAGTGGCGCATTACGTTGTCACTTTTTTTTTTTGGACTCTGTCCACTAATGTAAGCCTCATGAAGGCAATAATTTTTGTTTCATTTTTAACTCGTCTCCACAGCACCTAAAACAGTTCCTGGTACTGAATGTCCAGAAGTTGCTGTTAATCTGATTAGGCTGGGATTAGGACATATAATCTACCCTCTCTCATTACTAAAAAATATTCAAGATTCCCTTGCAAATTTGAAATCGCACGAGGAAAATCTGTTATCCTGGGCTAAAGTGCGGTGGGAGGCAGAGGTGTAAAGGACCATTTGGAAACCGTTCTTAGGTCAGCCCATCATCTACACTCCCTGTATGGAGGAGTTTACGCCCAGGGGCGGCACTGTGGGGACCAGCTCTGTAAGAATAAGGAATTCTGAGGTGCCAGCTGCGGTATTAAGTCACAGGACTTGAGAACTGCGATGGATCCCTGGCGCGGGTGGGGGATTGGGGGGTTGGGAGGCATGAGGCGAGGTAGGGAAGCAACTTGCCCAGGTCATACACTTAACCGCGTCAGAATCAGAAGCCAGTTTCTGGCTTCTGAACTCCAGGCCTGCTAACTGCTGAAAGGAAGGCTTCATAGAGCGCAAATATTTCAAATGCCTGAAACAGTGCCAGACACATAGCAGGCACTCCAAAAATGTTTGCTACATTATTTTAAATAATTCCAAGCACTAATTTTGGGAAATTTTTTTAAAATACGGAAATTAAGCATTTGTGTATATCACACCAGATATGTACAATCACTTCAAGTTATTTTTGAAAAGAAAAACATTACAGATTAAGTTTCCTTTGTCCAATTTTAGCCCCATCCTCAATTCCATTTTTCCATAGGCATGAACTTGGCTTTTCTCCCAGCTTTTGGCATCCATTCCGTGTTCCCACCCTTCTCTGAACATCCCAGACCTGCTTTACCACCTGTATTTGCCAGCTCATTTAATGGGTCATTATCCCTTCAAATCTCCCAAACCCTGGACTTCATTCAGTCCAAGATCTTCATACAACCAATGAATCTGTTGTCAAAATCCTGCTTATGTTACCTCCAAAATGTTTGTGTGAGTCCAGCTTCTTGTCTTCATTTCCAGTTTCTTCCTTAGTCCAAACCCTCATTAGTTCTTGCCTAATTACAGAGACTGCCTCCTACCTGGCTTTCCTGTCTCCAGTCTGTTTCTACTCTTCATCCTCCATACTGCCCTTCTATCAACTAGAATCATTTTTGCTTCATCTGCTTTTTGCTATTTTTCAAACTCACCATACCCTTTTTTATTTTTTATTTTAAAAGAGATGGGGTCTTACTCTTGTCACCCAGACTGGAGTACAGTCGCACAATCATAGCTAACTACATCCTCAAACTCCTGGGCTCAAGCGGTGCTCCTGCCTTAGCCTCCCAATTAGCTAGGACTACAGGCATGTGGAACCATGGCCAGCTAATTTTTGTTTTTAATTTTCTTAAAGACAGGATCTCACTATGTTGCCCAGGCTGGTTTCAAACTCCTGGCCTTAAGCAATCTACCCCACTGTAGCTGTGAGTACAGGTACAAGCCACCATGCCTGGCAACCTCACCATATCCTTTCAATGCCAAGCTTTGCATATACTTTTTTTTTGAGATGGAGTCTCACTCTGTCACCCAGACTGGAGTGCAGTGGCACCATCTCGGCTCACCATAACCTTTGCCTCCAGGGTTCAAGCAATTCTCCTGCCTCGGCCTCCCGAATAGCTGGGATTACAGGCACGTGCCACCACCCCCAGCTAATTTTTGTATTTTTAGTAGAGATGGGGTTTCGCCATGTTGGCCAGGCTGGTCTCAAACTCCTGACCTCAAGTGATCCACCCGCCTCAGCCTCCCAAAGTGTTGGAATTACAGGTGTGAGCCACCGCGCTTGGCCACTACTCTTTTTAGAGCACCCTTTTCCCATTTTTTCATATGACAAACTCAGATTCACTCTGTAAGACATACCTTAAGCATTAAGATATCTCCCCCTACTCTCTCAGATGGTCCCTCAGAAACCCCTCATCCCTTTGTTCATAAATGTCTTTAACATTTATGTTTGATTGAATGATACCCCACTAGAAAAGACTTAGATTTAATTCCACCTCTTGTTTATTAGCAGTGTACTATTGAGCCTTAGTTTCCTCCTCTGTAAAATGAGGGAATGATACCTTCTTCACAGATTCTCGAAAAATTGAATAAAATATGCAGCGCAAATTATATACCATAGTGCTTGGCATGTAGTAATCATATGGAAATTAGTATCTGTTTACAAATTGACCTCATGGAGAGGAAATGGCTTGAACCCAGTTATTATGATAAAGCCCATCAGAAAAAGACAACCAGGAATACACATGTGGTCAAAGTTTTTTTGTTTTTTTTTTTCCTGAGACAGAGTCTTGCTCTGTCACCCAGGCTGGAGTGCAGTGGTGCAATCTCAGCTCACTGCAACCTCTGCCTCCTGGGTTCAAGCAATTCTTCTGTCTCAGCCTCCTGAGTAGCTAAGATTATAGGCATGCACCACCACGCCTGGCTAATTTTTTTGTATTTTTAATAGAGACGGGGTTTCACCATGTTGGCCAGGCTAGGCTCGAACTCCTGACCTCGTGATCCTCCCACCTCGGCCTCCCAAAGTGCTGGGATTACAGGTGTGAGCCACCGCACCTGGCCCAAAGTTAGTTTTATTAACTTGCTGTAGCAAGGGAGACTGCATGCTATGGAGGACAGAGGAGCAGCTCAGGAAGAGGGACTAGAAGGGGCTTTGTTTAGGGCTTGTGCTTATGCTCAGTGAGTCTAAGGAGAGATCAGAGGAAGTGGTGTCAGCTGTGGATTGGGTGCTGTCCTGAAGCAAGGAAAGTTTAGGAATTTTTCTCAGTAATCATGTTCAGGAGACAGGAGAATGTTCACAGGGGCTGGAGATGTCATTGGTCAGTCACTCACAAGAGTCGTGTGGTCTGGGGAGAATCATGTCCTTTTAAAAACATTATTTTAGGCTTCATTAGGAACATCGCATTCTGATTAGCAGCAGGGCTGAGAAACAGACTCAGGGTCCTTGTTCCTTAGAACTATAAAAGTTAAGATAAATGTGGAGTGCTGGCCCTCGGGGAGGATCGATGCTGAAGCTGTGTCTTTGTGTGGAATGATGTGAAATGACCTCCATGCGGAGTCTTCAGGCAAGACCGGGACGTTCCATTCTCACTGAAATGATTCCAAACAACAGTTTCTCATCATCTGTGATTTCAGAGACAAGGTTTGCCAGCACTATGCATGTCCTTAATGTTAATTACCAAAATCCATTTTTACAGGTCATATTTCCTACCTGAGGAAAATTAGAGAGGTTCTCAGAAATGCAAAATGCCCCTCTTTCCCCCAAAACTGCCATCTACTCATGGGCTTGGACATTGTTTTCAGACCTTGGTTACTTAGTAAAGGCAGAATCAGAAGTGGGGGTGGTTTGATAATCACTACCTTTGGGGTACTGAGCCAGAGGACTGAAGCCAAAAGCAACTTCCTGAGAGTCAGGAATTATAAATTAACTACACTCCATTAGTACAAGGACTTCCTGATTACAGACCCTAATTACATCCCTGGTGTGGTAATTTGGGAGCCTCCTGTTTGCTGTGTTAGCAGCAGAGCCAAAAGGTTCCCAAATTTGTGTCCTGGGGCTTCATGGGAAGGTGAGAAGCTGCAGTCACAAACATTTTCTCTGCAGCTAGCCCCAGGGGCTGGGGAGAAGGTAGGGGTCTACTTTGGGAGATGACACCACACAGACCTCAGGATCTTGCTTCAGAGAGAAGTACAGAGCTGGTTGGGCCAAAGGCCCAAGGGCTAAACTAGAGAGAGATTGCTCAAGCTTCCTGATGTGCCCATACTGGACCATCGGGCCCTTAACATCACACATTACGGGACTGGCACATAGTGTATAAATGACTACATTTATATAGTTTTGATACTGGGAAGCTTATCACTCCGACCTCTGCTTACTCCATGCATGAATTTATTATGCATCTATGTTTCTTAAGCAGTGGACCATGAACCCCCTTTTGACAGCAGAGGACCCTCAAATCCACATGTGCATCAAACATTGTCTTTGAGCCAAATAAACATGTCCCTCACAGCAAATAGGTGTAGATGGTATTGCAATTCAATAAAAATTTAAAAGTGTGGCTTAGTTTCAAGTAGCTCTTTGTCATGCATGTACTGAATGAATTTTTTTTTTTTGAGACAGGATCTCTTTGTCACCCAGGCTGGAGGGCAGTGACATGATCATAGCTCACTTAACTTTGAACTCCTGGGCTCAAGTGATTCTCCTGCCTCAGCCTCCTGAGCAGCTGGGACTACAGGCATATGCCACCATATGCCCAGGCTGGTCTCAAACTCCTGTCCTCAAGGAATCCTCCTGCCTTGGCCTCCCAAATCACTGAGATTACAGGCACTATGCCCAGCTCAATAACAGACATTTAAAGAGCCATACATCTTATGACAAAAGTTCATTATAACTAAAATGTTGGAATCACTGCTCACCCTACAGCCTCAGCTTACCCTTCCCATCATCATAGGACAGCTCATTCCACCACCAGGCAGCTGTAGCTGTTGGTGAATATTCCCACCTCATGTAAACTTAATCCTTTTTCCTGGATTTCCACTGCCTTTGTACTGGTTCTGCCCTCCGGAGACCTTGCAGAAGGAAGGGCCAGGATTAAAATGACCTGTCTTATGTTATAAATACTATGGATTTGTATATTTATATTTTTAAAATTATTTTGTCCCCTACTTTGTAAATATCCTCATTGGAAGGAGGACAAAATCCTTCTCAAGAGAAGACAAACAGGGACTTTGTATTTTATAAACCTAGGAGTAAGGTACTAGCTCTCTGCACCCCAAACTCTCCTGGGGCTGTGGGGTTCGTATTGTCTGTGCACTCAGATGTTCTGTGTGGGTTTGCCAGGCATGTCTTCCAGGCTTGTAAGGGCAGGGAGTGCAGCCTGGGGTGGGCACCGAGGCCTGCGATGAGATGAGCTGTTGGCTTCTCAGGGCACCAAGCCTGTGGTTTGCGAGCATCCCAGAGCACTGCTTGCAGCCTCTCCCATAGGAGGTTCCCATGTGAGGAGGCCCCTCCTCCACCATTTGTCCAGTCTATTTGTGGAACCAAAGTGCAGGCTGTGACTCCCATCCCTTGCAGCATTGTTTCCTCAGCTTTCACAACCGTTGTTTGTTCTGAAGCTGTGCCTCTAAACACTCACATTGGCCCCTTGGATTACTGGGCCCTGTCACAGAGCCAGACTGTTTTTCCCACAGCCTCAGGAATTGATATTGGGGTCCCCTCTTGTCACCCCGATGTTGGTAGGTGGGCTTTGCAGGTTGTGGGGCACTCTGCGTAGACTTGTGATTCACCCTCCCAAGGAGCCTCACCAAGGTTCAAGTGAACATTCTGTGCCAGGCGCTGGACTAAGGCCAGAGAGAGGGAAGGTGAATAAAACATTGTCTCAGCTGGGCGTGGTGGCTCACGCCTATAATCCCAGCACCTTGGGAGGCCGAGGTGGGTGGATCACTTGAGGTCAGGAGTTCGAGACCAGCCTGGCCAATACTAAAAATACAAAAAATTAGCCAGGCATGGTGGCGGGTGCCTGTGATCCCAGCTACTCAAGAGGTTGAGGCAGGAGAAACACTTGAACCCAGGAGGCGGAGGTTGCAGTGAGCTGAGATCGCACCATTGCATTCCAGCCTGGGCAACAAGAGCAAAACTCTGTCTCAAAATAAACAAATAAATAAATAAAAAACAAAACATAGTATCTGTACCCAGGGAGCTCCCAGAGAGTAGGAGAGATAATGATTAAATGTCATCAATACCATGTAATTGTGTTTGAAAGAGGAGAGCCCACATGCTGTAGTATACAGCAGCAATTCTCCCCCAGAGCTGGAAAAGTCTCTGCAGGGAGGTGCTATTTGAACAGACCTGGGTCTTGAGGCAGAGGTAAGGACAGTGGACTACAGGGCCCCAAATTAGCCAACTTCAGGGGGCCCCTTTCACAATGGACTTGGGGGGAATGGAAACCCCTAAAGGGATGTAACTTTGGAGGTGCTGTGGGGTGATGTTCCAGGCCAGGGGAATACCAGTGACGGTATCAACCCCTGGAGAAGCCCATGGGTTTTTACTGCCATATCTACCACAGCCTGTGAAGTGTTTTGTCCCCAGAGCTGAACTGTGATATTAAATATTGATTCACAGGTGCGATACAGCCTCACTCCCCACTATGTCATAAGACAAGACCTTGGGTTGTTTTCTTTCTGCCAAAACCTGATTTCTAAAGGGCCTCTGATTTCTTTTGATCAGCTCTGCTGACAGTCCAGTAAAACTTCTGCTTTTCATTTTCTTATCCCAGTTTTATGAGGTTCTTCCATTTTGGAATTATTGTGAGATTTGAGTCATTGTGATTAACAGGTGAGGGGAACCTCTGGCTGCTGAACTCTGGAGGGCTGGGTGAAAGAAACAAAGCCTGCCTCCTCTGCCAGTGCGTTTTGGGGAGCTTGTGGTTTGGGGGCAAGTCCCTTAAAGGAACACTTCCACCACAGTAGGGAGCCCCAAGGTCTGGGAAGGCAGGTGAGAGTGATTAATTCCACCTAGGGGGGTGAGGGAACACCTCACAGAGCAGGTCAAGCTGGAACTTTGGCCCTGGACTTTTACTACTCCAAGCTTTTTGGTCACACCTCAGGAAAGCATCTAACAATAGACATTCATTCCCTAACAGTTGCAGCCAATCAATTCTCCTATCTGCCTGGTGGTGTCACAAATCGAAACTGCAAACAAATTCTAAGAAGTGTAGCTAATGAGTTCAGGAACACTACAGGCTGATCCATATTCAGCCTTATTAAAATATCAAGAGGCTGCCTTAGCTCCCTGGGAAAAGGTCCGAGCCTGAGTCCTAGTGAGGCGTGAGTGGCTTCCAAGGACACGCCTTTCTTTTCCTTTCTTTCCTTTTTCTTTCTTTTCTTTCCTTTTCCTTTCTTTCCTGTTCCTTTTCTTCCTTTCAAGAAAGAGTCTTGCTCTGTCGCCCAGGCTGGAATGCCGTGGCGTGATCTCGGCTCACTGCAACCTCCGCCTCCCAAGTTCAAGTGATTCTCCTGCCTCCGCCTCCCAAGAGGGTGGGATTGCAGGCACCTGCCACCATGCCTGGCTAATTTTTGTATTTTTAGTAGAAACGGGGTTTCACCATCTTGGCCAGGCTGGTCTCAAAATCCTGACCACGTGATCCACCCACCTCGGCCTCCCAAAGTGCTGGGATTACAGGTGTGAGCCACTGCACCCAGCCAGGACACTCCATTTCTGTCGGGCTATGTTATTATTTGGCGCTTACAGCTGCTACTACTGTTAGGAACAAGGTGACAATATCAGAATTACAGCTCCCTTATCTTATACCTTGGAAAAAAAATCTTAAAAGAGGTTAAAGACTTAAAAAGTAAGACCTGAAACTGTAAAACTGCTAGAAGAAAACCTAGTGGAAAAGCTCTTACAACAAGGTGTCCAATCTTTTGGCTTCTCAGGGCCACATTGGAAGAACAATTGTCTTGGGCCACACATACAACACACTAACACCAATGATAGCTGATGAGCTAGAAAAAAAAAAAAAAGAAACCTCAGGTTTTTTTTATTTGTTTTGAGACAGAGTCTCGCTCTGTTGCCCAGGCTGGAGTGCAGTGGCGTGATCTCACCCCTACCAACTATTTGGGACTACATGCATGCACCACCACACCTGGCTAATTTTTGTATTTTAGTAGACACAGGGTTTCGCCATGTTGGCCAGACTGGTCTCAAACTCCTGACCTCAGGTGATCTGCCTACCTCGGCCTCCCAAAGTACACGAGCCACCAAGCCTGGCCTAAAAAATCTCGTAATGTTTTAAGAACATTTACATATTTGTGTTGAACGTCATTCAAAGCCATCCTGGGCCGCATGTGACCTGTGGGCCACAAGTTGGATAAGCTTGCTCTACAACACTGATCTAGTCAAGGATTTTTTTCTTCTTCTTCTTTTTTGGCTATGACCTTGAATGCTCAAACAACAAAAGCAAAAATAGGCAAATGGCGTTGTATAAAACTAAAAAGCTTTTGTACAGCAAAATAATTAACAAAGTGAAAAGATATTCCACAGAGTAGGAAAAATATTTGCACACCACACATCTGGTAAATGTTTTGTATATTAACACTTTAAGGAACTCATGCAACTCAATAGCAACAAAACCTGATTTTTAAAATGGGCAAAGGACATACAAATGGCCAACAGGTTCATGCAAAACTGCTCAGCATCACTAATCATTAGGGAAACGCAAATTAGAACTACAATAACAATTGGGGGGAAAATGACAGAACACTATGTCAATTAGGAAAAAAAACCCACAACCACACAATGGGACGGCCCCTCATCCTGTTAGAATGTCTAATATCAAAAAGATGAAAGTTGGCAAGGATGTGGAGGAAAGCTATTTGTTCTCTATTTAGAGTTTGGAAATAATATCTTATGATCTAATTAAGACCCAAACAGTCTCTGGGGGGATGTTATAGCAACAACCGCTGTTGTAACATTTTTGCAATGTGCCCCACCAAGAGACTGCTGTGAATGAGACCTCCAAGTTTGGAGCGAATCAGAGTGGCCTGCACTGACTGTAAGACGTTCAATTCAAGGCCATCCTGTACTTAAAATCCTCAATTGAGAAGAATTCTAAGCCAGTGTTTTCTTTCAAGGACAACTCCCTTCCTCAAATTTTCTCTGTCTAGAATTTGTGTTCCCAGAAGTGTTCAGGCTCTAGGCTGTACAAGTAATGACGGTGGGAAAACATTCCAGAAAATACGTTTTCAGCTGACTAAAAAGCCAGTGCAGGCCGGGTGCGGTGGCTCACGCCTGTAATCCCAGCACTTTGGGAGGCCGAGGTGGGCGGATCACGAGGTGAGGAGATCAAGACCATCCTGGCTAACACAGTGAAACCCCATCTCTACTAAAACTACAAAAAATTAGCCGGGCCTGGTGGCAGATGCCTGTAGTCCCAGCTACTCAGGAGGCTGAGGCAGGAGAATGATGTGAACCCGGGAGGCGGAGCTTGCAGTGAGCTGCGATCGTGCCACTGCACTCCAGCCTGGGCAAAAAGCGAGACTCCGTCTCAAAAAAAAAAAAAAAAAGCCAATGCAGAGGCTTTTGCCTTGCTAGAACACAAATGTGACTTGACCTCTCCATTGTTTTGCCACTGGTTCTGCTCTTCTCTGCTAGGTTACCACATCAAAAGTAGATCCTCCAGTAGCAACAGGGTTTAAGTGTGGGGTTTTTTTTTTTTTTTGAGATGGGGTCTTGCTCTGTTGCCCAGGCTGGAGTGCAGTGGCACGATCTCAGCTCACTGCAACATCCACCTCCCAGGTTCACGCCATTCTCCTGCCTCAGCCTCATTAGTAGCTGGGATTACAGGCGCACGCCACCATGCCCAGCTAATTTTTGTATTTTTAGTAGAGACGGGGTTTCACCATGTTGGCCAGGCTGGCCTCGAACATTTGACCTCGTGATCTGCCCGCCTCGGTCTTCCAAAGTGCTGAGATTACAGGCGTGAGCCACCGTGCCCGGCCTCCAAAGTTACCTTTTAAAAGATGGCCTTGGCAGGGCACGGTGGCTTCATGCCTGTAATCCCAACACTTTGGAAGTCCGAGGTGGCCATATCACCTTAGGTCAGGGGTTCAAGAGCAGCCTGGCTAACATGGTGAAACCCCATCTCTACTAAAAAAAATACAAAAAGTAGCCGGGCGTGGTAGTGTGCGCCTGTAATTCCAGCTACCCGGGGAGCTGAGACAGGAGAATCACTTGAACCTGGGAGGCGGAGGTTGCGGTGAGCTGAGATCGCGCCATTGCACTCCAGGCTGGGCGACAGAGAGAGACTCTGTCTCAAAAATAAAAATAAAAAAGATGGCCTGGAGGCCGGGCACGGTGGCTCATGCCTATAATCCTAGCACTTCAGGAGGCTAAGGTGGGCAGATTGCCTGAGCTCAAGAGTTCGAGACTAGCCTGGGCAACATGGCGAAACCCCATCTCTACTAAAAATAAATACTTTTTAAAAATAAAAATTAGCCAGGTGTGGTGGCGCGTGCCTGTAGTCCCAGCTACTTCAGAGGCTGAGGCAGGAGAATCACTTGAACCCGGGAGGCAGAGGTTGCAGTGAACCGAGATCATGCCACTGCACTCCAGTCTGGGCGACAGAGTGAGATTCTCTCTCTAAAAACAACAACAACAAAAAGATGGCCTTGAAAGCAATGATCAGGAGACGGAAGGGGGGGTGGAGAGAGGAAGGAGGGAGGGGAAGGAGGAGGGAGGGGGAGGGGAAGGAGGAGGGAGGGGGAGGGGAAGGAGGAGGGAGGGGGAGGGGAAGGAGGGGGGAGGGGAAGGAGGGGGAGGGGAAGGAGGGGGGAGGGGAAGGAGGGGGAGGGGAAGGAGGGGGAGGGGAAGGAGGGGGAGGGGAAGGAGGGGGAGGGGAAGGAGGGGGAGGGGAGGGGAAGGAGGGGGGAGGGGAAGGAGGGGGAGGGGGGAGGGGGAGGGGGAGGGGAAGGAGGGGGAGGGGGGAGGGGGAGGGGGAGGGGAAGGAGGGGGAGGGGAAGGAGGGGGAGGGGAAGGAGGGGGAGGGGAAGGAGGGGGGAGGGGAAGGAGGGGGGAGGGGAAGGAGGGGGAGGGGAAGGAGGGGGAGGGGGGAGGGGGAGGGGGGAGACGGGGAAGGAGGGGGGAGAGAGGAGAAGGAGGGGGGGAGAGAGGGGAAGGAGGGGGGTGGAGAGAGAGGGAGTTGGGAAAACCATTTAGAGAACGTTACTTTTACTGGATGGAAGGTCTTGACTGTGAATGGTCCAGGTTCTTGGTGTCTTGGACAGAGTTGAACAAAACACACAAAGCAACAAAAGACAAAACAACAAAGTCAGGAAAGCACAGACTTATTGGAGCAAAAGTACAACTCACACAACAGAAGCAGGCTAGAGCAAGTGGCCGAAGAGTTCCCGTTACGATGGTCTTCAAGGGTTTTTATTAAGCTAAAAGTATTTGGTAACACCCCTAGGTGCCCATTAGAGGGCTCCAATTGGTTACACTCTATGAAGGATTGGCCTGTGACCAATCACAGGCTAAAATGGAGATTCGTCCGTGCTTAATCAGAGGCCGAAGTGGAAACTTCTGTCTCATCACAGGAGTGAGGATGTGGCCTGTTTGCTGCCTAATCTTGCCTAGAACTGGCTGCACCTGGTGGTCTTTTGCTTCTATCTTAACCCTTGGTTACCCTAATTCCCTGTTCTCCTGCTTCATTACTATATAATCCAGATCTGGATTGATAGCCTTATGGAAGAATGTCGAGAAAAGAGATTTTGTTTGTTAAGAAAAACACAACATGCAAGGACTTATTACCTAAAGGTCTTATAGAGTCCATCATTTAAGACAGGGGTGTCCAATCTTTTGACTTCCTGGGCCACATTCGAAAAAGAATTGTCTTGGGCCACACATAAAATACACTAACAGTAATGATCGCTGATGAGTTTTAAAAAAATCGCAAAAAAAGTCAAATGTTTTAAGAAAGTTTACAAATTTGTGTTGGGGTGCATTCAAAGCTGTCCTGGGTCACGTGTGGCCCGTGGGCCATGGATTGGACAAGTTTGATTTAAGAGCATTTTTAACCCAGTCCTCAGGGGATGAAATGGTATTGGTGAACATATTTGCATTTTTCTCCTCATAACCTTATGAGTTGCTTAGGGAAGACTCAGGCTGGGAGTGGAATCAAAATGTCACTGGCTTTTGAGCCAAGTGTCCCCTCAGGACATGTTTGATATCTATGGGGCCCAGGACCAATGGGTTAGCAGCTATTTTCATATAGCATTAAAATGAAGGAAGGCAGCAGCTGGGAGCTTTGAAACACAGCTCACCTGCTGAAGCAGCCTTCTGTTGCCAAAGCAAAGCTTGCTGCTGTAGCCCTCCGAGGAGCCCATGAGTGCGAAATGTTCTTGGCTGCCTCTTGTTAGGAGGTTTCAGGGTTGCAGAAGTCCAGTCTTCTCATTTTAAAGATGAGGCCAAGTAAATTTTCTGAGTCAGCCACCAACAGTCACCAACCAGAAATAACGTCATTAAGTTGGAAGGTAGATTTTACAGGAAAAGGCCAAGAAGCTCTAGACAGTCTTGAATGGAACTGTTTTTTTTCTTTCTTTTGTTTTTTTTTTTGAGAAGTCTCACTTTGTCGTGCGATCTCGGCTCACTGCAACCTCTGCCTCTTAGGTTCAAGCGATTCTCCTGCCTCAGCCTCCTGAGTAGCTGGGACTACAGGCGTGTGCCGCCACACCAGGCTAATTTTTGTATTTTTAGTGAAGATGGGGTTTCACTATGTTGGCCAGGTTGGTCTCGAACTCCTGACCTCAGGTGATCCACCCACCTAGGCTGCCCAAAGTGCAGGGATTATGGGCATGAGCCACTGTGCTCGGCCTTGAATGGAATTGTTTACATTTTATTCATATTAGGTTGTTCAGACTCACAAGGAATGAAAAGATAGTCATTAACTTGTTCTTTTAAAAAATTATTAAAAATTCAGCCCAGCGAATTTTTATTTTATGTTAATTACTTTGTCCTTTAGAAATAAAATGTTACAGAGGCCAGGCACGGTGGCTCATGCCTGTAATCCCAGCAGTTTGGGAGGCCGAGGTGGGTGGATCACTTGAAGTCAGGAGTTCAAAACCAGCGTAATCAATGTGGTGAAACTCCGTCTCTACTAAAAATACAAAAATTAGCTGGGTGTCGTGATGGGCACCTGTAATCCCAGCTGCTCTAGAGGCTGAGGCATGAGAATCACTTGAACCCAGGAGGCAGAGATTGCAGTGAGTCAAGATCATACCACTGCACTCCAGCCTGGAGTTTGAAAACTTTATATAAATTGTGTCACGTTGTATGCATTCTTTTGCAACTTGCTTTTTTCTGTGTACATTATGTTGGTGAGTGTCTTCTCTCCTGGTGCTTATAGCTGTCATCTCATTCATTTTTACTAGAATATGGCTTCATATTCCATTGCATATCACCCGGGTGCCTGTAATCCCAGCACTTTGGGAGCTGAGGCAGGCAGATTACTTGAGGTCAGGAGTTCGAGACCAGCCTGGCCAACATGGTAAAACCCCATCTCTACTAAAAATACAAAAATTAGCCAGGCGTGGTGGTACATGCCTGTAGTCCCAGCTACTTGGGAGGCTGAGGCAGGAGAATCACTTGAACCCGGGAGGTGGAGGCTGCAGTGAGCTGAGATGGCGCCACTGCACTCTACCCTGGGTGACAGAGTGAGACTCTGTCTCAAAACAAAACAAAACAAAACATATTCCATTGCATATCACAACTGATTTACCCATTCTGCTGTTGATGGACATTTGTGTTATTCCTCCTACTGCTCTGAGTATTCTTATGTGTGTCCCCTGGAACACATGTGCAAGGGTTTCTCTGGGGCATTACCTACCTAGGAGTGAGATTGCTGGATCCTAGGCATGTGCATCTTCAGTTTCACCAGGTGATGCCAGATTGTTTTCCAGAGCCATTGTTTCCATTTAAAATCCCAACAGCAAAGTTGCACTTTCTTTCAACACTTGATTTTGTCAGATAATTTTTTCATCTTTGGCTATCTGGTGGGTGTGAAATGATGTCTCATTGTATGGTAGTTTGCATTTCCCTAACAGTTCTTTTTTTTTTTTTGAGACAGAGTCCCGCTCTGTTACCCAGGCTGGAGTGCAGTGGCATGATCTCGGCTCACCGCAAACTCCCCTCCCGGGTTCAAGTGATTCTCCTGTCTCAGCCTCCCGAGTAGCTGGGATTACAGGTGTCCACAACCACACCCAGCTAATTTTTGTATTTTTAGTAGAGACGGGATTTCACCATGTTGGTCAGGCTTGTTTCGAACTCCTGACCACAGGTGATCCACCTGCCTCGGCCTTCCAGAGTGCTGGGATTACAGGCATGAGCCTGGCCCCCTGCAACCTCTGCCTCCTGAGTTCAATCAGTTCTCTGCCTCAGCCTCCGAGTAGCTGGGATTACAGGTGCCCACCACCACACGTGACTCATTTTTGTATTTTTAGTAGAGATGGGGTTTCACCAACGTGGCCAGGCTGGTCTGGAAATCCTCACCTCGTGATCCACTGCCTTGGCCTCCCAAAGAACAGTTCTTAACAGTTTTTTTTTTTCTTTTTTTTTTGAGACAGAGTCTCACTCTGTTGTCCAGGCTGGAGTGCAGTGGTGTGATCACAGCTCAACACAGCCTCTCCATCCTTGGCTCAATCAATCCTCCCACCTCAGCCTCCTGAGTAGCTGGGACTACAGCATATGTCACCAATGCCTGGCTAATTTTTGTATTTTTTGTATAGATGTGGTCTCACCATGTTGCCCAGGTTTGTCTCAAATTCCTGGGCTCAAACAATCTGCCCGTCTCAGCCTCCGAAAGTGCTGGGATTATAGGCATGAGCCACCACAACTGGCCCTTTTTGACTCTTGTAATAATAACATTATTACGATATTGTAAGTATTGTAAAATAATATTACAATATTATAAAATTCTATTCTTATTCTGTAAGTTTTTTTTCTACTTAAAAATTTTTATTTTTTTTTCTTTTTAAACTTCTTAAAAACAACATCAAGTGGCTGGGCACAGTGCTCACGCTTATAATCCCAGCACTTTGGGAGGCCGTGGTGGGCAGATCACTTTAGGCCAGGAGTTTGAGACCAGCCTGGCCAACATGGCAAAACCTCATCTCTACTAAAAATACAAAGATTAGCTGAGTGTGGTGCCCATGCCTGTAGTCCCAGCTACTTGGGAGGCTGAGGCAGGAGAATCACTTGAACCTGGGAAGTGGAGGTTGCAGTGAGCCAAGATCATGCCACAGCGCTCCAGCCTGGGCAACAGAGACTGCATTTCAAAAACAAAAACAAAACACAATGCCAAGGGACCTTAATATACTTTTTATTAAAAACTAAGACACAAACACACACATTAGCCTAGGCCTACACAGGGTCAGGATCATCAGTATCACTGTCTTCCACCTCCACATCTTGTCCCAGTGGGTGGTCTTCAGGGGCAATAACACCCATGGGACTGTCATCTGTTTTAATAACAATGCCTTCTTCTGAAATACCTCCTGAAGGACCTGCCTGAGGCTGGTGTACAGTTAACTTTTTCTTTTTAATAAGTAGAAGGACTTTACTTATAAAATAGATGATACACTCTACACTCTAAAAGAAATGATACAAAGTATAATATTGTAAATACTAGGCAATAGGAATTTTTCAGTTCCATTATAATCTTATGGGACCCCTGTTGCATATATATAATGTCCTTATGCAATGCATGACTGTATTTCAGCACATGGATATACCACAATTTATTTATCTATTCTCCGGTTGGTGGAAACTCAAGATTGTTTCTAGTTTGTGGCTATTAGAAATAACACTATTGTGAACATTTGAGTACAAGTCATTGTATGAACGTATATCTTATTTCTCTTGGGCAAATACCTAGGAGTTATGGTATGTGTATATTTAACCTTATAAAAAACTGCTGAACTGTTCCAAAGTGGTTGTTCCGTGTTGCATTTCCACCAGCAGTGAATGAGAATTCTGTGGTTCTTTTCTTCAAACAAGAAGTTTGTAATGTCTTTTTCATATACTTTTATTTTATTTATTTATTATTATTATTCTTTTTTGAGATGGAGTCTCACTCTGTCGCCCAGGCTGGAGGGCAGTGGCGTGATCTCAGCTCACTGCCAGCTCTGCCTCCCGGGTTCACACCATTCTCCTGCCTCAGCCTCCCAACTAGCTGGGACTACAGGCGTGCACCACCACACCTGGCTAATTTTTGGTATTTTAGTAGAGACAGGGTTTCACCATGTTGGCCAGGCTGGTCTCGAACTCCTGAGCTCAGGCAATCTGCCCGCCTTGGCCTGCCAAAGTGCTGGGATTACAGGTGTGAGCCACAGCGCCTGGCCCTTTGTATACTTTTAAATGATGACATAATCAGATATATCAATCTTTTTCTTTATGGTTGGTGCTTTTGGGGATGTGTGAAATTCTCCCCAAATCACTTGCTTCCTCGTGTTATGATTCTCCTATTTGTATAAGCTCTTGAGAGGATTCTTAGAATTTTTTTTCTTCAGAAAGGTCTTTTATGACATCCCAGGATGGCAATTCATTAGCAATGTACACTTAGCTTACTATGGCACATAATACAACATTTGTCATCACTTCAGAATAATGAATGTGACATGAAATTGAGGGTAAGAGATCGAAGTGCTCTATTATGATAATTGGCCTGGTGCAGTGGCTCACACCTGATATCCCAGCACTTTGGGAGGGCCAAGGTGGATGGATCACTTGAGCCCAGGAGTTCAAGAGCAGCCTGGGCAATGTGGTGAAACCCCTAAAAAAAAATTTTTTTTAAAGAAATCTAAAAAGAAAGGAAATTATGTCTCACATAATTGAAGTTCTCTGAATAAATCTTGTTTGCCCAATTCAGTTCTAAGTGGAGTCCAGCATGCTTTAGAACACAGATGAGCAAACTCATTCTGTAAAGAGCCAGATAGTAAATACTTTTAGGGCTCCCAGGCCATGCAGTCTCTGTCACACTACTCAGCTCTGCTGTTGCAATGCAGAAGCAGAGCTGAGACAATATGTAATGAATGGACATGGCTGTGTTCCAATAACACTTCATTTATGGACACCAAAATTTGAATTTTATGTCATTTTTATGTCACAAAACGGTATCCTTCTTTTGATTTTTTCCCCAAACCATTAAAAAATATGAAAACTATATTTAGCTTGTATGCCATACAAAAATATGGAGAGGGCTGGCTTTGGCCGGTAAACTGCAGTTTGCCAACCCTTGATTTAGAATATAATCCTCCTGACATCTCTATAAGGAAACTGGGTAATATTATCCTCCCCATATTGCACAGTAGAACATTAGAAACTGGAGAGACTTTAGAATTCATCCAGTTTAATTTCCCTCTCCACCTTCTTGCCTCCAATTTGCAGATGAGGAGGCTGCAGTAGAGAAAAGGGAGAATGACTGGTTTCAGGTCACCTAGCTAAGACATCTTGCTGCGGCTCAGGTCTCTCAATGTAAGTGCTAGTTATCTTCCTCTACTCAATTCCAAAAATCAAATTTTGAAACCATATCCACAGCCACAAAATCCTTCTGCCACATTCTCATCAGTAGCTAATCTTTTTTTGCTCTAAGGGAATTTATTTTAATAAACATTTTAGCTGGGCGTGGTGGCTCATGCCTGTAATCCCAACACTTTGGGAGGCCGAGGCAGGTGGATCACTTGAAGTCAGGAGTTCAAGACCATCCTGGCCAACATGGTGGAACCCCGCCTCTACCAAAAATACAAAAATTAGCTGGGTGTGGTGGCAGGCACCTGTAATCCCAGCTAGTCAGGAGGCTGACGCAGGAGAATCACTTGAACCCAGGAGGCAGAGGTTGCAGTGAGCCGAGATTGTGCCATTGCACTCCAGCCTAGGTGACAAGACCGAAACCCTGTCTCAAAAAATAAAATAAAAAATAAACATTTTAAAATTAAGGACTCAATAAACCCAAATCTTGATACTTAATTTGTATCAAAACCTGTACAATGGATCAGGCATGGTGGCTCATCCCTGTAATCCCAGCACTTTGGGAGGCTGAGGCAGGTGGATCACTTAAGCTGAGGAGTCTGAGACCAGCCTGGCCAACATGGCAAAATCCCATCTCTACTAAAAATACAAAAATTAGTCTGGTGTGGTGGTGCACACCTGTGGTCCTAGCTACTCTGGGGTGCTGAGGTGGGAGAATCGCTTGAGCCCAGGAGGCGGAAGTTGTAGTGAGCTGAGATCGTACCGCTGTACTCCAGCCTGAGTGACAGAGTGAGACCCTGTCTCAAAACCAAAATAAAACAACAAACCCATACAGTGAAATTAATAATGGCAATTACATTGTAAACTGGAGAAACATTTTGATTAGTGAGATGACATGACATTTATGAGAAAGTTATACATAGAATGAAAATTGGTTAAATACTAACATACCAGTAAGGCACCCAAATTCCAAAATGCCTATGGGAGAGCTCCAAAGAAAAAATTTATTCCAGAATTTCAAGGACAATAGGAATGGCTGTTCAGTTCTAAGCAGCAGAGGAATTGTCCGTGCAGATTAAGCTGAGGCCAGTGGGGTTGACCAAGATGGGGGACTCCGGGTCAGAGCTTAGCGCTCTCCCTGCAGTGTCACTTGTGTGGTGACATGTTACATTAGTCTGGAATCCAAGCTCTATGAGAACAGAGTCCTTGTGTCTTTTGTCACTATTGAGTCCTCTCCTAGACAAGAGCTTGGGACATACTGGTGCCTAGTAAATGATAGCTGAGTAATTGAAATCAGTCTGCAAGGGGTGATTCCTGGGAGCTGAACTCTGATTTTATTTATTTATTTATTTATTTATTTATTTATTTTTGAGACAGGGCCTCACTCCGTTACCCAGGCTGGAATGCAATGGTGCACTCTCAGCTCATTGCAACCTCCTTCTCCTGGGCTCAAGCGATTCTCAAGTCTCCCGAGTAGCTGGGGTGACAGCCACCTGCCACCAAACCCAGCTAATTTTTGTAATTTTAGTAGAGACGGGGTTTCACCATGTTGGTCAGGCTGGTCTCGAACTCCTGACCTCAGGTTACCTGCCCACCTTGGCCTCCCAAAGTGCTGGGATTACAGGTGTGAGCCACTGCGCCCAGCCTGAACTCTGATTTTTTAAGGTAACTATTCCGGCAGCTTTGGAACCATTCTTTAAAAAACCTTAAAGGATTTTCCCCCACCAAAAGCCCCATCAGAATGTGGTCACCATCACCCCTGGATGACCATCTTCTCATCTGCCCTTACACTGTCACTCTGGTTTGAAGTTGCTATACATTCTGAATGTAATGAGTGCATTGAACGTATTGCCCTGTAAACTATTAAACAATTGAAAATTCAATGAGGGCAACCAATGTCTATAAATGAGTCAGAAGTGTTTAAAATGCAGACATTTAGAAAAAGTCCCAAGAATAAGAAATTCCCAGAATAATTTATTACCTACACATTTCAATTTTCTTTGGAAGTTCTAACTCTCAACAAACATTAATCAAGTCATCTCACTATCTTTTAGGTTGTTTCCCCCGTTTCACAAATTGTGATTCAGCACAAGTTAAATGACTTGTTGCTGGGGTCATAGGGATAATATAAATCTAAATAATTCACTATTTCAGCCCTCTCTTCTGCCACTTGTTAGATTGAAACTGAGGGAGGTTTGATGAGGATTTTGACCTGCTTCCTCAACGAATGACTGTCTGTTTGCTGCTCTCTGCTACCGCCTGTTGATGAGGGAAGGGAAGAGCGGATTTCAAGACCAAATTTCTCAAAGTTAGTTCCTTCCACCCAGCAGTAGCAGGATTATCTGGAAACTTGTTAGAAAGCCTTAAGGGGCCTCACCCCAGAAAAGTGAATTCGAAGCTCTGGGGGTGGGCCCAGCAATGTGTGTTTTAACCAAACTTCAGGTGATTCTGCTGCAATTTGAAATTACTTTTCTGCTTTAGGTACTAATGTCTTGGCCTCCTAGTCATTATAAAGATGATACAGCCTCTCCACACTGCTTCCGTCCTCAGGCCTCACATGGAGTACATACCACGATGCCATAAACAGGGTGCTTCCATGCCCACTCATTCAGGCAGATGGATGTGCCGCAGCCCTGTGAAGTAGCCAGGGAGGGCAGACATACCCACTTTACAGATGAGGAGACTGAGAAACGAGAGGCTCAGGAAGGGGCAAACAACTTGCCCAGAGTTACTCAGACTTCAGTGGCAGGGCTGGATTCAAATAAAGTCTTCTGTCTTCATGTCCATGCCCAGAGCTTCGGTAGTCACTACAAAGCAGGGTGGTTCTACATTCAGGGCCAGATAATTGTTTGTGTTTTTTTGTTGTTGGTTTTTTTTTGTTTTTGAGATGGAGTCTCCCTCTGTCTCCCAGGCTGGAATGCAGTGGTGCGATCTCAGCTCACTGCAACCTCTGCCTCCTGGGTTCAAGTGATTCTCATGCCTTAGCCTCCTGAGTAGCTGGGATTACCGGCGTGCACCACCACACCTGACTAATTTTTGTATTTTTAGTACAGACGGGGTTTTTGCTGTGTTGACCAGGCTGGTCTCGAACTTCTAAGCTCAGGTGATTCACCTTCCTCGGCCTTCCAGAGTGCTGGGATTACAGGCAGGATCCACTGCGCCCTCCATGGGCCAGATAATTCTTTGTTGTGGTGGTTGTCTTGTAGATCGTAGGATGTTGGGCAACATTACTGGCCTCTAACCACGGGATGCCAGTTGTATCCCACCCTAGTTGTGACAACCACAAATGTCTCCAAACATTGCCAAATGTCCTCTAGGGGGCAAAATCACCCCTGGTTGAGAACCATGGCCCTACAGTCATCGTGTAAATGGGGAGAAATCTCAATTCTTGTTCTGCAAATTTTACACTCTTTGGAAGCGATTTTAGAACAAATAGCTGTATTTTTTTTGGCCTCTAGGTCATCCAGGAAATGAAGAACCTAGACTAAATGTTAATCCCCACAATACCTTTACCATTCCTTAAGAAAATTAACAATTCTATAATATCATCTGGTATCCAATGTATACTCAAGTTTCCCCAGTTGTCCCAGGAATATCTTTCATCGCTGTTTTTTCCTCAAGCTAGGATCCAATGTAGATTCTCAAATTGCATTTGGTTGCTATGTCTATTTTGTCTCTATTAGTGTAAAACAGGCAAACTATGTCCCATGGGCCAACTCTGGCCTACCACCTGTTTTTGTAAATACATTTTTGCTGGAACACAGCCAGGCTCTTTTATTTACGTAATGTCTGTGGTTGTTTTCACGCTACAATGAGAGAGTTGAGTAGTTGCGATCGAGACTGTGTGGCCCGTAAAGCCTAAGAGATTTAAGTACCCAGCCCTTTATGGAAAAAGTTTACTAAACTGAGACCTAGAATTCCACCCCCTGCCTTTATTTTTAATATGATACTGATTACTCAAAGAGTCCAGGACAATTGCTTAATGAAAATCTCTTATTTTAGATTGATCTGATTATATACATTTACACATTAAACTTTTATTTGAAGTTTCACATATGATGTGATTGTGTGTATATATATAGATATCTTTCAGATATCTATATATATATACACACACACATATATATATATATCTTTTTTTTTTTTGAGACAGAATCTGGCTCTGTTCCCTAGGCTGGAGTGCAGTGGCACCATCTCGGCTCACTGCAGCCTCGACCTCCTGGGCTCAACTGATCGTCCCACCTCAGCCTCCTGAGTAGCTGGGACTACAGGCATGTACCATCAGGCCCGGCTAATTTTTGTATTTTTTGTAGAGACGGGGTTTCATCATGTTGCCCAGGCTGGTCTCAAACTGCTGACTTAAGCAATCTGCCTGCCTCAGCCTCCCAAAGTGCTGGGATTATAGGCGTGAGCCACTGTGCTCAGCCCTATATATATACATGTAGTTAGGTAAAAAATATTTATGAGATTATCAATGCTCTGTGAGACATTGTTAAACAACTTTTTACTTGTCAAAAACTATAAATGAAATTGAGGCTGGGTACAGTGGCTCACTCCTATAATCCCAGCACTTTGGGATGCTGAGGCAGGAGGATCCTTTGAGGCCAGGAGTCTGAGACCAGCTTGGACAATATAGGGAGACCCTCATCTAAAAAAAAGAAACAACTGTAAGTGAAATTGAAAAGCAAATGATGAATCAGAAAAATAATTACAATACCAGGTCTTGTGTCTTCCCACACTTTATTTTTCAGGAAGGAGAGAAAAAGAATGTCATGTCTAACATATAGTAGATGGTTTTAGTTACAAACAGAGTGAAATCCTTACTGATCAAGTTGCCATGAAAAACCAGGGACCCCATCCTTTGGAAAGTCATAATATATGATTTCAAATATGTGCAGCGATTGTACAAAAATTTGGAAATATACACAAGAGTGTCACTCAGCATCATGCCTGGTATATAAAAAGCACTAACTAAATGTCCATGGACTAAATGAATATATGAATATCATTTCTTCACTCAGCCAAGCAAAGCAGGTTGTCACCAAAATACTCCCACCCATTCATGAGAGTAGTGTTTTTTGTGAGTCTAACAAGTGTGCACATCATACCAAAGGCTTGGGCCTGTTATTGTTCCATCAGGAGCTCATGAGTGTGTATTGAAGTGGGATTCAGTTAGCTTGGAACATGATCTTAGAAACTGGACTACATTGGTTTTATGCATATAGTTACATGGAAAGCTGAAAGTACCCTGCCTCTCCTTGCAGTTAACCTGGGTTAGGCTCTAATCAATAGTAGTTTCTCTCCTTACTCTTGGGACACAGTGTTTCTATCCTACTAGTTACCTAAGACTTTATAAGTGAAACATAACAAATAATGAAAGGAAGCCTTGCTAAGTTGCTTTTATCAGTTTCACAATATGGCTGAAGCTGCCTGCAGTATAATCCCTCTCCCCATCTCTAAAATGACATTTAACCTATAAAAAATTCAACTTCCCCAAACCACAATATCTATTTTACAATAATCTTTAGGAAAAAAAGGGTTAATAGCCACTCCAGCACATCTCACATCAATGGCACTGAAAAGTGAGCTTCAGAAACAAGGTCGAAATTTAAGAAACTCCTTTAAATTCTTGGTTTTTGAGTAGCGGATCCTTTTCCTGGTTTCCCGGGAAGAACACGGCTTTTGCACGGTTGAGAAAGACACTCAGGCCTTTGCTTCTGACCACATTGCCAGGACTATTTTCTATTGGTTTGTATTCCTTATGTTTTCTGAAAACAATCTGTTGGTTAGTTATTTTTAAAAGATCTTCAGTTGAAATATACTACTTTCTACAATCTTTTTCATGCCAGGTATAAAAGGATTCATTCCATTTAACATGAGCGACAGTTTGCAAGACACTGATGTCTTATGAAAGTACATTTATTTACTCTTGTTCATGCAAGAAATGTGCCTGCTTACTATAATTTGAGATTATCATGTTAAAATTAAGTTGATATAATTTTGTAAAGTTACTGAGATCTGGTAGCATTTTTTAGGATTAAAAACAAACCACAGCAAGATTAACAGGCCAGTTTGGTATTCACCATTCAATGGAATATTTTCCTCCCCCACACAAAATGTTTAAAAGCAAAAAAGGGGAAAATGCCTATTTATACAGAGATATATTCACTTTTGACAGTACACTGTAGTGATATAAAGCGTAGGAACCAAAAACTTACTTGTACACCAACAGGGAGATCACAGTGACAAATATGGCCAAGCAGCCAGCGGAGATCAGGGCACTATTTGCCATCCTTAAAGGGGAGGCTGGGTCTTAAAACAGAAGCAAGAGCATATTAGTTATGTCTTCCACCTAGAGGACATGCCGCTTATAATGCCATTAAATAAATGAGGAAGGGAGCATCACAGAAGATATATGGCTCCCTCTGGGCTTTCAGTAATCTTTTCTATTAAATAATACATAGTCTTTGGGTCAGCTTATCTTCTATTTAGAGAATGAGTCAGCATGTCTGGAACACTGTGGTAAGGGCTCGGGGGAGAGATGTCACGTCCTGGAGACACCTGCTCAGGTCTTGGGTGACCCAGTAGCGCCACCGTGGGGAACGGCTCCTGTGATCAGGCGGCCGTGCCTCCAGCTTCCTCTCTCACCACTTACTTCTAGCTGTGCTAAAAATCCTGAAAATTGGCCATATTCCCCGTGCTCTTTCAGACCTCTGTGCCCCCTTACAGGAGTGCCCTTCCCCGGCTCATGCCTGTAATACCGGCACTTTGGGAGGCAGAGGCAACATAGTGAGACCCCATCTCTACAAAAAATTAAAAAATTAGCCTGGCATGGTGGCGCATGCCTGTGGTGCCAGCTACTCAGGAGGCAGAAGTCGAGGATTGCTTGAGCCCGGGAGGTTGAGGCTGCTGTGAGCCATGATTACCCTATTGCACTGCAGCCTGGGTGACAGAGCAAGACCCTGCCTCAAAAAAAAAAAAAAAAAAAAAAATCACCACCTTTAAAGTTTTCCATGTAATATCTGTCACTGCTCACAGAAGCAGGGACTTCGTTGTCTTGGTTTCTACTCTATCTAGAACTGTATCTTCTGCCTAGAACTGTGCTGAGCATGGAGTAGATGCTTAGGGATATTTGTTGAAAGAATTGCAGGTGCTTCATGAATATCCATTGAATCGATACATAAAACTCACTTCAGCTAAAAGTGTATAGGTTTGCCTTTGAAGAATGATCTATTTCTGAAATTCTGCCTTTGAAACCCAAGCTATTAAGCTATAATCCCCACTGAATTAAAACCTTTCCTTCTGAGCTCTCATTTTCTCTTTCGCACTCTCTCTCTTTTTCTCTCTCTTTCTCTTTCTCTCTCTCTTTCTCTCTCTGTCTCTTTCTCTCTCTCTCTCTTTCTCTCTCTCTCTCTCTCTTTCAGACAGGGTTTTGCTGTGCTGCCCAGGCTGGACTTCTGGGCTCAAGGGATCCTCCCACCCCAGCCTCCTGAGTAGCTGGGACTACAGGTATGTTCCACTGTGCCTGGCATTCTGAGCTTTCTTTATTTGGCTTTTGAAAATGACTCAGGTCCCACCTAAAGTTATCACTCACTACAAGAAGAATTAAAGGAAAGCAAATGTCTGAAACATCTAATTCACATAAGAGATCAGTGGTTTGCCAGTGAAGAGGAAGCGTAATAGAATGAATTAAGACTCCAAAGGTAATTCTAAACAACCTTTGAGCTGTGGCAGCACTGGAGGAATAACATTAGCAGCTTCTGATGATGACTTTAAAGTCCATGGCCACTTGGATGCAGAGGTTTTGGCTCCCTTCTCCAGTTCCCACCCTCCCCGGCTCTCCACCCAGGCCCTGATACACCTTCCCGGGCAGGAAGCAGGGCACCCTTGTATCGCTGGTTTTGCTTTTAAATCTGCAGGTAGGATATCACCAACAATAAGCCCTCACACAAATAATTAGATGTAGGATTATTTTCTTTTAATGGGATTAAATCTCTTCTTTTAATGGGATTAAAACTGCCCTTTATATTATTAATGAGGAAATTTTTTTTAAGTTTTTTTGTTGTGTTTGTTTGTTTGAGATGGAGTCTCACTCTGTTGGCCAGGCTGGAGTGCAGTGTCTTCATCTCAGCTCACTGCAACCTCTGCCTCCCGGGTTCAAATTATTCTCCTACCTCAGCCTCCCGAGTAGCTGGGACTACAGGCGCCCACCACCATGCCTGGCTAATTTTTGTATTTTTAGTAGAGATGGGGTTTCACTATGTTGGCCAGGCTGGTCTGGAACTCCTGATCTCAAGTGATCTGCCCACCTTGGCCTCCCAAAGTGCTGGGATTACAGGCGTGAGCCACCACTCCCGGCTGGAAATATATGTTTTTGTTTGTTTGTTTGTTTTTGTGGCTGGAAATATATGTTTAAGAACATATTACCTTATGAGATAGGCTTCAAGTTCAAAGGAGTTATAAGTGAATGAGCTATTAGATTGTACCTGACAATACTCAAATTAAGGAGTGAAGTAAGTGCTTTAATGCAGGGGTCCCCCACCCCCAGACCGACGGCCAGTACCAGTACGGGTCCTCAGTCTGTTAGGAACTGGGCCACACAGCAGGAGGTGAGCAGCAAACAGCTGAGCATTATCTCCCAAGCTCTGCCTCCTGTCAACTCAGTGGCAACATTACATTCTCTTAGGAGTGCAAACCTTATTGTGAACTGCACATGTGAGGGAGCTAGGCTGCATGCTCCTTATGAGACTCTAACTAATGCCTGATGATCTGAGGTAAACAGTTTCATCCCTAAACCATCCCCCACCATCCCCGTTACATGGAAAAACTGTCTTCCACAAAACAGGTCCCTGATGTCAGAAAGGTTGGGGACTGCTGCTGTAATATGTACACAACTTAGTCTTTCCCTTTCATCCTACCACGTAGCACTTCTTCTAAGCCACAAGTAATATCTTACAACAAAGTTGATTATCAGTGACAGTCAGCTAGGGCCATTAGGGTAGAGCCCTAATATGGAGGTTGGGGGAAGTTGGATGCCACCAGTAAATGCAAATTTCTAAATGAAATTCCTTTGTCTTCTTTGTTAACATTGTACCTTTCCAAGCATTCAGAGGGAAGAGAGTAGTTTTTCTGGTGAAGATGTGAGGAATAATAAGTTGGTTTGTTACTGTGTTCTGTAATGCTTGGTGGAGTTTGGGAAGGGAAAGAGAGGATGCATGGTAAGTTAGAAGGGACCAAGGAGAACAGCTTGTGTCTCATTTTTCTTCCAGGCTTCATATCTTTGCTCAGGTGGATTTTCATGAAAATGTTATATCAGCCTCTCCTTTGTTGTTGTTTCATTGGAGAACATTGCTATTTTTTGATATTGGCCTTTACACTTTCTCCTTGAAATACAAATCTATTCAAGCGTGCAGTGATCATATCCCATTGTTACTGGTGCATGATCACAGCTGATTTTTTTCATCAAAAGGCTTTTCTTTGGCCACTATTTCACCAGATGTCTCATCACTTCCCTAAGTAGATTTGCTGTTGGATTGTAATGCCAGTCCTCAGATCCTTATTAATAAGAGTTCAATGAATTTTGTACTGAAATAAAATTAAACATTGAAAACAAAGGCCTAAATAGCTTTAGTATGGGATACACACTTTACCTGCAGTATGAAATGCTCATATGGCCATAAAACAAACCTCACCTGTGTCAGGAACAGAAATCAGGGTGCTCGTGAGAGCCAGGCTTGTGTCATCCCCCAGGGTGAGGTTCACACAGTATGTCCCAGACCCATTGAAGGTTCGTCTCACTGTCAGCAGACACATCTCATCCACATCCACAGGGCTGCAGACTGTGTTCTGGGTGATCTCGCATGTGGGGTCGGAAATGATGGTACAGACCTCCGTGGGAATGCTGTAACAGCGGAGGTGGGTGAGGACGCACAGGGCACAGAGAGGGGGAGAGAGGAAGGTCAGATCCATTTTACAAAGGGAAAGTCATTACATTTCTATGAAATTGAATTCCACCTCACTGTTACTCAAACTATAAGATGCCGAATTGTTAGTCTTATAATTTGCTCTTAAGCAAGCCTGTGTGCTGAGCATCCTCAGGAAAGTGAGGCCCTGGGGTGGAGGAGAAAAAAAAGATCTCCCCCAGGGGAAGGGGCTGATGGAAACCACGTGAAGCCCAGCTCACTCCCTCTACATTCCTTCTACACCCCTAGAATGTTCGAAGATACAGATAGCTTGGGTGTTAGGCAGACATATTATTAAATGCCATAGTTGGCCCTGCCTAGGTTCCTGTAGAAGTGTAACAGCAACAGCAGCAGCTGTTTTTGCAGGACTTATTATGTACCTGGCACTGAGTTTTATTTATTTATTTATCTTTCCTCAGAGACCTTTGTTCTGAGTGAGTTTTAGCTATATAACATGATCTTGCTTATTCCTCTCAATAGCTTTTTTTTTGAGACAGAGTTTTGCTCTTGTTGCCCAGGCTGGAGTACAATGGCATGATCTCGGCTCACTGCAACTTCCGCCTCCTGGGTTCAAGAGATTTTCCTGCTTCAGCCTCCCGAGTAGCTGGGGTTATAGGCACCTGCCACCACTCCTGGCTAATTTTTGTATTTTTAGTAGAGATGGGGTTTCACCATGTTGGCCAGGCTGGTCTCGAACTCCTGACCTCAGGTGATCAACCGCCTCGGCCTCCCAAAGGGCTGAAATTACAGGCATGAGCCACAGCGCCCGGCCTCTCTCAATAGCTTTTTGAAGAAAGTAACATTACCCCAGTTTAACAGATGATGAACCAGCTCAGGGAGAGAGATTAACGAGTCCAGGTCATACAAGCAGACAGGGGTGGAGCTGGGACTTGAACAGAAGAGGTTTGACTCATCTGTCCTTGATGCTGGGCTACCTGCCATTGCTGTCCTGACCACTATCTCATGGCAGCCTTCTTGGACGGAGAGACCAGGCTCTGATGCTGGGCTCATGGGGCGGGGCCTGGGATGGGGACAGTCCCTCTTCTCACCAGCCAGGCCTCTCGCAGCAGCTTCACTCCCTGGGTCAGCTTTCACTCTATTTTCTGCCACCCTCACCCTCATTCTGGTCCTCTCCCCAGGGTGGAGAGCTTCTTAGCTCTTCTCTACCAAATAAGGCCACATCTTCATACCACCTCATTCTCCTGATTAATTTATGTATTTACACACATATATATTTTAATCAGGTAATTTATATATTATATGCAAATGATTTGCTAATGTATATTTAGTTAATCGATATAGTATTTATATATTCATTCATTTATATTTAGTTTATTACATATGGTCATGACCAAATCATAGGAAACCAAATTATATAATGCATTGGAAAGAGCTTTGTAAATTCTAAAGAGAGAGGATTATCAGGCGTTGCTATTAATGTTAGCATAGACAACTTCCTGGGAGCTTAAGAGCACTCCTGTGAGCTGCTCTCTGCTGGCTACCAGCATTCCATTGGTAGGCAAGTTTTGTGATCACTGGTGGCCTCAGTTGCCTCATCTGTAAAATGGGGAGGCTCATAGGATTGTTGTGAGGATTCAATATGAGAACAGGTATAAGGTGTTAAAAAATTCAGTTAAGTGTTCCAACAGTTATCATAATTATTCTCCCACTTAATTGTTAAAGGTTTCTCAATTGCTCAACTGTAGCAAAACATGTGTGTGCTTGATAGCAGCACCTCCTAGGGCCCTTCATGTCTAGGGTTACCAGTAAATAGGAATTCAAATCAACTTAAAAGGGGTAACTGGTGGTCAATGCCTTTGTTCAGACTTGAGGTCCTCACTTGACCCATGCCTCTGTCAGAGATAATATACTCACCTCCCTTGGCAGGTCACGACAAAGTCTATTAGGGAGCTGTCAGGCCATGGCACCGGCATCAGGACGTCTGTCATCTGGATGATGTTAACCTCTAAGATTCCCTCTAACAAAATAACCGCCAGAGAAAAACACATCGAAATACAACAGAAATTAAACAAAGCCAAACAGTCACTCTGGTATAGATTGAATGTTTGTGTTCCTCCGAAATTCATATGTTGAAACTCCCAAGGTGATAGCATTAGGAGCCGGGGCCTTTGGGAGGTGGTTAGGTCATGAGGGTGAAGCCTTCATGTGTGGGATTGATGCCCTTATGAAAGTGACCCCAGAGAGCCCTTTTGCCTCTTCCACCACATGAGGACACAGCAAGAAGACTGCCATCTGCCATCTATGAACCAGGAAGTGAGCCCTCACCAGCCACCGAATGCGCTGGTACCTTGAACTTGGACTTCCCAGCCTCTAGAACTACGAGAAATAAATTCCTGTGGTTGGTTTATAAGCCACCCAGTCTATGGAATTCTGTTATAGAAGACAGAATGGACTAAGGTACAGCACTTAATATATCAAAAAGTGAAAAAAATTAAAAAAGGAAGACAGCCCTCTTGCCATACAGAAACACATCAGATCTGGCAATCTATCCCCATAGCTTAGGATACATATCCATGCAGCATTTCCAAAGTAAAACTGAACTGTTTTTCAGTCCAACCTAGATTTTTGTTTCTAGAGCCTTTGTGTGCATCAGAAAGTAGCACTCCATCTTGGAAGGTGTTTCAGGAAAAGGTAATCCTGAGCAGACGCAGCCCCAGGCTCAGGCCTTGGCCAGCTTCTCAAGTGGCTTGGACTCAGGGGACACTGCTTGGGCTTCCACCTCCATCCTCACTCCCAGAACCGGTGAGCACAGGTTGGGCTTCAGTTCCCCTCTGTCTTCTCTGTTGTATGCCTTAGAGCTGTGCCCAAATGCACAGCCATGTGTGGTGGGCTGCTCTTTCCCCTTTTCACATACAAGTCTGACTTTGTGAAAATTAACTAGGGGAGGACAGTGGAAATTGTAGGAACTCGATGCTAGCCTTCTTTTACCCTACATACCCCATTCAGATGGCTGGGCTGCAGAGGCGGGATACAGGCCCAGGGCAGGCTCATTAGCATGTGGCCTTCACAGAAGGTTTATTTCCACCAGGATGTGGAAGGAAGGCCGGGGAGGCAGGTGGGAATCCAGAAATGAGTAGGGTCTTTGCTCTTGCATGTGTGGTGTCATCTTAGACAAGCAGAGGGGTGCCCTTACCACCTACCTCTACCCCTTCAGAGTTAGCAAAGAGAGTGGGTGACCCTAGGTGGAGTCTAGCATCCTTCCTCACTGGTCTTCATCTTCAGCCTTACCTACAATTGTGATGGTGGCTTGAAAGTGGCCATATCTGTTAATCTGGCAGTTTTCATCAGGAATCTTACTCAGCTCCAGGGGGTTGTCACCAGCAGGTCCTGGGGTGTTTGAATCATAAGATTTTAGAGTAGTTGCTACGAACATAAAAGATACATGTGATATAATAAAAAATCTAAACATTTGCCATTTGCTTTCTAGAAAAATATCAGGAATGCTATATTAGGAAATTGTTATAGAAATTTGAACTAAATGTGTCATAATTTTTACACAGATGTGAGAGCTATAAGAGATTATAATTGCTAAATTATGTAAGGAAGCATAATCCCACATTTTGTGTGAACACAAGAAGCAAATAAGAGGTTGAAACTGGCCGGGTGCGGTGGCTCACGCCTGTAATCCCAGCACTTTGGGAGGCCGAGGGGGCAGATCATGAGGTCAGGAGATCGAGCCCATCCTGACTAACACGGTGAAACCCCGCCTCTACTAAAAAATACAAAAAATTAGCCAGCCATGGTGGCAGGTGCCTGTAGTCCCAGCTACTCGGGAGGCTGAGGCAGGAGAATGGCGTGAACCTGGGAGGCGGAGCTTGCAGTGAGCTGAGATGGCGCCACTGCACTCCCGCCTGGGCGACAGAGCGAGACTCCGTCTCAAAAAAAAAAGGTTGAAACTGTATTAAAATGTGTGATACAATGGTCATGAAGAAATGAACCTGGCCATAGTAGATGAAGTTATATTTTAATTTTGGAAGCAGGTATTCTGGGCCCAAATTCCAGCTCCCCTTGTTTTTAGCTACTTGAGACCATAGGCACATCATTTAATCTGTTTTTGCCTCTATTTGCTCATCTGTAAAATAAGAACAATACTTGCTGTCCTCTGGAGGCTGAACTATGAAACTTAAATGAGATAAAGTATAGAAAACCTGCTGCTCATCACTGCTGCAGAGGGAATACTTAATAAATCACAGTTTCTTTCTTCCAGTAATATGGGAAAAGATCATTCTCTCCCTGTTTGGATGTCTCACAGCTCCAAAGCTTAAATTCTAAAAGTCTTACTGTGACGAGCAGAGATGTGAGGAAGGAAAGGAGGGAATACAAGACATTTTTGAAAAATAAGCCTTGAATATAATTAGAGCAAAGAATCTAATGCCCTATTAGTTACAATTTAACAGACTCTAATTAAGACATTGCTGCTCCTTTAGCAAGATAAAAAGTCTAGAAAGAAAATAACGATACTGAAAATACAATCTTCTTTTTAATTTCAAAAGACATGTGAAGTAGACTCAGTCTTGGGGAAGGACATCAAAGCCTCATAAGAGCTGCATCTCTAACTTAGTGACATGTGAGTGAAGCCGGCTGGGAGATTTCTCCAGGGCTTCTCAGAACCGTCAGCGGGTGAACATCCCTGTGATTTTCCTGTGCCCAGAGCAGGCTTCTCAGAGCAGTTCTCAGAACAGGTCCAGAAATGACTGCTCCATGGCACACACTTTGGGAAATGCTGCTCAGGTAAAGCCCAGAAAGGCCCGGACACTGTGTTAGATCGAATGCAGTGGTTTACCAGCAGGAAGGGCTGTGGTAGCCTCTTGGGAATGTCCCTTGAGTTTCATATTAGTCCTCTGGAAATGACAAGACAGTCGTACTGTCTGTCCTGAGATTCAAATGATCTACTCTATAGCAATAGGATTGTTTGTGCAGGGCATTCGAGTTCAGTAGCTCTTCTCCAGAAAACCATAAAATTTCTTCTTTTGAAAGCTCTTGACAGGCAGAATTTAGTTGTCAAGTTAGAGAATGGAATCACAACCCTGCATATTTAAAAATAAAACTTCTCTTGTTCTGCATATACTTTAGTGCTAAAAATGAAGTAAAGCTTATTTTCTTAAAAAATGACCAAATAATAAAAGTCAGTGGTTCTACCTTAGATAGAATGCTTTTAAAATGCATATGGAGGCCGAGCATGGTGGCTCACACCTGTAATCCCAGCACTTTGGGAGGCTGAGGTAGGTGGATCACTTGAGGTCAGGAGTTCGAGACCAACCTGGGCAACATGGTGGAACCTAGTCTCCATTAAAAATAAAGAAAAATTATCTGGGCATGGTGGTTCGCATGTCTGTAGTCCTGGCTACTAGGGAGGCTGAAGCAGGAGAATTACTTGAACCAGGAAGGCAGAGGTTGCAGTGAGCTGAGACTGCACTACTGCACTCCAGCCTGGGCAACAGAGCAAGACTCTGTCTCCAAAAAAATAAAAAAATAAAAAAGCATATGGAGCTTCGCAAACATTGTGTCTATAAAGTCAAGGTATGATTCAAGGGCTAATGGAGAGAAACGCACACCTTAAAAGACAGATGAGAAAGAAGGTCAACTTCATCCTTAATTCAGTATTTATGTCCCTGTTGCCCAGAGAGTGGTGTGAGAGCTCTTGATCCTCTGGGAAAGTTCTCTATGATATGATGTTATTTTATAGAGAGAGAGAGTATTACAGTAATTAGCATCGATCTTACAAAAGGTTTTTTTGTTTGTTTGTTTGTTTTTTTCAGATTTGTTCACAAGTCTGAAAAACAAATAATAGCACTGTTAGCTAAGGGAAGAGAATTCTGTGACTTAAAAATAGCACACATGCATCTGCCCTCGGATTTAAACCCACCTACCTGGGTCACCTCTTCAACTGGCTTCTGCCTCACTCCTGCATTTGCATTTGATTTCTATTTTCGGCTGTGCATTATTAAGAAGCCACTTACCAAAGTAGAGAGAACATATTTTTTTGGCCAAACAATAATATAATACTCGGTCATCCAAGCCCTTTAATATGGCCTGTACAGCTGGAAATGCTCCCTAGAAGAGACTCCTTTTAGAAACGTCCCTCCTCGCTCTCCCTAAGAGAGATGCTGGTTTAAGGCATTTTGGGGTTGATTATGATTGATCTAACATCTTTAGATAAAGCCAGGCAGCTTTCCTTCGCAATAAAACTTAACTAACTTGTAGGGGTTGCTAGTTTATATCTTTTTTTTGAAACAGAGTTTCTCTCTTGTCGCCCAGGCTGGAGTGCAATGGCGCAATCTCAGCTCACTGCAACCTCCACCTCCCAGGTTCAAGTGATTCTTCTGCCTCAGCCTCCCAAGTAGCTGGGATTACAGACACTCTCCACCACACCCGGCTAATTTTTATATATTCAGTAGAGACGGGGTTTCACCATGTTGACCAGGCTGGTCTCGAACTCCTGACCTCAGGTGATCCACCTGCCTCGGCCTCCCAAAGTGCTGGGATTACAGATGTGAGCCACCACGCCTGGCCCACTAGTTTATATCTTATGGTCTTAACTAGGGAGAAATTACAACAGAAATTTTAAATAGCTTTTCACTGGCTTCAAATATATTTTTAAAACATGCTATGATATAAATAGTTTATAAGAAAAACAAGCTAGTTTAATAAAAATGCAATTCAAAGTAGACTAACATTAAATAACCTAACATTAAGTCTTTTACCATTCTGGAACTTAAATATTAAAGGCATCTGTAATTTATTTTGAATTTTATACCTGGTCCCCTTATTTGTAAAGAAGATCATTAATACTTGTAGATAAAAGAATTCCTTCTCCTAAAGGATTACTAGAATGAAGCTGTATATTTAAAGTTGTTCAATACAGTTATAATTGTAGTTGGAATTAGGATTAATCTAATCATCTATCAATAAGAGAATGGTGGGCTGGGCACGGTGCCTCACGCTTATAATCCCAGCACTGTGGAAGGCTGGGGTGGACAGATCACCTGTGCTCAGGAGTTGGAGACCAGCCTGGGCAACATGGCGAAACCCCATCTCTACTAAAAAATAAAAAAATTAGCTGGGTGTGGTTGTGCATGCCTGTAGCCCCAGCCACTTGGGAGGCTGAGGCAGGAGGATCACTTGAGTCCAGGCGGTGGAGGTTGCAGTGAGCCGAGATTGTGCCACTGCACTCCAGCCTGGGTGTTAGAGCAAGACCCTGTCTCAAAAAAAAAGAGAATGGTGAAATAAATGACAGTAGATACGTTCTATGGAACACCATGCAGCCACTGGATAAAGTGAGATAGATTTATATGTATTAACAATGGAAAGATGTCTATAATGTTTGTTAAATTAGAAAAAGAGCAAATTGTAAAACAATATGAATAGCCCTCTTGTGTAAATGAACCCATTTACACAACCAAAACAACAAACCTTATGTGTATATATAGTATATGTTTATAAATGCATAGAAAAAGATCTGGAAAGAAATCTTCCCAATTATTAACAGGGTTTAACTCTTGGGAGGAGAGTATGAGTGGGGACTTTTGCTTTTTACTCTAGACATCTATATTGTTTTAATTTTTACTAAGGAACATGCATAAACTTTGTAATTTAAAACATTTTTGAGATAATCAAAATCAGTGATAACTTGTGTTGTCTTGACTTAGATATGCTTGATTTAACAAGTTCTCATTTTATTACTAACATCTTATTGTAAAACTTTATAATTTATAACAAACAGGATTTTGTAAAAACAAGAAAAGAAGCCCCAGACGTCATGATGGACCGTCGTGGGCTTGGTCCATGGCGCCCTCTTGTGACCAGTGAGAGGATGTCGGCCTATTGCTATCCCCAGGATCCTGGGGTGCTGAGTGCAACTGGCCCAGTGGGGAAAGGGTGGTGATGGCATGGGGTAGCGTGGGGAATCAGATGGAAGCCAGTGCTACCCAAAGTGGCCTCTTAAGGACTTCTTGAATGTCCCCAGACTATTAATACAGGGTGGTATTGAATTAATCATGCCTTATATGCAGCACAGTTTTATTTTTATTTTACTCTTTTTTTAAAATTATACTTTAAGTTCTAGGGTACATGTGCACAATGTGCAGGTTTGTTACATATGTATACATGTGCCATGTTGGTGTGCTGCACCCATTAACTCGTCATTTACAATAGGTATTTCTCTTAATGCCATCCCGCCTTCCTCCCTCTACCCCCTGACAGGCCCTGGTATGGATGTTCCCCACCCTGTGTCCAAGTGTTCTCATTGTTCAATTCCCACCTATAAATGAGAACGTGCGGTGTTTGGTTTTCTGTCCTTGTGATAGTTTGCTCAGAATGATGGTTTCCAGCTTCATCCATGTCCCTATAAAGGACATAAACTCATCCTTTTTTATGACTGCATAGTATTCCCTGGTGTATATGTGCCACATTTTCGTAATCCAGTCTATCATTGATGGACATTTGGGTTCATTCCAAGTCTTTGCTATTGGGAATAGTGCCACAATAAACATACGATGCAGCACAATTTTAATGTCAGGAGTCACTGCAGCTTGCTAACCCAGACATACTCTCAAGCTGCATTCTTTCTTGGACCATTTGGAAATTGCTTTCAAGTACAGCTGTGTTTTCATGGACACTGGGTGGGTGTGGGCAGGGTAGGGAAAGAAATTAGTGGGGGAGAGGAAGGAACATAGAAATGGCCTGATTGTTTATAAGGAGCCAGTGTGCCTTCTCATAGCCATAAAAAATGGGAGATAAACAAAAATGTGACAGAAGAGGGGAGAGTGTGTACACATAGCAGGGGCCAGTGCAAATGAGGAGGGTCAAAGAGCTTTCTACAAGTCACTGAATTCTATTTGCAAAGTGACTTTAAATACATTCTTCCTTCTTCTGTGTTCTATAGGTGTAAAATGGTGATAACTTTGCTTTAAAAAATCAACAGGTAGAAAATGGAATCACCACAGAGTCCTTACAATATCCCCTTAAGGAGGGATTTAATAATATGACGTACGTGAATATTTTGTTAGCCATTAAGGAGCCCCCCTCAAAGATCACTGCGAAACCTTACCTAAAGAAGGGGTGGGTTTTGGAGGTCTGGGTGGTGGTGGCGGTGGTGGACAAGGTCCTGGTGCTGCAGCTTTCACAGTGAGGTTAAGGCTGAAGGTTCCATTGAGCACATACGTGTGATTCACAGTATGATTGGTGGAAACAAACAGGCCAGTATTATCCCCGAAGCTCCACTTGTAGTTAATGGTAGAATAATTGAGGAAGTGGCTAGGATCATGAATCAGGACATCAAACAGAATGGGGAGATCTTTGAGGAAGGTTTCATCGGATGAATTTCGATCGTTCTTCTGGGACATAGTCACAAATACAGGAATCTGATCTAAAAGATACACCCCCCAAAGAAAGAAAGAATGCATGACTGCTTGATTGTAAGTGGAGGGCTTCGATGATGCTTTTAGGTTGAAATATTAAAATGAGGGATAATTTAGCATTATTTTCCTTTTCACATGCAAGTTTTCTGGGGTTTCCCTAAGCTATTCTGGAAAACAGTTGAACTACAACTAATTAAGGTTAGGTGGGCCAGATGAATCGTAACCTAACCCCGAACACTTGGCCTTAACTCTTTTTTAACCCATTGACGTCAACAGAATGAAGTGCCTCATCCTCAGTTAGAGTTCACACCACTCACCTGTTACCACGTACACATCTTTCACTTGTGCGATGGGAACATATGCCCGTCCATGTCTTCTGTAGACAGTCACTTCCATGAGTTGAGGCCCAAGTGTCACATTGGCTGTGTTCACAGAGACTCTCACTGAACATCGTCCCAATTTCTGGAAATACTGACCTTCGGGAGGACGGAAATTTTTAGTTATTGGCTGCATTACATCATCATTATAGGAAGCTGTTCCTTAAAGACTAGCTACCACCATTTATAGATTGCTCTGAGGAGGGAAAATAGGATGGGCCTATGGTGCTGCTTCAGAAAGGGAGATGGTGCTCATTTTAATGTAAAATCTTATAAAACAAACCCGCAGTTATATACATGTAATTGTATATAGTTGGTTAAAATAAAAAAAGCTGTTTAATTTTTTTTAACAGCCTTAGCTGTTAAACTAAGGGCTAACTGGCATAATACAGTTAGCCCTTAGTTTACAAATAAATGCTTTTTGTGCTAAGTAATTTGGCACTTGAAATACATGTTTTCCCCATAGAAAATACATTTAATATAATGATGAGGTGTCCAGAAGAGTTAAAAAAATTATTTATCAAATAACCTACCTTATTTTTGTTACTATTTCCGCTATATTATTAAGTGGATTTTTAAAAGGGGACTGGAATCCTCCATCTCCTAATAGTATTTGTATATAAAAATACAGCAAGTGGCTAGGCGTGGTAGCTCATGCCTGTAATTCCAGCACTTTGGGAGGCCGAGGCAGGCGGATCACGAGGTCAGCAGATGGAGACCATCCTGGCCAACATGGTGAAACCCCGTCTCTACTAAAATACAAAAAATTAGCTAGGTGTGGTGGTGTGAGCCTGTAATCCAAGCTACTCAGGAGGCTGGGGCAGACAAATTGCTTGAACCCGGAGCAGAGATTGCAGTGAGCTGAGATCGTGCCACTGTGCTCCAGCCTGGCAACAGAGCGAGACTCTGTCTCAAAAAAATAAAAATAAAAATCCAGTAAGTGATGAAATAGAGGATGGCAGACATAAAACAGAATGGAGTGGTTCTACAGGCACTTTCCTAGGACACCCCGAGTCATTCCTTTTCTTTCTCCAACCCTCCCTGCTGCTAGCTAACAGGTGGAAGTAATTCCTCTCCTTCAGGAGTCAAGGACATTTAAACAAATTTTAAAACTCTGTAACTCCTCTTACTATCATTCCCAAATCAAGAACTTTTCTAATCCTGCCAGGGGGCCTGGTTTAGACCTGTCACTGACTGGGTATCTTAGGTTGAATGCTTTCGAGACCGGGTTGTTTCAAGACCCCGTTTATCACACCGTCAAACGTGTGAGAAAAACACACTGGTCTCTCGAGGGATGTGTGATTTGGAATCCTCGTTCACTTTGAGATGCAGGGGTAGTTCCATCAGAAGTTATAAGGGGAAGGGATGTCTCTCGGGGTTATTCATGAGGAAAATGTTAGTTTCAGCTCTGAGAGGTGAGACCATACTTAGTTGAGGGAGAATATCAGTTAACTCTGAGACCTCAGTGGAAGACAGAAATTCAAGGCAGTCTTGTTAGACAAACAGAACAAGTTCTAGGCTGAAAGTTGATTTTAAATACAGACATTTGATCTGGTTAAGTTATTGGAATGTTTACTAGGCTAAAGAGTCCGGGAGTGTTAGTGAACATAAGTGACTCCATGCAAAATGTCAGAATTCTGTCATGAGAGTGACAAGTCAAAAAAATGTTTGGTGAGTTGGCTAATGGGGTCGTAATGGCAGTGAAAAATAAGTTAGCTTTAAGGCAATTGATTTATATAGATGAGCATAATATTTGACATAACTTATACTCTGTTCGATGGGTATGTATTGTTAATATTTTGTCCTGATTTGTAAATAAGTTAATTGAAGGAAGAGGAGCTCTCTCTAATCTGTGATGAAAGATGAAACATTTAGTAATCTGGAGGCTGCTCGATTGGTAGCAGTTTTCAAATACTCAGTGCCAGGTGGCACCTAGTGACATTTTAAACTAAGAATTTAGCAGCCTAATTAATAATAAGCTAAATTTGCTCCTTTTAAAAGTAATCATTTCCCCAATAATAAAGCAAAATGAATACCATTTGTAATTTAAAAAAAGACAGAATGGGCTAGGTCAAAGCGGAACAGTAGTTATTTTATTTCTACACAATGAAATATTGTGCAGCCATTAAAACAATGTATAAAAATTTAAAAAATCATATCATCAAATGCTCATGATAGTAAGCAAAAATGTGTATGTGATCTTAATAATGATCTTAATAAATACTAGCAAAGAAAACACCATAATAATTAACAATGATAATCTCTGGTGTTAATTATGGATAATTTTTATTTTTTATTTGTACCTTTTCTGAGGATTTCCTACAAATAAATAGCACATGCTTCTTTAAATCTTAAAAATTCTTTAGAGAACATAAAAAAACTAAAGAATCAATAAATGAATGCTCATCCATGTGCCATTCTGTTTTTTGTTTGTTTGTTTGTTTTTCAAGATGGAGTCTCACTCTGTTGCCCAGGCTGGAGTGCAATGGCTCAATCTCCTCTCGCTGCAACCTCCACCTCTCGGGTTCAAGTGATTCTCCTGCCTCAGTCTCCTGAGTAGCTGGGATTACAGGTGTGCACCACCACACCTGGCTAATTTTTGTATTTTTAGTAGGGACGGGGCTTCACCATGTTGGCCAGGCTGGTCTTGAACTCCTGACCTCAGGTGATCCACCAGCCTCCGCCTTCCAAGGTGCTGGGATTACAAGTGTGAGCCACATGCCCGGCCTCCATGTGCCATTCAAATAAATAAGTGTTAGCATTTTTTCTTGTTATGGTTTTAGGTAGAAAAAAATTAAGTGGTTTTATTTTTTGAAAAAGGGCTTAATCTTTTTGTTTTTCTCTCTTTTTAACTCTTCGGTGTCCTAGAGATTTGGCAAGGTTAACCAATATTTCATTTTTATCTCTCACTGTTCACCCATGCTAAGGAAAGTTAGCAGGGTGACTGTTATTAACTCTCTGTGTTATCATTCTCAATTATAGAGTAAGAAAAGAGAAGGTTGAAATTTTAAGGAAAGGTAAAGAAGAAGCTTAGGGGTTTGTAAAAGCCAACCAAGTGTGTGGAAGACGTAGACGAAATTCCATCTTCTCCATCCGGGGTGGTGAGGAAAAGGTTTCCCATCGGGGAAGACGTTATGATGGCTTTGGCCAGTGCCATTTTCCCCGTCACTGTCCTCTGACCATGCTGTCCAGTTGTAAACATACGGATCAGCAGATAAACCAGCCTCTAAACAGAGATAGAAACCAGCCATGAGTGTTATCTGGGCTCAGAAAACCCAATGTGCATGCATCACTGAATTAAACACTTTTTCGTATTTTTTTCGTAACTAGTTTAAATGTAGTTAGACAACTAAACACTTAATATGTAGAATTCATCCAATAGTACGCTTATGACTTGTGCACTTTTCTGAATTTGCTATATTTCAATGAAGATTTTATACAGAGCAATTATTCAGAAAAGTCCAATGTAGAGATATCATTTAATGTATTTTTCTTCCTATTGGGTTTTCAAATCACAATCCTATTCAAATCAAACAGAGATGCTTTATCTTTTTATTTTGACACACTCTATCTGTAGGTTTTTTTCCTGACCCACTTGACATCATGACTGTTTATTCATAAAGACTCCAGTACACATGTCTAAGAATAAGATCATTTTCCTACATAGCCCTGACGCCATTATAATATACAAACCCCAATCAAGGTTTGTATGTTATACTTGGCTGTTTTTGATGCTTTAAATGATTTTTTAAATCCCTCTTTCTCTCTCTAGATGTACATAGATAGATATAGCTATCCTTGTATCTACATATGGCTATAGATATATGGAAAGAAGCAGTTATGACAAAGTGCTAAAATTGTTGAATCTAGGTGACTATAGTTAACAACAATTTGTTGTAGATTTCAAAACAGCTAGAAGAAGGATTTGGGCTGGGTGCAGTGGCTCACACCTGTAATCCCAGCACTTTGGGAGGCCGAGGTGGGCAGATCGCTTGAGGTCAGGAGTTCGAGACCAGCCTGGCCAACATGGTGAAACCCCATTTCTACTAAAAATGCAAAAATTAGCCAGGCGTGTTGCATGCGCCTATAATCCCAGCTACTTGGGACGCCGAGGCAGGAGAATTGCTTGAACCTGGGAGGCGGAGGTTGCAGTAAGCCAAGATTGCACCACTGCACTCCAGCCTGGGTGACAGAGTGAAACTCTGTCTCAAAAAAGAAAAGAAAAAAAAAAGGAGAAAGATTTGGAATGTTCTCAACACAAGGAAATGATAAATGTTTGAGGTGATGGCTATCCCAGTCACCCTGATTTGATCACCATAAATTGTATGCATGTATCAAAATATCATGCATAGCCCAGAAATGTGTATGATTATCATGTATCAATAAAAAATTAATCAAAAAATGGGTGAAAGATCTGAATAGACATTTCTCAAAAAAGTCATACAAATCGCCAACAGTATATCATTGTTGGTGGGAATGTAAATTAGTACAACCACTATGGAAAACAGTATGGAGGCTCCTCAAAAAACTAAAAATGGAGCTACCATATGAGCCAGCAATCTCACTGCTGGGAATATATCCAAAAGAAAGGAAATCAATTTATCAAAGAGATGTATGTATTCCTGTGTTGCAGCACTATTCAAAATAGTCAGGATATGGAACCAAATGAAGTATCCATCAATAGATAAATGGATAAAGAAAATGTGATGGAATATTACTCAGTCATAAAAAGAATTAAATCCCATCATGTGCAGCAACATGGATGGAACTGGAGGCCATGATGTTAAGTGCAATAAGCCAGGCATAGAAAGACAAATGCTGACTGGACACGGTGGCTCACGCCTGTATTCCCAGCACTTTGGGAGACCGAGGCAGGCGGATCACGAGGTCAAATGTTTGAGACCAACCTGGCCAACATGGGGAAACCCCGTCTCTACTAAAAATACAAAAATTAGCTGAGCATGGTGGTGGGGGCCTGTAATCCTAGCTACGTGGGAGGCTGAGGCAGGAGAATCATTTGAACCTGGGAGGCAAAGGTTGCAGTGAACCAAGATCGCACCATTGCACTCCAGCCTGGGTGACAGGGCGAGACTCTGTCTCACCACACCTGGCTAATTTTTATATTTTTAGTAGAGATGGGGTTTCACCATGTTGGCCAGAATGGTCTTGAACTCCTGACCTCAGGTGATCCACCTGCCTCGGCCTCTCAGAGTGCTGGGATTACAGGCGTGAGCCATGGCATCCAGCCATTAGCTCCGTTTTTTGAGCATGTACCATTCTGACAAGATAATTTCCCTTGCTGTATTTGTGCCTTTGGTCCTCTTTAACATAGACAGAGAGCTTATTTCTTTCACTAAGAGCAAAGCAAAACCAAAATATACACATTTTAGCATTTGCGCCAGGTACACAGCATTTGCTTAAGAAATCCTTGTCAGCCGAAATTAGACTGATCAGCAAAATTCTGTCAAATTGGCTATTTTTTGAGTAGCCAAAAGAGTTCCAAGTAATAAAAGCAAAATCTGAGACTCAACAAGGTATTCTCTGTCCAATCAACTGGACACTAAGGAAAAGCAGGTGGTGATGTGGCTTTTGAAGAGGGCTCCAAGCAGGGGAGAGCCACCAGTTTGCTGCAGTAGGTCTGGCTGACGTTGATGTTGATGAAGGCACTGGGTAGCACCACACACTCACTGTCTCTGTCATCCAGCTCATGGAGTCCAGTGGCAAGGGATGACAGCAGCATCTGGCACTTACAGAAGTACCTGTGACCATTAAGGTTTAGAAACTAGGTCTCCAGTAGTTTAGGAGAATACTGTGTTCTTACCATTTCTGCAGTTCTTCTCATAGACAATGTTGCCATTGGCATCTTCCTTTTGGCATCTAGGGAATACCAGGTTCACCACAAATGTTATATTTGAGCCCACGAGGGCTGGTGAGTCACTGGTCAGGACCGCCTGCACACAGCCTCCTAGGGTATAAAAAAGTGGGGCTCAATGATCCAGCATCTTTCTCCTTTCATTCATAAACATTTAGAGGTAACTTTATTAATAAGGACCAGAGGACCCATATGCCTCTTTATAATATATTAAATTTATATTTTGTATTCCTCACTTTAGCTTTCAGAGTACAACACTCTAGAAGATAAATTAAAAAATAAATCAGACCAGTTAAGAATTCTCTAATCACAGCAAGAACATTTACCTACGATAATAAAACAAATCAGCTCAGTTGGGTTAAGGAGACAAGTTTTAGAAGTTTATATTTTTAAATCTCAAAACCAATGGCTGAAGGATGCATTCTTTCATCTAAAAAGAAAGATTTTCCGTTTCTGATAAGCCACACCTTTGAGACAGTAAAAATGGCTTTGGGGTGACTGGGTTTCTGAAGATGATCATTCCCAGGTTGGTTAAATAGGTTTAAAGCTAAATCTGCTCACTCTTCAAAAGCATTCCAAGAGCTACCAGTGTGGAAATTTCTAAGGAGATTACTTGTGGCTTAGGAAGTGATAGTGTTGGGCTAAAAATATTGCCAAATCCAGGTGCCTCCCCACTTGGTAATGAGAGCACTGTCATTCGTGGAAATGACGTGAGCCGTGTGATCTAAAAGGCTTTACCATCTATAAGACTTACTGAAGTAGGAAATTGCAGGTGTTTGGGTTGAATATTTAGACTTACCCTTCCAGGAGTTTTTCCACCTCATGTCTCCCCTCTTCCACACTGGGTAGAGTTTTTCATTCCAGTCATTTTCGTCAGAAGACCAGCCATTTAACTGATTGTGCTCCCTCATGTAAGCAGAAGGTCTTTCATTGCCCAGCACATCATGAAATCCTGTATCAATATTCGAAAAACAAATTCCATTCTTCATTTAGTAATCACCTCACAGTGGTTAAAGAAACTTTTTATTTCTTACTGTTGAAAAGCACATACATAATATATTCAGTGCATCAAGTAAACAGAGGGTGCTTTGTTTTTTAAAGGAAGTCTCCTGGAAATACCTTGATTACAAGCATTCAGACCCTATGTCTTTATGAACTTTAAATGAATCAAAGAAAAATTTTGAAAGTGAACATTTTTTAGCCATCACTTGGCTTCTCAATACACATCCTCTGAATATTTAAATTCGATACAATATTATTAGGAAAACACTGATGCCAATAATCTTCAGATTTTTGCATTTTTGTTCCCATTCTGAACTACTCACTTGGCTAAAGGAATGCCAGGCTCAGGAATGCCTTTAGGATTCCAAGCGACCCGTACTAGTACCAGGAAGTTTACTGATAAACAGCTTTTTAATGGTCTGTCTTAGTGAATGTTCCATATACTTTGTGTAGTCTACATTTGTTGGGTAGAGTGTTTTCTTTTTAAATGTCATTTATGTCAATCTAGTTGATAGTGTTTTTTGAGTTTTCTGTGCTCCTACTTATTTTCTACTTGTTATTTCAATTACTGAGAGAGAAATCTTGAAATCTCCAACTATATTGTGGTTTTTCCAATTGCCTGTTTCTTCTTCCAGTTTTTGCTGTATGTATTTTGAAGCTTTGTTGTCAGATGCATACTATACATTTAGAATTGTTACAGCTTCTTGATGAACTGATCCTTTTCTCAATAAGAATTGATGTTCTTTATCCGGGGTAATATCCCTTGTTCTAAAGAATACTTTGATATGAATGCTTAGTGTTTAACTGGTATATCTTTTTCCATTCTTATACTTTAAAAAATGTTTAGATTGATGTATGTTTCTACTCATCCTTACATTTTAAACCTGTGTGCATTTTTATATTTGAAGTGAATTTCTCATAGAAAGCATATAATTGGATGTTTAAAAATCCAGTCTGGCAATCTCTGCCTTTTAGTTGCAGTGTTTAGATAATTCACATTTAATGTAATGATCAATATGATGAAATTTAAGTGTACTACCTTGTTATTTGTTTTCTATTTGTTCCACTTGTTATTTTTTCCTTCTTTTCCTATACTCTTTGGAGTTATATTTGGATTCCATTTTATCTCTACAACTAGCTTGTTAGTGATACCTCTTTCACTTATTTTGTTCTGAGTGGTTGCTCTAGGTTTGTAATATTACAGTTCTTTTAAAAATCTTTCTAATCTTGAGTTAGTGTCTGCCTTTTTGCCTTGCCTGACCAGTCTGGTGGTCACATGGTCTCTCTCTTTTGAGAATTGTAGCAGACTGGTTGGTTGCCTCCAAGAAGCTGTTACCTGCCTGCACCCCTCCTCCTTTTTTCCCCTTGCTGGCAGAGTTTCTACTCTAACAGTTCAAAATTCCAGAGGATCACTTCCTAGCTTTCCTTACAATTTGGGCAGGAGCAGATAGATGATTTGATCCTGGCCAATGAGAGCTGAGAAGCAGTCTTCTGGGAACTTCTGAGAAAGGTTTTCCTCCTTTATAACAAGAGATATGTGAGAACAAACTCAATTTTTTCCTCCTCAGAATTGATTTTGGAGATGGTAGTGTAATGATGTGATGCCCAGAGCTATGACAGCCATATTTAACTATGAGGACACAAATCTGAGGAAACAGCTAACACATTAAGGGTGTCAGAGTGGAAAGATGAAAAGAAATGGAGTCTTCAATGAAACTGTTGAGCTGTTGCTCTAGTCTTGCTTACCTCGGGACTGACTAAGATAATAAATGTCTTAGCCTATTTTGTTACAGCCCAAAGCTCAATTATCTGTATTCCTCAGCCAACGGTCTTAAATTGTTCTCCCATTAATTTCTATGGTTCTATGTCTTGGCCTGGCTATAGACTCTTGGAGGAGAGAAACTCTGTCTTGTTATTCTCTTAAATCCTGGGAGAGATCCTCCATGAGGTGTGGTATTGAGTGGGTGCTCAGAGAAGCCATATTGGATGCATGTCTCTGACCTATTTCTTCTATTCCTCTTCTCTGGTAGGAGAAGGGAGCAACACGTTCCCTTCTTCTCCAGGAGTCAGAGAGAATGGGAAAGAGCAGCGAAGTCGGAGTCATTGAACATGTTTTCTAGCCTTGGTTCTGTTATTAAACAGGCTGTGTGACTTCGGGCCATGTGTCTTCTCTGGGCCTTCACATCTGACAAAATCCAAATGTCCTGTGATTCTATGAGATTGCTCCTATTTGGAAATAGACATTAAGTGAGGGGAGGACATTTGTGTTTATCAATAAATATTTGTAATTGGAACTTCACTTGAGTCATATGAAAAGAACTAAGATTATTTAGTTCAAATCCCTTCATTTTATATATGAAGAAATTCAGGCCTAGTGAAATGATATGATTCACCTAGGGTCATCTTTAGTAGAAATCAAGATTCACATCTTTTGATTCCCAGGACAAGTTCTTTCCACTGTTCCAGAAAGTCTTCCTCTTCCTTAGATCTTGAAAGAAAGTTATTGTTTCCAGGAACATAATCAAAACGCAGATTTCTCTTCTGATTTTAAATGTCAGAAGTCAAGGAAAAGTACAAACTTAAAAGGAGAGTTACAAGGGATAGGCACATAGGTCAATGGAATAGAAGAGAGAATCCAGAAACAGACCCACACAAGCATGCTCTACTAATTTTTTTTTTAAGAGATGGGGGTCTCACTATGTTGCTCAGGCTGGACTCAAACTCCTGGGCTTAAGTGATCTACCTGCCCCAGACTTCCAATTAGCTAGGACCACGGGCAAGCACTACAGTGCCCACCTTGATTTTGGACAAAGATGCAAAAACAATCCAATGGAGGGAAGATAGCCTTTTCAACATATGGTGGTGTAAAAAAGCAAAAAGCATAGGTGAAATCTTCAGGATCTAGGACTAGGCAAGAATTCTTAGACTTGACACGAACACAACCCATAACAGGAAATTGGAACTCATTAAAATAAAAAACCTTTGCTCTCTGAAACATGACATGAAAGAGGATGAAAAGGCAAGCTACAGACTGGGAGAAATTATCTGTAAACTACACTTCCAATAAAGGACTAGTATTTAGAATATATAAAGAATTTTCAAAACTCACTATAAGAAAACTACGGGATTCAATTAGAAAAATTGGTAAAAATTAATGAAATGATATTTCACCATTTCATTCATCTCGTGGCAAATAAACACACAAGAAGATATTCAACATCATTAGCCAGTAGTGAAATATCACTATATCCCTATCAGTAAGACTTAACTAAAAAGCAGTGACAACATCAAATGCTTGCAAGGATGTAGAGAAACTGGATTGCTCACACATTGCTAGTGGAAATGTAAAATGGTACAGCCACTCTATTAGTTTCTTGCAAAACTAAACATGCAAATATCATACAACCAAGAAATTATACCCTTTGGCATGCATCCCAGAGAAACAAAACTGATATTCTCACAGAGATCTGCACATGAATGTTTATAGCAGCTTTATTCATAATAGCCCAAACTGAAATAACCCAGATGTCCTTTAACCGGTGAATGGTTAAGCAAGCTGTGGTACATCCATACCATGGAATACTGCTCTGTGACAAAGAGGAACAAACTATTGATGCAGTTACTCCAATAAATCAATAAAGTTCCAGGAAATTATGTTGGGTTTAAAAAAAAAGCAAATCTCAAAAGGTTACATACTGGATAATTCCATTTGTATAGGATTTTGGAAATGACAAAATGATAAAAATGGAAACCAGATTAGTGGTTGCCAGGGACTGGGTGAGGATTGGAAAGAGGGAAGTAGATTTGGCTATACATCTATAGCCATGAGAATACTTTGGTGATGGAGCTCTGCTGTGTTTTGACTGTATCAATGTCAATATCTGGGCTGTGATGTCGTGTTTTGCATGATGGTACCACTGGGGCAAACTGGGTAAAGGGTGCATGGGGATCTCTCTGTATTATTTCTTACAACAGTATGTGAATCTATAAATACCTCACAATAAAAAGTTGAATTTAAAAATAAAGGCCGGATGCAATGGCTCATGCCTATAATCCCAACACTTTGGAAGGCTGAGGGTGGGCGATTGCCTGAGCCCAGGAGTTCCAGACCAGCCTGGGCAACATGGCAAAACCCTGTCTCTACAAAAATTAAAAAAATAAAATAAACCCATCCGGATAAGGTGGCTCCCGCCTGTAGTCCTGGCATTCTGGGAGGCCAAGGGAGGATTGAGCCCAGAAGTTTGAGGCCAGCCTGGGCAACGTAGTAAGATCCCATTTCTACAAAAAATACAAAAATTAGCTGGGTGTGGTGGCATGTGCCTGTGGTCCCAGCTGCTCAGGAGGCTGAGGTGGAAGATCACCTTTAGCCCAGGAGTTGGAGGCTGCAGTGAGCTGTGATCACACCACTGCACTCCAGCCTGGGTAAGAGTAAGACCCTGTCTCTAAAAAAATTGATAAAAAAAAAAAAAAAAACCCAATAGTAAGCAGATTTTAAAAGAAAAAGAAAAGCCTGTGGGGGTGGGTTTTGGGGGCAATAAATGTGAAGGTATATTTGAGGTCGCACCCAGTGCTGCAGCTGACTCTCCCTCCACACTTTGGCCTCCTTGCTGTGTCCACCAGCGGAGAGGTTGTGGCTGGGCTGCCTCCAGCTACCTTGTCCACACCTTCTCCTTCCTTCAGGGCTACGAATGGAAAATGGCAGGAAATCTTTAGTGCTTGATACACTGCTACATTCTGCCTGCCCTTATTTTTTCTGGGCAGAATATTTAGTCCAGAACAAGGTGAACCTGGTGAATGGCTGGGTTTTGTTACACTGCCCAAGAGGCTGAGGACTCCTCTCGAGCTGACAGCGCGGATTCGGCCTCCTGCTAATCTGTTTTATTGAGCAGAGCGAAGTGGACTGGTGAAAGAGGCTGGAATAAGGGCAGGTGTCCCCCATCGGGTCCATTCTGTGTTCCTTCGTCTTTAAAGGAGCCTGTCCTGGGAGGTATCCTGAGGGTGGGTGCAGGTCTGCCTCCGTAGGAACAATCCCCACCATGCATGTCTCTCACGCCAAGCAGCTGATCTCACAAGAACACAATTACCCAGTTTTGCAAATGAGGAAACGAAAACTCCTCGTTTTGAAGGAAATGAGGAAATGGAGCAAAGCCACTGGAGACCCAGCCCCTAGGCTGGCTGGGAGCCCGAGCCTGTCCAACCCCAAACCCGGGCAGGAAGGACAGAGGTCGGGATGGAAGGCTGCCTCCTCAGCTTACCCGCTGTGTGGCTTGGGGCGAGTTCCTTGCCCACTCTGCGGCCCGTGTCCTCGTGTGGGAAGCGGGACCATCACAGCGCCGGGCTCCGCGGGCTGCTAGGAGGACGCGCGGCGCACTGCGGGCCCGGCACGTGCTACGCGCTGACACTGGGTCAGCTCCCCGTGATGGGACTTCCTTTCCAAAAACGCAGGCGTTTTCCAGGGTCGCAGTCGCAGTCGGGAGACCCAGGGTTAGGGCGCGGCCGCGGGGTCTCCTGGGCCGGGGCGCGGCCCACGTCTCAGGCCTCTGCTGCTCTGACCAGAAGTCGCTGCGCCTCTGGCCGCTTCCCACCCATCCCGTCCCCGCAATCCCAGGCCCAGGGTTACAGCGGCTCAGCTCTCTTCCTCTCGCGAATCTGCACACTGCTTCAGTGGTCTGGATCCTGGCCGCATAGGCAGATCCCAAGAGGAACTTTTAAAACAAGGATCCTCTGACCCTACTCCCAAAGATTCCAGTTTCATTGCGTGGGTATCAGTATTGTTAAAAATGCCCTGGCCTCTCCTGCCTGACCAGGGTAGAGAGCCTGGGCTTCAGCTCCTCTCCCAGCAAGCTCCTGCAGGTCTGTGAGGAAGCCCCGCAGGAGGAGCAATAGCTTCTGCGCTGTGGAGTTTCGTATGTTTGTCTCCAGATTGGAGACTCCATTTCATGTGAGGTCTCCACCCTTTTGGATGGAAGCTGGACATAGTTTAGTTAGTTGGTGGAGTTGGTTTGTTCTGTGGCCGGAGGCTGTCCAACCCTCCCCCAACCACTGTCTGGCAAGAATGGGTTGCAATTGCAATGGAAAAAAAGCTTCACAAGAGAAAGGCTGCATAGTTTTTACTTCCCATGAGCCGAAAGCAAAGAATGGAGCTGGAGGCATTTTGCTATAGTTTCACCCTTCCCAACAGTTTGCAGAAGAGATGAGTGAGCCAGAGATGAATGCTTCCTGAAGAACTTCAGTCCAACCTCTAGTTCAGAGGATATTATTAGCCATCATTTCAGTCAATGGCCAGAGAATGGGTTAAACATAGAAATTAAGGGTTACTCACGTTTGGCGGCATCAAGTGGCAATCTTGCAGCCAGGAGCAGAAATCCCAGGAAATAGTAGAGACATTCCATGCTGAATTCTCACGGACGCAGGCACTCAAGGTTTAACGCTGAATTCCTCTGGGCCCATCCACCAAGAGCAACAGTGTTCTTCTGGCATCTGTGGTGCCTCCCTCTCTATTTTAATTAAATACAGGGCCTCGGGGAGGATCATGTGATGGTATTAAGCGGCATTGCCTGATCTGGTCTCTCAAGTTCAACCTCTTACAACTCATGTGCTTATGACTCACTCCTTCTTGGCATCTATTTATTCACTTTTCAGATGCACATTATTTCAATTTTGTGATTCCACATTTACTAGATTCAAGGAGATTTTTTTCCTATAGACTCTATTTCAATATTTTTTTTTTTTTTTTTTTTTTTTTTTTTTGAGATAGAGTCTGACACTGTCGCCCAGGCTGGAGTGCAATGGCATGATCTCAGCTCACTGCAACTTCCACCTCCCAGGTTCAAGCCATTCTCCTGCCACAGCCTCCCGAGTAGCTGGGATTACAGGTGCCCACCACCATGCCCTGCTAATTTTTTGTATTTTTAGTAGAGGCAGGTTTCACTATGTTGGCCAGGCTGGTCTCAAACTCCTGACCTCGTGATCTGCCCGCCTCGGCCTCCCAAAGTGCTGGGATTACAGGCGTGAGCCACCACGCTTGGCTCAATATTCTTTACCAAATAAAATTTCAATCCTCCAGCCTCACTGATTATCAACTTACTGTGGTTCCTATACTGCATCAGGCACCCAGCTCATGTTTAGAGTTCACAGTTATGCATCCTTTCCTATGATGTAGCTGTCCACCTCCTCCTGTGCTCGTGATTGCTTGTATATATTTTTTTCCTCCAAGAGGAAGCAAAGATGGGGGAGGTGTCTCATCAATCATTTGAAATTGTGGAATACATAAGTGGATGATAACATGAATGTTGTGCCAGGATGTGCTGGAAACAGCTGCCCAGGCCTCTGGTAGCTGAGAAATTTACTCAAAAGCACATTTAGAATATCTGTGCAATTCCATATAACTTTTGTAATAACCTGCATAATTTTTGGTAACTGCTCTCAAAGCATTTACGTGTTGCATTACTCAGGGCCAATTGCATAAAACGTTCTGCGTATTTTTTCATATTATAGAAAGCAGGCATTAAATGTACAAACAAGTGTGTCTGTAACATAAATTTATACAGTCAAATCATTCCTGGTTACAGAATATGCAGAAAATGTGGCAACATGAAAACTTTACCATATGTGACCTTTCTCAAACTCACATTCACATGGCCGTTTTCAGTGCAGTAGAAACCTTGGTTGCAGGTTAGGGTAAAACTTGGGGTATTGATTTATGGTTCAGTGTGTCAAGGAGGACTGGAAATAGCCTATGAAACTAAAATCCACACAGCAGGAGTGGCTGACTTCCATCCTTAAGGCAGCACACAACTCTGTAGAGTGCCTTTTACAGCCTTTGCAGCAAATATGAAGGGGAAAACAACGAAGGGAACACATTATTCATGACTGAAAAAATTTTCAAATATTGATGAATAAAGGAATAATGGAAATACTTATTAGTTTCATGTAATGTAAAGCAAATAATGTAGATAGTTATTTGCTTTTCAAATTACTTAAAAACTATTTTTTTTTTTTTTTTTTTTTTTTTTAGAGACAGGCTTTCACTCTGTTGCCCAGGCCAGAGTGCAGTGGCATGATTATAGCTCATTGCAGCCTTGAACTCCTAGGCTCAAGTGATCCTCCCACCTCAGCCTTCCAAGTAGGTAGGACTACAGGCACACACCACCACGCTCGGCTAATTTTTTATTTGCTTTTTATTTTTTGTAGAGACAAAAATCTCACTATGCTGCCCAGGCTGGTCTTGAACTCCTGGCCTCAAGTGATCTTCCCACCTCAGCTGCCTACAGCACTATTTGCTTTTTATGACAAACACATAACTTTTACAATTTTAAAAAAAACACCTTTTCAATTTAAGGAAAAGCTACTATTAACATTTTTAAAGATATTATTGTCCTTTGTTGCAGACACAGTTCTGGCTCATATTTCTAGCCAGATTAGCCACCCCGTCTCTAAATAAATTGGAAGTTTTAAACTCTTCTGTAACAAAACCTTTGTTTTGTTTAGGGAGACACAATGAGCAAATCAACTTTTATGTCTTTTTTCCTTCCCTGCACCATCAAGGAGAAGAGGCACTGATAGGACAAGAGTCAAAATGTAGGCAGCTGGACAGAGGTGAATAAGAGAACAAGAGAAAGATCTTGATTCCAAAGAACTACAAGTTGGATAATCTGTCTCTTGATAATCAGTGGTTGACAATATATAAAGTAGTTAACTCTATGTAGGACTCAGAGACAGGGCCATTTTGGGTAAAGAATATTCTCAAGCTTGTTTGTTCGTTTTGGAAAGATAAAATTATACTGTAAAGAAAGTTTGAAATATTTTGTTGAAATAATTTTTTGAGCTGGTGTAGTGATGTGTACCTGAAGTCCCAGTGACTTGAGAGGCTGAAGCGGGAAGATTGCTTAAGCCCAGGAGTTTGAGTCCAGCCTGGGCAACATAGTGAGACCTCATCTCTTAAGAAAGAAAGAAAAGAAAGAAGGAAAGAAAGAAAGAGAAGAAAGAGAAAGAAAGAAAAGAAAGGAAGAAAGAAAGAAGGAAAGAAAGAAAAGAAAAGAAAAGAAAGAAAGATATTGTTCCCTTCAGATCCTAATTGCCAGGTCTGGTAAATATATTATATGGCTGGGGGATGAAGGTTGCTAATCAACTCGCCTTAAGGCAATTGAGAAATGAAAAGGGAAACATCTCAATTATCTGGAATTACAGATACAATTACTCTGTTCGGAAATGATGTGGAGGAAAGCAAAGAATAGTCAACTTTTTTTTTTTTTTTTTTTTTTTTTTTGAGGCGCTGTCGCCCAGGCTGGAGTGCAGTGGCGCGATCTCGGCTCACTGCAGGCTCCGCCCCCCGGGGTTCACGCCATTCTCCTGCCTCAGCCTCCCGCGTAGCTGGGACTACAGGCGCCCGCCACCTCGCCTGGCTAATTTTTTGTATTTTTAGTAGAGACGGGGTTTCACCGTGTTAGCCAGGATGGTCTCGATCTCCTGACCTCGTGATCCGCCCGCCTCGGCCTCCCAAAGTGCTGGGATTACAGGCGTGAGCCACCGCGCCCGGCCAGAATAGTCAACTTTTGAGAAATGCCCCAAATTGCCTTCTCTTGGCTTCTGACACTCCTCCTGGTGGCCACAGTCCCGACTTGAGGAGCGATACTTGGGCTGTGAGGACTGAGGCAGCCACCGGAAAGGAGACCTTCGAAATGGCAGGCAGCAGCCACACCCAGGAATCCCGGCAGGCTGCCAAGGAATTCACATCTTTAATTTTAGGAACTGCTCAGTTTAAACTGGTATTTGAACTGTCTCCAGGTTTACTAAGCTTTGAAATTACTCTCCTACCAAAATGTTTTTCCTTAGTTTTTCAGGGAAAGAAAAAAAGGAATTAACATCTTTAATTTTAGGAATTGCTCAATTCAAACTGGTGTTTGTAAGCAAGATCATAAAAATTAGTTAAGATCCTTTTTTCCCAACACATGGTCAGAAACTTGGAGTCTGAAAACAACACAAATTTATGATCTTACATTTCTGGAAGCCGAAGTGTGAAATGGCCTCATTGAACTAACACCACAGTGTTGGCAGGGCGGCTCTAGGGCAGAATTGATTTCCTTGCCTTTCCAACTTCTAGGGGCTGCCCACATTTCCTGGCTGGTTGGCCCCTCTGTCTCTGGCAGCCCTCTGGCACTGATTCCCACGTCTCCCTCTCCCACTCACAAGGACCCTCGTGATTATACTGAGCCCACCTAGATAATCTGAAATCATCTCCTTGCCTTAAGTCCGGCTGATTAGCAACCTTCATCTGCTCCTTGCCGTATAACATATTTACAGGTCCTGGGGGTTAGGATGTGGAAGTCTTCGGGGACCATTATTCTGTCTAGCACGGTTATACAGCAGACGACATGGTAAAAACAATTTTTTTTTAATTTTTATTTTTAGAGATGAGGTCTCACTATGTTGCCCAGGCTGGACTCGAATTCCTGGGCTCAAGCAATTCCCCCTCTTCAGCCTCTCAAGTCCCTGGGATTTCAGGTGCACACCACTGCACCAGCTCAACAAATTCTATTTTTAAAGAAAGCATGTGATGGAAGCAGTGATGGAAAGTACCTCTCACAGGTTGCAGACTTGTTGAAACAAAGCTTTGATATTTGGCAGAACAGAAAGGCAAGAACAAACTACAGGTAGAGGAATCAGTTCAAAGAGAGAGATAGCTCATGTGACTGCCCTGTCCCAATGTGGGTGTTTTAACATGTCATAATCAGAGTCATGGTTTTCAGATTTAAGCATTAGCCAATGACTCAGAGACTTCTGCTTTGTGTATAGTTCTTCGGTCTCTCCTGTCTGGGTATTCTCTACATGAATGGGTAATCAAAATCCCTTGTTTCTAGGTTTACTAAACTTTCAAATTACTCTCCCACCAAAATGTGTTTCCCTGGCTTTTTGGAAAAAGAAAAGAAAGTGAATCACAGGCCAGGTGCGGTGGCTCATCCCTGTAATTTCAGCACTTTGAGAGGTGGAGGCGGGAGGATTGCTTAAGTTCAGGAGTTCAAGACCAGCCTGGGTAACATAGTGAGACCCCATCTCTACAAAAAAGAAAATTAGCCAGGCATAGTAATGGATGCCTATAGTCCCAGCTACTCAGGAGGCTGAGGTGGGAGAATCAATGGAGCCCAGAGGTCGGGGCTGCAGTAAGCTGTGATAGAGCCACTGCACTCCAGCCTGGGTGACAAAGTGAGACTCTGTCTCAAAAAAAAAAAAAAAAAAAAAGAATCACAAAGGTTAGTGCATCCTTTTCAGTCACCTTTGCAATGACAATGGCTACTGTGTTTTTAGCCTGTTTTTTCACCTGGAGGAATTTGACACTGGATGCAGACAAAGGGGTTTTCTTCTTGGAGTGCTGGCTACAAACATTTTTTTAAAAAAGGACTCTTCTCATGGAATTACTGGCTCCATTTGAAATGGCAAAGAGCAGTACGTATAGAAAAATGTGGATAACGCCCAGGCGCAGTGGCTCACACTTGTAATCCCAGCACTTTGGAAGGCCAAGGCGAGCAGATCGGAGTTCAGGAGTTTGAGACCAGCCTGGCCAACATGGTGAAACCCCATCTCTATTAAAAATACAAAAATTAGCCGGGTGTGGTGGCAGGCACCTGTAATCCCAGATACTCGGGAGGCTGCGGCAGGAGTGCTTGAAGCTGGGAGGCAGAGGTTGCAGTGAGCCGAGATTGAGCCACTGAACTCCAGCCTGGGAAACAAAGCGAGACTCCATCTCAAAAAAAAAAAAGAAAGAAAGAAAAAGAAAAATGTGGATGATCACAATATTTCGTCCTAGTATTGTTTTTAGACCACTTTCTCTGAATTACAATATAGGAAAGTAAGACATGAACACTTATTGTGCAGATGTGAAAGCAATGGCAAATGAACTCTTTTCTTTTCTACCTTTAGTACCCATAGAACAGGGAGACATACTGAGAGAAGCAGAATGGGATCCATGGATTAAGAAAAAAGGGAGGGGCCAACATAGAAATCTGAATGCAAACTTGGCTTCCAGTTAGTTAATTAACTTAGAGATGGGATGTTGCTACCCTGCCCAGCCTGGCCTTGAACTCCTGGGAGTCCTGGGCTCAAGCGATCCTCTGCTACAGCCTCCCTTATAGCTGGCATTAGATGCATGTGCCACCACACCCAGATGGTTCTTAGTTTTATGATAACTATGGGCTATCCAGAAATGTCTCAGAACACTGGAGCAGGGGCACTGCAGGCATTCACTGAAGATTAATCATAAGCCCATGAGAGAAGAAGCTAGAGCAGAAATCAAAAAGGAGGTTGACTGTAGAATAAAGGCCAGGAAACAAAAGCTAGAATAGCACCTTGTATCTTTATTCTCACATCTAAATCCAGCTTTCCTCAATGGAATTTTTGGCACCTAAGATAGAGTTTAATTCAGCAAGTACTGACGTACGTCCTCTTTTCTGCAGTAGCCATCATCTACAAGTCATGAACAACAATCTTAGGAGCATAGGCGCTCATTGTGAAGATGAGACATTAACCCTCAAAGTAGGCATAGTATGAGACATTATTTACATTTTTTATTATAGGAATTTCCAAACATACACAAAAATGGACTAACATAAGGAAATTCCATGTACTCCTCACCTACTTCAGTGATCATCAATATATGGCCAATCTTGTTTTGTCCACCTTCTGCAGTAACATTATCTACTGGAGTATTTAAAAATGAATCCTAAACATCATGTGGCAGTCAAACTAAGTCATAAAGACAGAACTACAGGAGTGCAGAGAGATGGAGGATACAGAGAGGTCTTTATGGAAGAAGTATAACTTGACTTAGTTACTATAAAACCATATATACATGTATGGTTTATTTTGTTTTTGCTTTAGAGACAAGGTCTCGCTCTGTTGCCCAGGTTGGAGTGCAGTGGCATGATCATGGCTCACTGCAGCCTCCAGCTCCTGGGCTCAAGCCTCCCGAGCAGCTGGGTCTATAGGTGTAGGCCAACATGCCTTGCTAAGTTTTTCTTTTTTGTAGAGAGGAGGCCTCACTATCTTGCCCAAGCTGGTCTCAAACTCCTAGCCTCAAGCAATCTTCCTGCCTCAGCCTCCCAAAGCCCTGGGATTACAGCTGTGAGCCACCATGCCTGGCCTAGTTCTTAAATGAGGAGTTAAATTGGCTAAGCAACACCCTTGATCAGCTATGGCAGGCACAATGCTGGAAACTGAGGGACCAAGGAGAACAAGGCTCCTGGCTTTGTGGAGCCTGTAGTGCTGTAGGAGGCAGCAGCCAGCTGGAGAAGCAGGGGGAGATGCTCTCAGAGCATGACAGGGTGTGCAGCCAGGGCGTGAGGAAGGGGCTGTGCAGTTTCATCTGCATCTGGGTAGGGCTGCTTAATACAAACATAAGGTGAACCACGTATATGATTTTTTTTTTTTTTTACTATTTCATAGTGGAAGTGAAATGTGAATCATATGAAATTTCCTGGTAGCCACATTAAATAAAAAGTAAAAAGCAGCAGTAGAAATTATTTAAATAATGTACTTTATTTAATTCAATATATTTAAAACATTGTAATTTCAATATGTAATCACTATATGAAATTATTGAGATTTTTTTTTGTGTGTGTGCAAAGTCTTTGAAACCCAGTGTGGGTTTTGCACTGACAGCACATGTCAGTTCAGACCAGCTCATCGCAGGAGCTCGCAGCCACATGTGCCAGCGGCTACTGTATTGGACGGCACAGTTCTGGAGGGACACAAAAGGCTTCTGGAGGAGCCACAGCTTGGGCCTCTCTCAGAGGGGAAAGGCGTGGGAGCCCTGGCCCAGGAGAGTGCTGAGGCCTGCCAGTCCTAAGGGTGACAAGCTCCAGTGGGCAAGGGTACAGGGTTGTTCCTGATTTTTATGGAAAGTGAGTATCACAGGGAAGATGTTTGCATGTGCATCTTGTATTTTTTTCTCTGACCGATTTCCCAGGAGTGGCAATAAAGAAGTGGAAATGTAGAGGCTGAGTTCCCATTACACGTAATTGATTTAACGACCGCTCCCAACACCCGACTGTCCGTCTCCAGCTTTCTTTTCAAAGATTTATTTCAAAGAAATAAATCTTGCAAAACTTGGTTGTAAAACTTTTTGATCTCAACCTAGTCATCAGTACCTTGCTCAAGATAATGTTTAAGTGTTAGCCAAGAGTAAAATCTCACAAGGCAACTAATTTCAGGACAAGTGTAGTGTATGTACCAACAATTTTATAAAATTTAATTTTATTTTGAAATAATTTCAAACATACAGAAGAGTTACAAAAATAGTATAAGAGGGCCACGAGTGGTGGCTCATGCCTGTAATCCCAGCACTTTGGGAGGTTGAGGTGGGAGGATCACGAGGTCAGTAGTTTGAGACCAGCCTGACCAACATGGTAAAACTCTGTCTCTACTAAAAATACAAAAATTAGTTGGCATGGTGGTGGGCGCCTGTAATCCCAGCTACTCAAGAGGCTGAGGTAGGAGAATCACTTGAGCCCGGGAGGCTGAGGTTCACTGCTGCACTCCAGCCTGGGCGACAGAGCGAAACTCCGTCTCGAAAAAAAAAAAAGAATAGTACAAGAACTGTCATGTATCCTTTACCCAGATTTACCAATGTTAAAATTTTGCCACATTTGCATGATATCTAATTTACATACATGTGTGTAGTAAGCATATATACTTACTAGTTTTATAATGAAGTATAAGTTGCAGACATCATACTCCTTTACTCTTATTTTCTTCAGCTGCTATTTCCAGAGATCAGTGGCATTCTCTTAATGTAAGTACAGTGCAGTTATCAAAATCATGAAATTTAACATCAATACAATACTACTATCTAATCCCCCAATTTTGCCAATTATCCCAATAACATCCTTTATAGTAATTCCCCCTCTAATTCGGGATCCAATCGAGGATCATGCTTTACATATTGTTGTCATGTCTCTTTCGTCTCCTTTAATCTGGAACATTCCTAACTTTGTCTTTCATGACATTAATATTTTTGAAGAACATAGGCTAGTTTTTAATAGAGTGCCCCTCATTTTGGAGTTGTATGATGTAGATTCAGGTTATGTGTTTTGGACAAGAACACCACATACCTAATGTTACTTCCTTTTCGTGCATCACATCTTCCAATAACTTTCCATTCATTAAATTAAAGATGATATGATTTAAACAGAAATATCTACAGACTTACCACAGGGCCAGGCATAGAGTAGGCTTTGAAACATTCTTATGAATTGATTGAGGCTTGGAGACCTTATGTCAGTAAGGGAGGCTATTCCTATTCTCACAAGAAATTTATAAAACAAATTAAAGTTTCATGCACATAAACAGCAGCAAAGTTCTCTGATTTTAGTCTATATGGGAAAATTCTGAAAAATGTTTAGAACATGCTTTCATAGAGAATATTCACATAAATGTAATGAGATATATACCTCAGCTCACCTATATAAAAACACACTCTTAAAAAAAGATATATAAAAAACACACTCTTTCTTATTATAGCAGATCCTTTTTTATAAGAGGCTACATTCCAGAGGTTTTCCATCTTGCCCTCTACCTTCAGAGCTTTCTTAGTTCACTGGGCCTGGACAATAACTTTCTTGCACATTTACTTACTTTCCTTTTATTAATCATGTGAATTCGAAAGCTCAAATATTTATAGCTAAATGGTATATTTTCACTAATTCTTTACAATGGAATGACTGCAAATGAAATGGAAGTTTTGCTCAGAACCTCTAACTAAAGGCTAAATATGGAAATAGAGGCAAAAGAAATACAATGCAGTAAAGAGTGGGCACAGCTGTATAAAATGAAACAGGATGACGTTCCAGAGCCTAACCTCTGAGCAGAGTTAGATTTAGGGCCCAGCATCAGGGCTTCCCACTGTCATTCTTTACAGGAACCTGCAGATAGGGTGGAAAGGGCTATGGCTGGAAGCTGACACAGCTCTCTTGACTCCCTTCCTTTCCACCCATTCTCCACAAAATGGAAATGCTATTAAGATTTTTGAGTGAGTGAGTGTGTGTGTTGGGCAGCAGGTAACAAGAGGTCACAAAAGGTGCAACATTTGACTGATGCAGAGAGCACCCTCTTGGTTATATTTAAATTTCCGGATATATGGATAGACTCTGGTTCATAGCAGTAGTTGATGTTTTAAAGTTGAGATGTGTTTTTGTTGCTCTTTTGAGCAATTCTTTGCAGTCTTCTCACATTAGGAAACATCTACAAAGTTAGGACTTTGCACTTGATTGGCCAAAGCAATTGCCTTTGTGCAAACAGTATTTTATTTGCCCCATGGACATCTGTAACTTCTTACCATGGCCCCTACTTCCTCCAAGTTCCTCTTGGGGAGGACTGTGTGGATGGACTCTGTGTTCACACCTGGGTCAGACGGGATGGTCAGAGCAGGACAGGCAAAGAGTGGGGAGACAGATCCCACCAAAGTCACAGACTGAAAAAAAGTTGAGAAACGCTGATAAGTAACAAGCAAAGCAAGGAAATTTTAAAAAGGTGTAAAAAACCATCATCTCAGAGCTCTCTGTAAAGTTGGCACTTTTTATTTCTTTCTCTTTCTCTTTCTTTCTTTCTTTCTCTCGACAGCTCTGTCGCCCAGGCTTAAGTGCAGTGCCACGATCTCGGCTCACCGTAACCTCTGCCTCCCGGGTTCAAGTGATTCTCCTGCCTCAGTCTCCTGAGTTTTACATGCGCCCACCACCACACCTGGCTAATTTTTGCATTTTTAGTAGAGATGGAGTTTCACCATGTTGGCCAGGCTGGTCTCAAACTCCTGGTCTCAAGTGATCTACCTACCTCGGCCTCCCAAAGTGCTGGGATGCATTTCGAGATTTCTAATTTTAAAAGTTATATTGCGTTTCTTGTTAGTTCTTGTTTGATTGGGCCTTCATTTGCTCATCTGCTGAGTCTTGTAGGCAGAGGGTCACAGGCAGAGCATGCAACCTGTGAGCCGGGAGAATCAAACGGGCCACCTGCCAGGGCATGCTCGTGGGCTCTGACTCACCAGGGCTGGGATCCCATGCTAAGTTCTGTCTCCGCGTCTCCTGGGAACCTGTGTGTTCACATCCCTGTCTTTCTTTTCGACACTGATTGTGTACTTTGGTTATAAGCCATTACTATAGCTCCTTTTGATTGCTTAACTATTGCCAAGAGATCACTCTGATGGTCCTGATGAGCCAACCATTATGATGAAGAGTAGAGCTTTTACTGCACAAGGCCTATGGGACACTCTTCAACTTACAGCCTTGCACCACATGACTGTCCAGCAGCAGAAGAGTACTGACTGTGGAACATTGAATTTGATTCAAAAAGGCCACCCAGAACTTATAAAAGCTACTCAGCTAACTTTTGTGCTTCTGTGGTTTGAAAACCATGTGAAATCACTTGAAGAAATTATCTTTTTCTGTTGCCCAGGCTGGAGTGCAGTGGTGCAATCTCACTGCAACCTCTACCTTACCGGTTCAAATGATTCTCCTGCCTCATCCCCCCCAAGTAGCTGGGATTACAGGTGTGTGCCACCACGCCTGTAATCCCACACTAACTTTTGTATTTTTAGTGGAGACGGGGTTTTGCCATGTTTGCCAGGCTGGTATTGAACTCCTGACCTCAAGTGATTAGCCCACCTCGGCCTCCCAAAGTGCTGGGATGACAGACATGAGCCACTGTGCCCCACCAAGAAATTATCTTATTTTAAAATGAGTTACCCATCTTAGGAAAGGTTGGAATTAAATTTGGTTCTGCACATAAAAAATAGTTCTAATTTCTGGGTTGTCTTTCAAAAGTCAGAAATCAGCCTCCCTATTAATCAGCCTTGGGGCAGATACTTTTCTTTGCCGACTCCAAAGACATTTCTTGATTCCTCATTCCCCGATGCTGCTGGAGTTTTGGGTGGAAATCTCTAGTTCTCAAGGGAAGGGGTCCAGACCCTAGCGTGAGGGAGCATGTGATCCACTCCTGGCTAATGCCATGAGGGGAAGTCTGCTTTGGGGCTCCAGGGATTATTTTCCTCCTTGACTTGTTTACTAGGTCAAGTCATTTGCATATGTTGCTGTGCATGTTCTGTCTTTCAACAAAGGTTGTACGAGGAAATGATCCAAGGAGGTGGGTGCTATGGCCATCTTGAAACCATTAGGGCAGGGGGAGAAGGCGTTGACCCAAGTCCCTGATGCAACGTCACTGAGCTTGAAGCAGTGCCGGTTTTCTCTCTAGAATTCTTGTTATGTGAGAACTAAAACCCTTTCGGTAGGGTATTCTGTTACTTGAAACTAAAAGTAGTCCAAAGTGGTAGAATTAGCACCGATTACCTGCCAGGCCCTGTGCTGAGCAGTCAGGGAAACAAGACAAATATTGGATATGATCTCCATCCTCAAGGGGCACACAAGAGTTCAGGGGTTGGCATTTTTTTTTTTCTGCAAAGGGCCAGGTAGAAAATATTTTTGGCTTTGTGGGCCATACGGTCTCTGTCATAACTACTTAACTCTGCAGTTGTGAGAAAGCAGCCATCCACAGTCTGTGTTCCAATGAAACACATGAATAGTGAGAGTTGTATTTCACATAATGTTAATGTGTCACAAAATATTATTCTTATTTTGTTTTCTCTGACTTAACCAATTAAGATGTAAAAGACTTTCTTAGTATGCTGTACAAAAATATGCGGTGGGCTGGATTTGCCTCACAGCCATAGTTTGCTGACCTCTGTTCTGGGCAAAGGAGAAATCTAGAAAAAACAAACAAAAAACAGACACAAAACTGAAGGTAAAGAAAATGCAGCCTTCAGGGTTTTGGTTTTCTTCCACTTTTATCCTTAAACAAAAGACAATCTCTCAGCAATTGAGAAGGGCTGACCAAGAGGTGAGAGAGAACTGGAAAACCAATCTGAATGGAAGAAATGTTCAAGGAATTGTATGTATCTGAAGTTTTGCCTGAGAGGTTCTTTCCCTAGGTCACTGAGATATTCATTCACCTACATTTCCTTCTAGTAATCTCATTGTTTCATATTTTGGTCTTTTTTTTTTTTTTTTTTTTTTAAGATGGAGTCCTGTTCTGTCACTCAGGTGGGAGTGGAGTGGCATGATCTCGGCTCACTGCAAACTCCGCCTCCCAGGTTCAAGTGATTCTGGTGCCTCAGACTCCCAAGAAGCTGGGACTACAGGTGTATGCCACCTTGCCCAGTTAATTTTTGTATTTTTAGTAGAGACGGGGTTTCACTATATTGGCCAGGCTGGTCTCAAACTCCTGAGCTCAGGTGATCCACCCGCCTCGGCCTCCCAAAGTGCTGGGATTACAGGTGTGAGCCACCATGCCCTATATTTTGATCTTTAATCGACCTGACCTAGAGTTCACTTCATATGGAGTGTTAGGTGGGGATCCAGCTGTATTTTTATCCACATAGTAGCAAGATTTCCTGGTACCATCTTCCGAGAAATCCTTCTTTTCCCTGGTTCGTTGCAGGGGATGATTGGAGGCAACCTGGGTGTCTGTCACCTGGGGATGGGGAGCGTGAAATGTAAGGATGCACACCAGGGGGTCGCAGGCAGATGTCAAAAGAGAAGATGAGAGGTCCTCATGGCAGCACAGATCATATATATATGCATATATATATATGATCTGCATATATATATGCATTTTTTTAAAAAAAGAACATGCCCCTCCACATTTCTGACTAAAAATGGTCAGTGGCATATTAATCAGAGCTCACTTTTTGTAGAGACAGGGTCTCACTATTTAAAATTTTTTTGTCCAGCGTGGCCTCAAACTCCTGGGCTTAAGAGATCCTCCCACTTTAGACTCCCAAACTTCTGGGATCAAGGGTGTGATCACTGGGTGATCACCACACCCAGCCAGTCTACGTTCTTTGCTAGTGCCACTAAACACGCTGTGAACTGTCCTTTCTGGGCCTGGATATTGAGAATGACCAAAAAAGGTGAAAAGGGGCCACTTTGATGGAAGTACAACCATGACAAGTCAACAGGTTAACTGTACCTTTTAATCTCTAATTACGTAATTTGTAACTTAATCAGTGGGAAAGATTTTGGCATATCTTCCTAAGTCTCGAAAATAAATGACTGCATTTTGCACTACCAAACAGATCAAAATACTGCCAGTGAGTACAATAAAACGCAGAGGAAAGAAAATGATTAGAATAATGTCAATGAACTGTTTAAGAGGGAAAGTTAAAGATTTTACATTCAGGGCTTTCCAATGTTAAACTGATCTTTCAGGCCAATGTTTTGGAGTGTGTTCAAACCCAGAAAAAAGAGTGACATTCTTCATTAGCTAGCAATAACAAGAGGCATTTTCAGTGGGATTTAATGCCGGGCATAGACTGCAGTAAGCACGAAAATAACCGAGGGGGCTGAACTCATTGAATTGATTTGTGCTGTTTACTGATGTTCAAAAATAAAAAGACCCCATTGATTCAAGTTCTCTGCGCCTGAATCCTTTCATCAAGTGTGCAAGGAATTGGCATGATGCACAAGGCCAAAAAAAGTGACACCATGAAAAAGAGAATCGTAAAGGAAGTGGACTTTTCTGGCAGGAACACACCAGGGCCTGTGAAAGGGAACACTGAACGTCTATGGGGCTGGGCCAGGGGCCACAGCTGTCAGATGGGGCCTGAGCGGAACACGTGGCTTCTGCCGAAGGAATTGGGTTTCTGAGAAAGAATTAAGGCCTGGGCCAAGGTGGCAGAGGAAAGCTCAGAATGGTGAGAAAGACAGCTGGGGTTGGCACCAGGAGAGCACACCAGGCCCCCTGAAAGGCAGCCCTGCTGTGAATAAGGGCCATTGTACAATGACACTTCAGCCCCCAGGGGCTCACCCAGACCTACTGAGAGGAGGTGGCTGGCCTTCTGGGTCAGCTCACACCGGATTCCATGACACACAGGGCGGGAGATTAAAGGCTCAATACAACTTCTATGAGGAGGGGATTACGAAAATATGCTCTTGAAGGTACAATCTTCAGAAAGACAGCAGGCCAAAAGGGGACAGCCCTGTAAGGGAGGTAGATTAAAAGGGCAATCAGGAAACAACATAAAGAAGGAGGAGGAGGAGGAGGAGGAGGAGGAGAAAGGGGCCTTAAGACTAGGCCCTCACTTTTTCTCTCTCTAACACACACACCCACCCACACCCACACATCATTATGTATATATTTACATTTTATTATGAAAATTTCAGACATAAAACAGTATAATGATTCCTGTATATCCATCACCTGGATTAATAATTATTAACATTTTACCATATTTCTTCATATTTTCTTTCTTTATTTCTATCTCTCACTCTCTAGAGTCTCGCTCTGTCGCCCAGGCTGGAGTGCAATGGCATGATCTTGCCTCACTGCAACCTCCGCCTCCTGGGTTCAAGCGATTCTCCTGCCTCAGCTTCCTGAGTAGCTGGGATTACAGGTGTGCGCCACCATACCTGGCTAATTTTTGTATTTTTAATAGAGACGGGGTTTCACCATGTTGGCCAGGCTGGCCTTGAACTCCTGACCTCAGGTAATCCACCCACCTCGGCCTCCCAAAGTGCTGAGATTACAGGCGTGAGCCACCACACTTGACCCTACTTATTTCTTTATCTTTATTTATTTATTTTGAGATGGAGTCTCGCTCTGTCGTCCAGGTTAGAGTGCAGTGGTGCGATCTTGGCTCACTGCAGCCTCTGTCTCCCAGGTTCAAGTGATTCTTGTGCCTCAGCCTCCTGAGTAGTTGGAACTACAGGCCTGCACCACCACACCCAGCTAATTTTTTTTGTATTTTTATTAGAGATGGGGTTTCACCATGTTGGGTGAAACCCAACATGGTCTCAAATTCCTGACCTCAGGTAATCTGCCTGCCTCCCAAAGTGCTGGGATTTACAGATGTGAGCCACCATACCCGGCCTTCTTTATCTTTATTTTTAAACAAATCACAGATACTTCCTTAGCACTTTCATATGCATCACTAAAAAAAGAGCATTTTTAATAACTCCAAATTACAACAGTTACGTGTTAATAATAATTCCTTAATATTGCATTATACTTAGTCATTGTATTAGTTACCTGGGGCTACATAACAGATTACCATAAATTTAGCGGCTTGGAAATGCACAAATTCATTATCTCATAATCTCCATGGGTTAGAAGTCTGAGCACAGCTCAACTGGGTCCTTTGCTCAGCATCACACAGGCTGTGATTAAGGTGTCAGCTGGGCTGTGTTCATTCTAGATCCCAGGGTCTTGTTCCAAACGCATATGGCAGTTAGCAGAATTCAGTTCCTGGTGGTTGTAGGACTGAGGTTTCCATTTTCTTGCTGATCAGCTACTCTCCCAGCTCTCTGCTCCTCTTTGCAGTGCAGCTCCTCAAAAGAATGGCCACACTTGCTGCCTTCACGCCCTCTCCCTGATTCCCTTTTGAAACCATTGCAATCAGGGTTTCTTTCCCACCTTCCCATTGGACAGCTCTTGTCACCATGACCTTCTTATTGTGTCAAATCTGATGGTCCATTCTTGGGCTTCATCTTGTTTCGACTAAGAGCACCATCAGGCACTGCTGGTCACCCTTTTCCTTGCAATCCTTTTTCCTGGATTCTTGAACCCACTTCTCCTTGTCCCTCCTGCTCAGTCACCTTGCTAGTTCCTTCTCACCTCCTTGACCTCTGGATGTCACAGTGCTCCAATCTCTTCTCTGCTCTAGCTACATGTACTCTTTAGGTGAGCTCATTCAGTATCATGGCTTTAAAAGCCTGCTGCGTGCTGGTGACCCCAAAAATGTGTATCTCCAGCCTAGTCTTTCTTCCTAAACTTCAGATATATAGATAATAGTAACAGCAATAAAATAAGCCGTGCATTTGTGTATTGTGTATGTGTATTTGCTAGGTTATTAATTAAAATAATAATAATTAAGCAAACCATTATTAATTAAAATTATTATTATTATTATCATAGCAAACACATATACATTGGTTATTTTGTGCCAGGCAGTGTTTTAAATGCTTTACAAATATTAACTCATTTAATTTCTCATAACAACACCACTCGGGAAGATACTGAAATAAATGGTTATTAAATAACATTATTATTGTCATTTTAGAGCTGCCAAAACTGAGGCACGGGGAGGTTAAGATACTTGCTCGATGTCACACAGCTAATAAATGAGGTAGCTATGATATGAAACCAAGCAGACTGGTTCCAGAATCTGTGCTCTTACCACTACATTACACTGCATTTTATTTGCCTGCCTACTACTCAGCTCTAGTCATATATCGAAATGACACCTTAAATTTATAGTGTTCAAAACTGAACTCCTGATTTTCTCTCCCAAATCGATTCCATCCACAGTGTGATGGATATTGTGGACTGACTCGCTCAACATCTATCCCAACCACCCTCTAAGAGTGCCTTCCACAGCTGAGCGTGGTGGCTCATGCCTGTAATCTCAGCACTTTTTGAGGCTGAGGTGGGCAGATCACCTGAGGTCAGGCATTCAAGACCAGCCTGGCCAACACAGTGAAACCCTGTCTCTACTAAAAATACAAAAATTATCCAGACATGGTGGTGCATGCCTGTAATCCCAACTATTCGGGAGGCTGAAGCTGGAGAATCGCTTGAACTCGGGAGGTGGAGGTTGCAGTGAGCCAAGATAGTGCCACTGCCCTCCAGCCTGGGCAACAGAGTTAGACTCTGTCTCAAAAAAAAAACAAACAAACAAACAAAAAGAATGCCTTTCAATATTGCAGAGGCCAGAAAAAAAACACATTTTCCAGACTTTCTTGATGCCAGGGTTCCAGATGTCATTTAGCTTTTTTTTTTCTTTTTTTTTTTTTGAGACAGAGTTTCGCTCTTGTCTCCCAGGCTGGAGTGCAATGGCACTATCTCGGCTCACTGCAACCTCTGCCTCCCGGGTTCAAGCGATTCTCCTGCCTCAGCCTCCCGAGTAGCTGGGATTACAGGCACCTGCCACCATGCCCAGCTAATTTTTGTATTTTTAGTAGAGACGGGGGTTTCACCATGTTGGCCAGGCTGGTCTCGAACTCCTGACCCCTGGTGATCCACCCGCCTTGGCCTCCCAAAGTGCTGGGATTACAGGTGTGAGCCACCACTCCTGGCCTGTCATTTAGCTTTTGACAATCAGACGTGAGACTTGAATTTGGAACTGATTTAATGAGGAAGAGAGGCAAGACATATGCATCTGTTTTGTTAGTGAAAACCCCACCAGAAGTGGTACAGCTCTGAGGCTGGCGGAAGGAGTGATGGCTTCCCAATTTAGCAGAGGCAGCTTGCTGATTGTGGCAGGGACAGCAGTTCCCTTGGCGACAAGCTTTATGATGTGTCTCCAAGGGTTGTTCCTGGATACTGAGTCTAGCAGCTATATTGTTGGCCCTCTTAATGATCTTGTAATTCATTTTATACTCAAAAATGTCTCCTACTGCTTAGTGTAGCTCGATTGGATTCTGTTCTCTGCAACTGAAACTTGACTGGTGCTTGCAGTCTTCCTTATCTGAGTGACAATGCCATTCTTCATGGGTGTGGATATAACCGTACACTTTAAATGTGTGTGAATTATTGTCTGTTATACCTCAATAGAGCCATTTAAAATATAATTGATTTTGAGTTGATTTTATATATAATGTGAGGTGTAGCTCAAAGTTCAGTTTATACATATAAATATCCAGTTGTTCTAGCACAATTTGTTGGAAAGACCATCCTTTCTTCACTAAACTGTCTTCACACCTTAGTAAAAAAATCAGTTGTCAGGCCAGGCATGGTGCTCATGCCTGTAATCCCAGCACTTTGGGAGGCTGAGGCAGACAGATCACTTGAGCTCAGGAATTTGAGACCAACCTGGGCAACAGGGAGAAACCCTGTCTTTAGCAAAAATACAAAAATTAGCTGGGTGTAGTGATATGTGTCTGTAGTCCCAGCTACTTGGGAGGCTGAGGCGGGAGGTTGGCTTGAACCCAGGAGGTGAAGGTTGCAATGAGCCAAGATTGCACCACTGCACTCTAGCCTGGGCAACACAGCCAGACCCTATCTCAAAAAAAAAAAATCAGTTGTCCATACATGTATAGATCTATTTCTGGAGTCTATTTTGTTCCACTGAGCTATTTGTCTTTTTGCCAATGCTACACTGTCTTGATTACTGTAGGTTTATAATACATCTTTATTTTAAAATTTATTTTATTATATTTTTATATTATAATTTATATTATTATATTTTTTGTAAAGATGGGGTCTTGCTATGTTGCCCTGGCTGGTCTGAAACTCTTGGCCACAATCGATCCTCCCGCCTCAGCCTCCCAAAATGCTGGGATTATAGACATGAGCCACTGGGCCCTGCCTATAATACAACTTGAAATCAGATAGTGTTAGTCCTCCAAGTTTGTTTTTCTTTAGACTGATAGATTCTTATCTTATTTGATGAGGTAAAATTTATTACTGTAATTATTTATTTTAATTGTTCTATATTTGGCCAGTGGGGTCTCTTTGAGCTAGCTCCTGCATTCTTTTGAAATGGCCCCAAGATTTACTGAGCCCTTATTTTTTGTCATGATCCAGGCTTATCTTGGATTTTCCCTGGCCCAGCCGAAGAGTCAGGTATTTCCCCAAAGAGCCCTAATTCTCAGTGCAGTGTGATATTTAGAAATTGTGACCTTGGTGCTAGGTGTGCTCATGGCTATTGGTGTTATTACTTGTAGGTCCTTCCTTTGTGTGTGTGTCTGTGTATCTTCACCACATGTAATTCTATTTTTCTATCTATATTCAAAATCTTGCATTCACACCAATACCTTCAATTCCAATCTAATATCACAGGACTCATTCAAATCTTACCCCTTTTCATCCTTGTAAATCCACTGCCCAAAAGTGAGAAACCTGGCTCTCATTATCCTCAATATAATACTTGTTCGTGGCTGGGTGCAGTGGCTCATGCCTATAATGCCAGCACTTTGGGAGGCCGAGGCAGGAGGATTGCTTAAGGCCAGGAATTTGAGACCAGCCTGGCCAACATGGCAAAGCCCTCTACTAAAAATACAAAAATTAGTTGGGCATGGTGGGATGTGCCTGTAGTCCCAGTTACTTACAAGGCTGAGGCATGAGAATTGCTTGAACCCAGGATGCGGAGGTTGCAGTGAGCTGATATCGCAACACTGCACTCCAGCCTGGGTGACAGAGTGAGACGCTATCTCAGAAACAAAAACAAAAACAAACAACAACAACAACAACAAAAAAAACCCACTTGTTTGCTTAACCCTAGAATATAAAGAAAGTAGTTTCAGAATTTTCAACCCTGTATGAAAAACCAACTTGCTAATAGAGTTTGATATCTGCTTACAGTTCTTTTTTGTCTTTAGTCTGAGGGTATATAATCAAAATGCTCTCTTCAAACGTTACCTGTGACTGGAATACACATTTCTAAAGAAGATATACAAATGGCCAAAGAGCACACAAAAGATGCTCAACGTCACTATTCATCAGGAAATGTAAATCAAAACCACCACGAGATACTGAGATACCACTCCATGCCACTAGGGTGGCCACAACTTTTTAAAATGGAAAATAACAAGTGTTGGCGAGGATGTAGAGAAATTGGAAGCCTCATACATTGCTGGTGGGAATATAAAATGGTGCTGCTGCCATAGAAAACAGTTTGGTGGTTCCTAAAGAAGTGAAACATGGCTGGGCGCGGTGGCTCATGCCTGTAATCCCAGCACTTTGTGAGGCCAAGGCAGGCGGATCACCTGAGGTCAGGAGTTTGAGACCATCCTGGCCAACGTGGCAAAACCCTGTCTCTACCAAAAATACAAAAATTAGCTGGGCATGGTGGTGCATGCCTGTAATCCCAGCTACTCGGGAAGCTGAGGTAGGAGAAATGCTTGAACCTGAGAGGCAGAGGTTGCAGTGAGCCAGGATTGTGCCACTGCACTCCAGAATGGGTGACAGAATGAGATTCTGTCTCGAAAAAAAGAAGTGAAACATAAAATTACCACATGCCCCAGCAGTTCCATTCCTATACCCCCATAAATTGAAAACAGGAGTTTAAACAAAATCTTGTACATGAATGTTCATAGCAGCACTACACACAATAGCCAAAAGGTAGAAACAACCCAAATGTCTATCAACGGATGAATAGATAAACAAAATGTGGCATATCCACACCATGGACTATTTTCCAGTCATAGAAAGGAATGAAGAGCTTCAAGGGTGGACCTTGAAAACATTACCCTGAGTGAGGCCAGGCATGGTGGCTCATGCCTATAATCCCAACAATTTGGGAGGCCAAGGTGGGTGGATCACCTGAGGTCAGGAGTTCGAGACTAGCCTGGCCAACATGGGTTTTTAGTAGAAACGCCGTCTCTACTAAAAATACAAAAATTAGCCGAGTGTTGTGGCAGGCGCCTGTAGCCCCAGCTACTTGGGAGGCTGAGGCAGAAGAATCACTTGAACCTGGGAGGTGGAGGTTGCAGTGAGCCAAGATCGTGCCACTGCACTTTAACCTGAGTGACAGAGTGAGACTCCGTCTCAAAAAAAAAAAAAAAAAAAAACAAATCCAAAAAAACAAAAAACAAAAAGAACACATTACTCTGGATGAAAGAAGCTAGGCACATATTGTGACCCACACTGTATGACTCCATTTATATGAACTGTCCAGAAGAGGCAAATTCATAGAGAGAGAGAGTCTGTGTCCATCAAATGCTTGTAATCCCTTCCCTTCGATCCTCCTCTAATCCCCATCTTCTGTCTCATCCAGTGCTGGCTTCATGCTGTGCCCTTGTGTCCAAGGCTGGTGACCACACAGATATTCCCATTCTTCAGACTGGAGTAGCTTCACCATCAACAAATCTCTCTCTTTCTAATACTGGTTACCTCCTATAGATTATTATCCTGAAAGATATGCTCATCCCACCAGCAGACAGAGGAGGAGGCAGAGGGACAAAATGGGCAAAGAGGCAGTTCCTTTTAGCCACAAGCTCCCCACTCTTTAAGGGTGGGGCTGACCCTGCCCCCATGTTTAGTGATAGAGAAGAGCTGGTGGTCCTGCTGGGCTGTGTGAGAGGTGGTCTCCTGGAATGCACTGAGCCAGTCGTAGGTCAGTTGCAATGAGATGGTTGCCTGATACACATTGTGAGGAGCTGTCCCTGGCTCCTACACTTTGCGCAGTGGGGTCCTCTCTGCTCAGAAAACTTCCTTCTCCTTCCATGACAACATTAGCCTCATCACTGACCCGGCCCTGCTGCCTTCTTCCCGAAGTCAGCCCTCTGAGGATTCTAGGGGAGGAGGTTGGTTGCCCCTGATACTCTATGGGAAGGGGATCCACCCCTAGCTAAAACTGGGGGTCACTGGGCTCTCCACCCACTAATTGTCCCAAACCTTCTCTTTGCAGAGGTTAGGGGTGAGTCGGTGGGGGTAAACTTGGAACATTGTCAGCTCTCTGATAGAGGCTGTTCCTGTCTGGAGGCTGGGTGGATTCCACCAATTCTCCAGTTCCCTGGCTGGTAAGAGGCTATGGGGATATGTTCTCTGAGTAACTCAGGCTCTGGCTCCTGCTCCCCTCACCAAGTAACAGTACTTTGACTTGGTTCCTCCCTGGCTATAACATCTAAGTGCAGCAGCCTGTTGGCCAGTGCTGACCTGGGACTCGAATTTCACAGCCAGACACAACTGCCCAGCTGTTGCTCTGGGCACACTACTTGAGTCATGGTCTCCTTTTTTTGGCATGTGGGGTTTGGCTGAGGGGCCTTGGCCACTGGCCAATAAGCATCTTGGAATGTGTCCTCAATTTAGCTGCACACTGAGCAAGGCTTCCTAGCTGCATCCATTTTCTCTGGACCAAAAACAGGTCAAAGGGCAGCCTGGGCTTCTCAAATATCAATCAATAGGAAGTGCCATAGGTGGCACTGTTCCTGAGCTCCATGAGTGTGCAATAATATGCCCCCTGGCTGTCCTTTGCCTCTTCTCTCCTGGGTTCTGTCCTGTTAAGTCCCTCCGGGAGAGGGTCCTTGGGAGCCTTAAGAAGTGATCCTAGATGTTTTCATTTCCGCTAATAGACCTGAGCAGGGAAACTGAAAACTAAAAATCATTTACTCCCAAGCCCTAAGCCTCTGTGCAACTTCTGATCCTGCCGGAGGCATGTCTGATGCTCCCAACAAAGTGATCTCTTGCCACCAGGATGCTTCCTGTACTAGTTTGCTAGGGCTGCCATAACAAAGTAGCACAGACTGGGAACCCTGAATCACAGAAATTTACTTCTCACAGTTTTGGAGGCTGATGTCTGAGATCAAGGTGTTGGCGGGTTTGTTTGCTCTGAGACTTCTTTTGTTAGCTTTCATATGGCTGCCTTCTTGCTATGTACACAAATGCCTGTGTCCTAGTCTCTTCTTATAAGGACACCAATCACCCTGGGTTACAGCCTGCCCATATGCCCTCATTTCACCTCAATCACTTCTTTAAAGATCCTATCTTCAAACCCAGTCACATTCTGCGGCACTGCAGGGCAGGACTTCAATATGTGAATTCTGGGGAGACACCATTCAGCCATAACACTGCCCTAGGCTGGATGGCTCATTCCAGAAGACAAAATAATTAATGGACTCTAAATCAGAGGGAATGCCTGTCTGAGTAATTTCTGAATAGGTAGTTTTAGTGAGCAATGTTTTTGGCTAAATATATCAGCAGAAATGTCTCTTTCACTTGGGGCCATCGTGGACCAGAAAAAACTGAGCTATGCTTAGCGTTGCTGTTTCTTCCCTCTCCAGTGAGCACTCAATGCCCACAGCCCCACAGGGCATGGTTCCTGAGCCAGTATCACCTCCTATCACTGCCCAGTGAGGGTCCCTGTAGGACCCTGTGCACAGAACCATTGTCCATCAGTTAGATCTTCCTGGGAACTCTTCCTGGGAAGGACCTGGGCCTCTGGAGATGTCCACCCCTACCTCCAGGTAGGGCTCCTTCCATCCCACCTACCACTCACCTTAAATAGAAGGGAATTTTTGTAAATACTAAATGTAACAGTGATGAAGTTGGAATAATTCAGCAAACATTTATTAATTGCCTCTATCCAGTTGTCTCTTTGTATTTGGAGACTCTCTATATTTTTCCAGGGTTCTAAATATGAATATTTTTGACGACCCTTGACAAAGCCATGGGCCCTAAGCTCAGAGGCTGTAATGCACTGCAGTTAGGGGCTCTCCTGGTCCTCCCTGTCCATGGCTGTTCCCAGCTGCTCTCTGCAGGATGGGGGGTGGCGGTGGGGTGGGGGCGGTGTTCCAGTGCTGGCTGATACTTTTGACAAGTTGCTGAGAGGTTTAGAGTTTCTGGTTTACTTATTGACAAAATCTTTATAGTATTACTGAGCTCTGAAAATAGCTTGTGTTCTCAGACGTGGGCAGGATGGGGCCAGTGGGCAAGTGTGGGAATCTTTTCTAGCTTTGCACTCACTGTTCACAGGAAGAAAATTTTCCCCATATATTTGCCTGACATGAGCAGAATTTATGCTTCCCTCTTCAAGGGAAAGCACCCTTTAAGAAGTCCACTTCCTGAGCACATCCAAGGTTTCCCTGAACACTTCTTTTTTTTTTTTTTTGAGACGGAGTTTCACTCGTTACCCAGGTTGGAGTGCAGTGGCAAGATCTTGGCTCACTGCAACCTCTGCCTCCTGGGTTCAAGCGATTCTTCTGCCTCAGCCTCCTGAGTAGCTGGGACTACAGGGTTGTACCACCATGCCCAGTTAATTTTTGTATTTTTAGTAGAGATGGGGTTTCACCATGTTGGCCAGGCTGGTCTCGAACTCCTGTCCTCAAGTGATCCACCTGCCTTGGCCTCCCAAAGTGCTGGGATTACAGGCATGTACCACTACACCCGGCCTGAACACTTCTATTATCCAAATTACTCTTGAATAATCTTCACCCCAGGCCTTCTTCTCTGTCCACTCTTGAAGAAGCCTCTAGGCCTGGCAAAGCTCTCAGGGTAGGAGTGGGAGTGGGGGCGGGGTGGGGGAGTGGGGTGGGCTGTTTTCTCCTTCTCCCTCTCTGCTAAACCACCTGGTGGTGTGCACTCACTCTGAGGCTCTGAGTTTGTACATTCCTGGCCCTACTGGGTATCCACATTCTCTGGCCAGGGTGCAATGCTCGATCTTAGTCATTTGCTCAGGGTCCTGTAATCCACACATCCCAATGTTCCCTGATTTCTTACAGAGTGCATCCTCTGAGCTGCAGGTTTCTGGTAAGGTATTCAGGTGTTCCTGAGTCAAGGACTCCCCCTGAGTCTTTGACTTTGGACAGGGGCCCTCCTGGCATCCAGGGTTCTGTCTCTCCACTGTCTCTCCTTTGCTTTCCTCTCTAGCCCAGATCCAGAACCCTTAGGAAGGGAGAACATTTCAACCTAGCTCTACTTCGCCTTAGACCTCTTTCCTCGGTTAACAAGAATCCCCAAAGCAAAGATGATCCATCTTTAGTTTTTTACATCTCCTCCTAGAGTCTGCAGACTGAAGCCTGTGGGATGTCCTCCGGCTTCCGTCCAATGATGTAAGCCAGCACACTGGGGATGCAACACTAATGGTAGTGGGAGATGTGTTGTTTTTCTAGGGCTGCTATAACAAAGTACCACAAATTGGTGAATTAAAACAAGAGGAATTTATTCTCTCCTAGTTCAAGGAGACTTCAAGGAGGCTTGAAGTCTGAAATCAAGTCACTGGCGGGGCCACACTCCTTCTGAAGGCCCTAGCAAAGAATTCTTCCTTGCCTCTTCCAGCTTCTTGTGGCTCCTGGAAATCTGTAGTGTTCCTTGGCTTGTATACGTATGCCTCCAATCTCTGCCTCTGGCTTCGCATGGCCTTCTCCCCTGGGTGTCTGTGTCTCTGTTTCTGTCCAAATTTCTCTCTGCCTCCCGGGTTCAAGTGATTTTTGTGCCTCAGCCTCTCAAAGAGTTGGGACTACAGGTGTATACCATCTCGCCCAGCTAATTTTTATATTTTTAGTAGAGAGGGGGTTTCACTATGTTGGCCAGCCTGGTCTCGAACTCCTGAGCTCAGGTGATGCCACCCACCTCAGCCTCCCAAAGTGCTGGATTACAGATGTGAGTCACCGTGCCTGGCCAAAATTTCTCTTTTCTTGTAACACCACCAGTCATTGGATTTAGGGGCCACCCTAATCCAGTTTGACCTCATCTTGACTTGATTACCTCTGCAAAGGGCGTATTTCCAAATAAGGTCCCATTCACAGGCTTCTGGGCGAAGATGAATTTTGGGGGGCCACTATTCAACCCAGTAGAATTGGTAATACTCAAAAGAGGGTAAAGTTGTTTCCAATTAGTGCACCTACTCTTGTCAGTCTCGCTGGGTCTGGAAACCCCACCACAGCAGTGTCCCTCTGGTTCCATCACCCTTTTTGGAAACTCCACACTTACCCAGATATAGGGAGCTTTCTATGCACAGACTGCAGGCACCCAACTCTACCAGACCAGCCTGGCGTCCTCCCAGACCTGCTGACCCTAGTGACCTTCCCTCCCAGTCTGAGTGGTCTCAGTGAAAGCTCCCATTCCTCCCACTGTGGCAAAGCCCTGGCCACAGACTCGGCCACCACAGACCAAGGAGTGCCTATGTGCACAGCCCACTGACAGAGGCTTCGGCTTCCACAACGTGGAGCAGTACTGGGAAGCTGACGCCCTATGGGGATTTTGAGAGAAGATGGAAAGAAGTCAGCAGATAAGTCACTCGCCTTTCCTCCCCAACAACAGACTGTTTCAAATGCAGTAGGTTTCTCTGGCCTCTCTTGAGACGTCCTGTGAGAATGAGCAACCTGCTGTGTTTGTTGCAAGCTGTGACAAGCTCAGCAGTCCCTCCCCTGCTCTTTGTTCTCCCTCCTTCCCTGCCCATCTCTCCTTTTCTATCACTCCTGCCTCTCTTGGATTGTATATTTCAGTAAGACATTAGCGTGCAAGCTTTTGCCTCCAGCTGTGTTCTAGGCTAGGATACAACCTTCTCAGATCTCATAGTAGAATGTTCCTAGATGTACTCAAAATAAAACAAAAAACTCCAGCCACTTGAGAGCCATTGTCCAGCTTATTATACTCCTTTTTGGATCCAAAGGGAGACCTTTGTCTATGATCCCGTTAGCCTATTAGCAAAAGGTCTGGAGTGAAAAGCGTAAAAGCATGTCTGGGAGAGGTCATGAAGGGGCCTATAGAATTGGCTATTTTTCTCATCGACTCCATTGTGGATTATTTTACATACAGTAAACATACATTCAATCCATTTTGATAATTTTGCACACCTATGAAACCACAACCACAATCAAAATAGAAAACATCTCTATTACCTCCAAAAGATTCTTTGTGTCACTTTGCACAGGGTCTCCCAGCCCCAGGGACCAATGATCTTTTTGTCACTGTAGACTGGTTTTCATTTACACAAATGAAGTCATGCCATATGTATGCTTGTGTGCCTGGCTTCTTCCACTCAGCATCATTTTGAGATTGATCCATGTTGTTGTGTGTATTAGAACTTTGCTCTTTCATATTGCTGAATAGTATTGCATTGTGTGGGTATATCTAATTATTAATCTATTCACCTGTTGATGGGTCCACACCCTCGCCCCGACTTTGGCTATTACAAATAAATCTGCTATAAATATTTGTGTACAAGTCTTTGTGTGAACATATATTTTCATTTCTCTTGGATAAATACCTAGTGGAATGGCTGGGTCTTACTGGAGGTAGGTGCATGGTTAACTTTTTACAAAACCACCAAACTTTTACAAAGCAGCCGTACCATTTCCACAAGCAATGGTTAGATGTCTAGTTATTCCACGTCCTCATCAACACTTGGTACTGCTAAATTTTAAAATTTTAGCCATTTTTATCAATGGGTAATGGTATCACATTGTGGTTTTAAGTACAGACACCTGATGACAAATAATATTGGCATTTTTTCATGTGTTTATTGGCCATTTTTATACATCCTTGTGTGAGTGTCTGTTCAAATAGATGGCCCATTTAAAAACAATGGGTTATTTGTCTTACTATGAAGATGTAACAGTTTTCTATGTTGTGAATATTTTCTCCCATTTTCTGATTTGTCTGTTTTCTTGTTTTGTTTGTTTTTGTTTTTTGTTTTTTGTTTTGAGACAGAGTCTCACTCTGTCACCCAGGCTGGAGTGCAGTGGTGCGATCTTGGCTCACTGCAACCTCTGTCTCCTGGGTTCAAGCAATTCTCCCACCTCAGTCTCCCGAGTAGCTGGGATTACAGGCGTGCACCACCATGCCCAGCTAATTTTGTATTTTTAGTTTCACTATGTCGGCCAGGCTGGTCTTGAACTCCCGACTTCAGGCGATCCACCCACCTCAGCTTCCCAAAGTGTGAAGATTACAGGCGTGAGCCACCGCATCTGGCCCATCGCTTTGTTTTCGTAATGGTATCTTTCAATGAGCAAGAGTTTTAAATGTTAATAAAGTCCAATTCATCAAGTTAGTACGAAAATTCCATGCTTTTATTTGTTCTATATAGGAGATCCTTGCCTTCCACCAAGTCACAAAGACTTTCATCTGTTTTCTTCCAAGAATTTTAATAGTAATTTTAGCTTTTGTATTCAGTTCCATGCAGTTCTATGATTCAATTAGAGTTAACTTCTGATTGATGTCCATTTTTTCCATATGGGTAACCTAACCTTAACTTATGTGGATGTATAATAACATCTCAAATATCAAGTGTCCAAAATTAAACTTCAATTTTCATTCCTCGCTATCTCTAATAAGCCACTTAATCCTTCCACAAGTCCTGCTGCAGCCACTGCTCCCTCCCTGACTTTACCCCCTAGCACCAACCCCACTCTGCTCAAGGTCCCCACAGTCTCCTGCTATGCTTCAAGCCCACCAGGCTCTCTGACCTCAGGGCCTGTGCACTAGCCACCATTCCCCCAGGAATTTGCCTGGTTCGCTTCCTGACTTCTTCGTATTCTGCCCAAATGTCCCTTTTCAGTGAGATCGTCATTGACACCCTTATTGGTAATAGCAATATCCACACCTAGTATAACCTATTTCCTTTCACGTTTATTTTTTAACATAGCACTTATTATTTTCCTAGATACAAGATGGTTGACTCATTTAAAAACAGATTGTCTTCCATAAGTAGTGTATGAGCTCCACAAGAGCAGGGATTTGGGTCTGTTTTATTCTTGACTGTCTCCCTAGCCCCAAGAGCAGTGCTTGACCTAGTTGGTATTCAATAAACATGCACTGAATGAACGAACAGTTCTGATTCTTTGGTGGTTCCTGCTCTAGACCTCCTGTAAACGTCCTGAGCTTTGAGGCCTGGCTACATCTAGCCTGGGAGGTGGAGCTGGGCCCACCCGGGTCTGAGGTGGCAGAGAAGCATCTAATGGGGCAGGATCCCCCCACCAGTGGCTGCCTGTCACCCAGAGACTGACCTTCCTCCTCCAGCTTTCATTAAAACACTCTGTTAGACCAAGTGGGGCTACATGCCACTGTCCCTGTTCTCCCTAATATTTCTTGCAGGAGATCGTTATGGGGAAACACCCTGAATAACTCAAATAATAAAGCTTCCTATGCAAAAACTGCAGGGGGTACTGGGCTTTAGGATGTGATTGGTGGTGGGGGTTTGTTTACTCATTTACTTTTCTGTCAGCCTTGTAATGTGAGGTGTGGAGCCAAAAATTAACTTGTTATGAGAAATAAAGTAGTATTTCTTCCACACCCGAGTTTGGGATTTGAGAGACATAGACTTTAGGAACCTGTTTGCAGTCTGGGGCTCAGCAGAATGCAGGTTGGCTTGACCTTCTCTTCAGGCTGTGTCCTCACCAGGTTCTTCGACTTTTCATGAGGACATCTCTCCTGCCTAGAGCCAGCTTCATAGAGGTGTGACTTGTGCAGTCCCACAGGGCTCCACTCTTAGAAGGGAGCTTCAGTTGGTTTAATGCTCTGTTGTCACCATCTTGATATTCCTAATTTTTGAACAAGGAACCCTGTATTTTCATTTTGTCCTGGATCTCACAATTCATGCAGCCAGTCCTGACCCTGCCTCTTGCTCAGCACCTTTAAGCACACAGCACTGAAGCCCAGAACAGTTATTAATATGCTTTCCTGAACTCACTGATGCTGAAGAGTTTGCAGAGCTTGCTCAGCAATAATAGGTCTGACCACCCATCGGGCCCTCCAAAACCCACTCAGCTAACAAGCTGAGATGTGTCCCCAAAGGGCATCATCTTGGCTCCCTGTAGAACTGATTTCCCATGCTCACTTTGGCCTGAAGCGCCCTATTCTGCAAGAGGACATCATATGAAATAGCCCTGAAAAGTCACTGTGGTCCATCCAAAGGAATTCACTGAGGATCCTTTTGAAGGCATTACATGCACCCGAGAAATTTCTCTCTGATCTCAGCACACAGAATGCTTAGCCTTCTCCTGAGCAGTTGTATTCTCTTTTCAGAAAAAAAGTACTAGCGGCTGGGCACGGTGGCTCACGGCTGTAATCCCAGCACTTTGGGAGGCCAAGGTGGGTGGATAACTTGAAGCCAGGAGTTCGAGACCAGACTGGGCAACATGGTGAAACCCCCGTCTCTACTGAAAATACAAAAATTAGCCGGGCATGGTGGCGCATGCCTGTAGTCCCAGATACTGGGTGGCTGAGGCACAAGAATCACTTGAATCTGGGAGGTCGAGGCTGCAGTGAGCTGAGATCGTGTCACTGCACTCCAGACTGGGTGACAGAGCAGAACTCTGTCTCAAAAAAAAAAAAAAAAAAGAAAGAAAGAAAGAAAGAAATTAGGGACACTGTGAGCCACACAGCTCACTGTTGCCTTCATTATCTTGCTATTAGGAAGCTAAGAACCAACTCTGCCAGCACTGCTAGCAAGCATAGAGCCCGCAGAGCACACATTTTGTGGCTCCATTTTCTCTTTCCTGTCCTCATTTCCCTTTTGCCTCTGTTTTCTCATCCATTTGTCTAAAGTTTTATTTTATTCTGTATATTTTCTTTTCTTTTTTTTTTTTTGCATAGAGTCTTGCTCTGTCGCCCAGGCTGGAGGGCAGTGGTATGATATTGGCTCACTGTAACCTCCACCTCCTGGGCTCAAGTGATCCTCCCACCTCAGCCTCCTGAGTAGCTGGGACTACAGGCGCACACTGCCATGCCCAGCTATTATGTTGCCCAGGCTGGTCTCAAACTCTTGAGCTCAAGTGATCTGCCTACCTTGACCTCCCAAAGTGCTGGGATTACAGGTGTGAACCACCACACCCAGCCTGTACATATTTTCATAAGTCATCTCACACCCTTTCTAGAAAAAATAATAAAAAATTAATACTAAAATAAATCAAATCCTGCAGAATTAAGCCTCTCTTCCCATAAAATCCCTATAACACAAAAAGATGTTTCAAAACTTGCTCACTTAAACTGAATTGCCCACAACAGAATTCTGGCACAACAGTGACTGGAGTCATGGGATTTGCTCTGCAGGGACCTGAGCCTGGTGTTGAAATGCTTCCAGGCCAGCAAGACCCCGTGACACCCTGAAGTCAGCTGCTCAGGGCTCTTGGAGAGGAAATCATTACCACCCTCTTCTTCTTTTTTAAAAGCAAAACAAACCCAAATCAACTCACTGGCCACTGGACAGATAAATGCTCCATGGCCTTTTCTGATACCCAAACACAGTGCAATTAGTCTAGCAGGTGGATTCTGCCTCACTGCTCCAGCTCTGCAGGAAAGAGCGGGGCACAGTGAGCCAGCCACGAAGTTAACTTGCTATACCTGTGGCTGACCATTTGACACAAAGCACAAAGGATGGGCTAGGCACAGTGGCTCATGCCTGTAATCTCAGCACTTTGGGAGACCAAGGTGGGTGGATCGTCTGAGGTCAGGAGTTCCAGACTGGCCTGGCCAACATGGGAACCCTGTCTCTACTAAAAATACAAAAATTGGCCAGGCATGGTGGTGTACCCCTATAGTCCCAGCTACTCGGGAGGCTAAGGCAGGTGAATTGCTTGAATTCAGGAGGCAGAGGTCGCAGTGAGCCAAGATTGAGCCACTGAACTCCAGCCTGGGGAACAGAGAGAGACTCTGTCTCCAAAAAAAAAAAACCAAAAAATAAAAAACCATGCAGGAAGGATGGATGAGGATGAGGCATCACATTATTTAATCATGATGTGTTAGGCAGCATGAAAGGGAGAGCAGGGCCTTCTCAATTTCAGACATTCTTGCACCATCCCCATGGTTTTTGTCATACCTGTTTACCCCTTATATTTTCCACTTAATATTTATCTTTGAATCTACTAGCTATACTTTAATCTCACCCTAGGCAACAGTACCCATGAAATCAGGAATTCTATATGCTAGCTATGTTTTTTCCTAATCTATCATAAATATTTACCTATTACAAATTTTAAAATGTGTTCAAGTACCTCCTAATGTCATCTCACATACTACTAGATGGGCCACACTCTGAGACACATCAAAGGAGAAACTTGATCCTGGGTCTCATAGACCCAGGAAGCTGTTGGCCATACTGGGATTTGGTGAATTACCGAACCTGTTCTTTAAAAGGGTCTGCATATATATATATATATATATATATATATATATATATATATATATATATGCACACACACATACATTATTGTAAACAGACATCACTGAATATCATAAATGTAATTGACCAAAAAAGTGAATAAAATCAGCAAACACTTGTATATTGATTCCACCTTCTTAAGTAATGGAAGTAGGTCAGCCGGTTTTTCATCTGCTTCAAGCATCATTTACTTAGAGATTTTGTTTTAAGTTGAATAACTTTTCCTTCTGAACTCCTCTCTTCTAAATCTCATGAATAAATGGGGATTAGGTAGTTACACTAAGTTAAAGTGCTATTTTCAAAGAATAAAGAATAGCTAATGTATGTAGATCTAGAAAAAAAAATTACGTTTGGGAAAACCAAATACTCATAGGGTAGAGACTTTTACACCATTACAGTTTCTGTTTCTACGTTTCTTCTGATAAAATTGAGCCTTTAAAACAAGTATGTTTACTAACGCCAATAGAGCAACGTTTGTAATGCCCTTTAGAAACAATGCTGGCAGTGGGCAGGGCGCAGTGGCTCATGCCTGTAATCCCGGCACTTTGGGAGGCCGAGGTGGGTGGTCACCTGAGGTCGGCAGTTCGAGACCAGCCTGACCAACGTGGAGAAACCCTGTCTCTACCAAAAATACAAAAAATTAGCTGGGCATGGTGGCACCTGCCTGTAATCCCAGCTACCTGGGAGGCTGAGGCAGGAGAATCGTTTGAACCCAGGAGGCAGAGGTTGCAGTGAGCCGAGATTGTGCCATTGCACTCCAGCCTGGGCAACAAGAGCAAAACTCCATCTCAAAAAGAAAAAGAAAAAGAAAAAAGAAACAATGCTGGCTGTTGTATTATGTTCTGTATTTATTTTATAAATAGTACTTGTTCGCTCAGCTTACCAACTGCCAGTAAAATAAAGTTTTATTCATAAAATAACAGCAAATGTTGTGGCCTGAGGGAAACTGTACTCCAAAGTGGGCTGGAAGGAATCCCTGTGGCATTAAGAATGCTAATGGAGAAGGGTGGGGAACCTGACAGAAAGAAGCTGGAGAGAATATTTTCAGGCTGTGTTTTCACACCACACTGGGCACACAGGGAGAAGGGGGAAGATGACCTCTATGTAAGGGTTGGAAAATGGGGTTGGTGGTGTTTTGTCATGGCACAACTCAAGATACGAAGGGAAAAGAGAAAAAAAATTAGAAAAATAATTTTTCTGCAAGATCAATAAAAAGCTTATTTATCAGCAACAAAACAAGGATAGGAGGCTTTACCTGGAGACCTGGGTGGTGTTAGAGCTGAGCTCTAGGGCTAGCCCAGAGAAGTTTGTAAAGTGATGCTAATTATTTAATTGGGCATGAGCAGAAAGGACACATGACAGATTTCTGAGAGATACTGCATTTAGTCAGCTAGAAGTTCCAATTCATGGCTTCAGGGTGAAGATTTGGTGAGATAAGGGCATTGTGGGAAGGCAGGACCATTCAGCACAAAGCCAGGAGCCAAGGCGAGGGCTGAAGAAGCCAGGCAGATATCTGAGGACTCACCCCCCTGGCGATGGAGGTGGGGGCTGAGGCAGCAGCTTTCTCTGGCTTGAATCATAGCAGCCTACAGAAAATGGCAAAAGAAGGGAAATTGGAAATTTCAAGGGATTTGCCAATTCTTTGTGAACTGTTATGGTGGAAGCAGGGGCTACGGGGTAGAGCTAAGAGAGAGCTGCGCCTGCCCCAGGTGACCAAGGGAGATTAGAAGGCAATGGGGCTTCCACAGAAATTTTGTTACAGTAGTTAGGCAGATATGAGCAGGGCAGGAGAGGCCCTCTGCCCCCACCAGGAATGTCAGGGGACCATCAGGTGATGGTCAAGCCGTTGTTAAGCTGTCTCTCTAAAATAATAATTGGTCGCAGCACCAAGGAAAGGTTGTCTCCCAATAGATAGAAACATCTGAAATTGGTGATTAGCAACTTACGAATAAGATATCAGGAGTTGGGTGAGTGGACTCAAGCATGCCCACTAAGAGGCAAAATAGCGTAGCTTAACTGGTTTAGCTTCCTCTAGGAGCACTGCGCTGGTAAGGGAAGAACACCTCAAGTGAGCATGCGTACAACCTCAGTAAACATACTGCGCATGCTTCCCCTCCCAGGTGCTGGCCGACCACCACGCATGCGGACAGCCCAACCCAAGAGAAGGATCAGGGGAGAAGGGCTGCAACCCCCAGAAGCATACCAACATATAAAACCCCAAGTCAAAGGTCAAACAGCACACTTGACTCAAGTTGTCCGCTTGGCCCTCTTCCAAGTGTACTTTCTTTCATTCCCGCCATAAAACTTTTTAATAAACTTTCACTCCTGCTGTAAAACTTGCCTTGGTCTCTCACTCTACCTTATGCCCCCTTGGTTGAATTCTTTCTTCTGAGGAGGCAAGAACTGAGGTTGTTGCAGACCCGTATGGATTCACTGCTGGTAACAATTTGACAATTAAAAAATAAATTTAGGGGCAGGGCACAGTGGCTCACACCGGTAATCCCTCACGCCGGTAATCTCAGCACTTTAGGAGGCTAAGATAGGCGGATCACTTGAGGTCAGGCGTTCAGGACCAGCCTGGCCAACATGGCAAAACCCCGTCTCTACTAAGAGTACAAAAATTAGCTGGGCGTGGTGGCATACGCCTATAGTCCCAGCTACTCGGGAGGTTGAGGCAGGAGAATGGCTTGAATCTGGGAGATGGAGGTTGCAGTGAGCTGAGATTATGCCACTGTACTCCAGCCTGGGTGACAGACTGAGACTCTATCTCAAAAAACTAATAAATAAATAAATATAGGCCTGGTGTGGTGGCTCATGCCTGTAAACCCAGCACTTTGGGAGGATGAAATGGCAGGATTGCTTGATGCTAGGAGTTCAAGACCAGCTTGGGCAACAAAACAAGATCCTATCTCTAAAAACAAAATTTTAAAAATTTAGAGGACGCTTCAAAGAGCCCCTCTGTCCACACTTAAACTACATTTGGTGAACTGAAGACAGGGAAGAAAGAGTCTAGACATTACAGCCTCCATGGTCCCCTCCCCCTCCTCTTCCTCATAGTGATCACAGGAACCTAACAACGTGACATGTTCGTGATGTGATGGAAAGTTCCTTAAAGCACAATTCAGCAGTCATGTGCTTGAGGGTGGCAAATAAAGAATTTGTATGTGTGTATGTGCATGCAAGAAAGAAAGTTCATCCTGACATTGTGTTAGTAAATTGCTAGAAAAACCCAAGTGTCCATCATTAAGGGAGACGTTAAATTCATTATAAGGCAGTTAGGCACTGGGATACTATTCAGCTGTTAAAACGACCAAGGTAGATCTCTGTATCACAGTTGGATCAGGATATCCGAAGAGCCTCTCTGTATTCCATTTAGGAGGCTTTTACTGTAGGGAGTTATTGGAAAGGCTGAAAGAGTGGAGGTCAGGGAAGCTGCTGCTGGTGACCTCAGCCTGAAGGACCAATGTGAGAAGTTCACACAGGTTATAGAAGTGAACTGGGGCCTGCTCATCCAGTGCAGTAAAACCAGATACTCACACTGAGGTTTTTGCAGTGATAGAAAAGAAGGCATTTACTGCAGGGTGCCAAGCAAGGGAAATCGTCAGCTTATGCTTAAGTCTCTGTACTCCTTGATGGCTTGCAGGTAAGGTTTTTAAGGGCAGGGGTAAATGTCAGGAAAACAGAAGCTACAGGCAAATCATAAATCAATACATGGAGGCTCCACATTGGTTTTGGCCGAAAAGGGTGAGATATATTGAAGCAAGGGGTTTACACGTCATAGGTAGATTTAAACATCTTCTGGTTTGCAATTGGCTAAGGAAGAGAAACTTTGTTTAAAAATGTGAAGCCAGTAGAGTTAACTGGTTAGGGGGAGTGACTTTCTCCAAGCCCTTCAGGAAAAAAACTTAGAACAAAGGACAATAAAGTTTAGTCTTCATTTCCCCCTTATCTGGGGTCTACCTGCCATGCCCCTGATCCATTTGGGGGGGTCTTCAGTTGGGGGGTCCAAGCCTCTGAAGGACAACTCAGGGACATACGTGAAGATACTATCTTTAATTTCTATAGGGAAAGCAAACATCTCTGGGACTCCAACTTCTTTAGCTATTGTTTTAGGCTACTATCACCTTCTTGCTTAACAAGTTATTTATTTACTTCTCAGGGATAGCTAGACGCCTGCAATTTCCTCTGAAGGAACTTAAGATTTATTTCCATGCTCAGGGTCCACAGGCCTCTAAAAAAAGGGAGGGTCCGTGCTCCATCTCACACAAGGTTGTGGCGGGCCGCTGGAACCTCATGTCTCCCACATGCCTAGAGGGAGCAGCCTCCAGAGGAGAATGGCCTCTCTCCTTCCTTCTTGCAGATATTGAGCAGGAACCTTTTGCAGGCCAACTTGAACCCGGAACCATGGGATGAAAGGGACTCTGGGAAATGTAGTTCCGGCGTCTCACATGGGAGCCCGCAGAATGGGCACCGGTGATGGACAGTTAACTGCAGACTGCCCGTGCAGCCTGAGCGTGCTGCGAGGAAAAGGGATGAATGCCCACCAGACTCCACAGGGATGGCCTCTAGGGAGGGGGATTTCAAATGGGAAGGGAGAAGAGGCTATGAAGAGAGAGAGCTATCCTCTCTCTCTCTCTCTTCTCTCTCTCTTTCTTTCTTTCTATTTGAGACGGAGTCTCCTTCTGTCGCCCAGGCTGGAGTGCAGTGGCGCGATCTCGGCTCACTGCAAGCTCCGCCTCTGGGTTCACGCCATTCCCCTGCCTCAGCTTCCCGAGTAGCTGGGACTACAGGCGCCCGCCACCACGCCCGGCTAAATTTTTGTATTTTTAGTAGAGACGGGGTTTCACCGTGGTCTCGATCTCCTGACCTCTTGATCCGCCCGCCTCGGCCTCCCAAAGTGCTGGGATTACAAGCGTGAGCCACCGCGCCCGGCCCACTTCTTTATTTTTAAGCAGCTTTGTCGGGATATATTTGAATACGATAGCATTCACCCACGTGAAGTGTGCAGTACAGAATTTTTTCAGTATGTTCATAGGCTTTTGCAACTATCACCAGAGCGTTCACTTTTAATTACGTACTTTTCTGTGTTGATTAAAACTATGGTTACAAGCCTTCATTACTCAATAAATATGATAGAGCCAGGCTGTAACCAAACTTGGTGATTTTGCTGGAGTAATTAAAATAGGGTTGCCGGATAAAATACAGAACGTTCAGTTAATTGTGAATGTCAGATAAACAGTGAATAATTTTCTAGTGTCAGTGTGTCTCGAATATTGCATAGGACTTATACTAAAATTATACGTTGTTTATCTGAAATTCAAATTTAACTGAATGTTCTGTTTTTGTTTTTTGCTGAATCTGGCAACTTAAATGTTAAGCATACACGGACCATGTGACCCAGCCATTCCACTTCTAAGAGTTTACTAGAGAGAACAGAAAACATATGTCTACACCAAATCTGTATGCAAATGTTTATAGCAGCTTTATTAATAAGAACCCAAAAGTAGGAATGGCCTGTCAACAGGTGAGTAGATGAACAAACTATGGCACCCAAACATAGGAGTACTACTCGACAATAAAAATTAATGAACTATGGATACATGGTAATAACATGCAGGACTCTCAAAAACATTCCGCTGAGTGAAAGAAGCCAGACTCAAACTGTGAGCTTCTAGAACAGGCAACATTAATCTATAGCGAGAGAAAGCAGACCAGCGAGTGCTGTGGACCAGAGGCTGGGGGATTGCTTGCAAAGAGGCAAGAGAGAACTTTCTTGGGTGATGGAATTGTCCTATATCTCGAGGGTGGCAGTGTTTACGCAGGTGTATACAGTTGTCAAAACTCGCTGAACCCCATTGGAAATAGGTGTATTTTACTGCTCATAAATTATACCTCAACAATAAGGGATTCAAAGAATACGGACATAAATTTTGCACCAAATAGCAGTGAATTAGCAGCGTACGTTTAGAGCTCCAATCAGCATGTGCTTGGTAGTGGATCTGACAATCAGCAGTGTTATTTAGTTTAATAAATCGGAATAAAGATATGCTTCTTCTTTCATCTTTCAGATTTTGTCACATTTGTCCAGAGCTGATAGTTTTATAGCCTAGATCCCACTAAATTTATTTGACTGAGAATTGTCCATACCAACAAAGAAAGGCTCACTTTGTTCAATGAGAAATCTCCCTTCAGTCCACAAACTATGTATTAATTGTCTTCTTTGGGCTGGGCTTCACGCCAAGCTGCGGTCAGATTTACTGGCGATTCATGCGGCTGATGGCTGAGCAGTGTGGGGAGGGGGAGACAGACATTAAGCAAATAAACATGTAAATGTCATGGGCATAAATGATACAGCATTACATTACCAGACTTTGGAGTGCCTCATTCTTCCTCCTGCTCTCCTAAGGGAGAGCTCACACAGGCCCTGCCATGCCAACTTCTACCTTCATCTGTGGGGGTGAAAGCTGAGAGTCACCATTGTTCACGCCTCTCTTGCTAACTTTCTTTGGGGCAGCCATACCCACAGCTCAGAGACTGCCTTTTCACACAGTCCCCAGCCTATCTTGCAGCTTGAGGTAGCCCCTGTCAGTTCTCCCAGGTGAGAGGGCAGAAGTGACTTTCAGCAAGGTAGTTTCAAGCTGCTGGAGTGTGTCCTTTTAACCCTTGTGCTCTTTCTCCCTCCTCCTGGAAGGTGGATGGTAAAAAGGGCCTGGAGCTTCAGCTGTCATCGTGGATCAGGTGGCATCCTTAAGGATGGATGTCATGTGCAAAGATGGCAGAGCAGAAGACAGAGGGAGTCTGGGTTTCTGGTGTTCAAGAAGCTGCCATCATTCTGGTTCTGGACCACTCACCTATGGAACCCATGATGGGAGAGAGAAAAAAACTCTGTAGCTTGAGCTTCTGTTATTTTGGGTCTCATTATTACGTTCAGCCAAGCCTAACTGATGCAGAGGGGTTCGGGTCTATCTGTTTGGCTGGTGAGTCTTTTTTTTTTTTTTTTTTTTTTTGAGACAGAGTCTCGCTCTGTCACCCAGGCTGGAGTGCAGTGGCATGATCCCGCCACCATGCCCAGCTAATTTTTTGTATTTTTAGTAGAGACGGGGTTTCACCGTGTTAGCTAGGACAGTCTCGATTTCCTGACCTCGTGATCCGCCCGCCTCCGCCTCCGAAAGTGCTGGGATTACAGGTCTGAGCCACCGCGCCCGGTCTGGCTGGTGAGCCTTACACTGTAAATTGAAGTTCTTGATGGTTGTGGGGAGGTGAAATGGGAGAAGGCCTGGAGACGAGAGTGAGTAGTGAGAGAGGAAAAGAACTGATTCAAGTCTGGGTGGGGCGTGAAGGAGTCAAGGGTTGGGTGAGGAGAGGGATTTTTGGTGGGAGGTCGGAGGCAAGGCATGGACAGCCTCAAGATGTAAGAAATACTGAAAAACGAGGGAAATGGGGCAAGAGGTCTTTAAAATGTGCTGCTCTCACCCAGGTCCCCCTGTTGGTGGCATCCACAGCAAATGGGGCTGCACTTAGGCCCAGCTTGGTATTTGCCAGCATACTAGTGACATTTTCCCTATTACTGAAGGCTAGTGAGACCATAGCCCTGATTCCCAGCCCCAACAGTGGGTTTCTGCTTAGGTGGGAGGCACGGGGCAAGGACAAGAGGAGAGGAAGGGCCTGTGTGGGGCACCCAAGATGTCCAGGGCAAAGCAGAAGAATTGTAAGGACAAGTCTTTTTTCACTTAGGTGCAAGTTTGTAAAAGAGTAAGCGTCTACACAAAGAATTGCACACAAATGTTTATAGCAGCTTTATTCACAAGTACCAAAAACTGGAACAACGCAGGCTCATCAGCAAATGGATGGATAAACAGATTAGAGTAAATCCATAAAATGGCACACTACTAACAATAAAAAAGAAACAGCAAACAACTGACACAAAGAACCAAATGAATGACTTTCAAAACAGTTATTTCCAGTGAAAGCAGCCAGGCCAAAAGACTCCATGGTACATGATTCCTTTCTTATGAAAGTTCTAGAAAATGCAATCTAATCTATAGTAACAGAAAGGCAGGTCAGTGACTGCCCAGGGATGGAGGGAAGGAGCCTTGGCTGCAGGGGTCCTGAGGAAACTTTGGGAGCTGGATATCCTGGATCTTGAGGTTGGTGGGGCTTTCACAATCCACCAATTCCTCCAAACTGTACACATTACAATTTACTGTATGTAAATTATATCTCAGTCAAGTTTATTTAAAGAACAGAGTCTGTGGGGGGAATTTAATTTAAAAATAAGCACTGTTGCCGGGCGCAGTGGCTCACATCTGTAATCCCAGCACTTTGGGAGGCCAAGGCAGGTGGATCACTTGAGGTCAGGAGTTCGAGACCAGCCTGCCCAACATGGTGAAACCCTGTCTCTACTAAAAATACAAAAATTAGTCGGACGTGGTGCACGCATCTATAATCCCAGCTACTCGGGAGGCTGAGGCAGGAGAATCGCTTGAACCTGGGAGGCAGAGGTTGCAGTGAGCTGAGATTGTACCATTGCACTCCAGCCTGGGTGACAAGAGTGAAACTCTCTCAGAAAAAAAAAAAAAAAAAAATACTGTTAGTGGAGAGTGTTGGTAGGGATAGGAATAGGAAGAGACTATTATTTCTAAAGAACCCAGTTCTGCTTGAGAACCTACCCAAAAAGCAAGAGATGGAACTGTACTCTTGTCTCTTCTGTAGCTCAGAATGGAATGGGTTTGTTGACTTTGATTCTCCTTACAACATAATCAAAAAAATACTATCCTTGTGTTTGGAAGAGATACAGAGCATATTTGTGGCAATCGTGGCCAAATCAAGTTTAATGAAACTCATGGTGAGAATGGCCTCGCTCTCACTCTGCCTTCTTCTTCTTTTTTTTTTTTTTTTTGGAGACAGAGTTTTGCTCTTGTTGCCCAGGCTGGAGTGCAATGGCTCCATCAATCTCGGCTCACCACAACCTCTGCCTCCCTGGTTCAAGCAATTCTCCTGACTCAGCCTCCCGGGTAGCTGGGATTACAGGTGCCTGCCACCAAGCCCAGCTGATTTTTGTATTTTTAGTAGAGATGGGGTTTCGCCATGTTAACCAGGCTGGTCTCAAACTCCTGACTTCAGGTGATCCACCCACCTCGGCCTTCCAAAGTGCTGGAATTACATGCATGAGCCACTGTGCCCAGCATGCCCTGCCTTCTTGCCTCTGACTTTGCCAGTCTATTGGCTCTTGTGGGACAAGCCCACAGCATCCATCTGGCCAAGATGGCAACCTGTGCCCCAGCCTGCTTCCATTCAGCATGGGAAGGAAGAGACCCTTGTTCATAAGTAAGCAAGTATCCTATCCTACTCAGCAGCAGTGCAAAGACATGCTCTCCCTTCCCCACATCTTGTGGCTGGGGTCACTTGGCAGTACTGTGACACATTACTCTTCAACAAGGTGGCTTCCCTAACTGACCAAGTGTTTGGCCCTGAAGTCAATAAAGTGTTAAAAGTTAGTGAAGAGAATGGAGGAAGAGAAGGAAGGAGAGAAGGGGCAAGTAAAAGAAAGAGTTCTTTAAGAGATCAGAGTGGCTTTGAACTCAAGTGTGTTTCCTAGAACACAATGCTGTGTCCAGGCTGCCCGCGCAGGGCCAACTAGCATTGGTCACTTCAGTACAAATGCTGTAAGGGAAAATAGTGAGTCCAGAGACTGGAACAGGGGATCACATTCAGATTGAAGTTGAAGGGATAACCTCTCTGAAGTGATATTTGAGCTAAGACTTGAAGGAGAAGTTTACTCAGGTGAGTGGGTGAAAGTGGGTCCTTGTGGAGGAATTATAAAGAGAAAACCACCCGGGCAGAGCCCTGAATGATTCCAGTCTTAAAGTGGCCAGGGAGGGGAGGAGGGTTTGGCAAAAGAGGCCAGGAAGGAGTGTCCAAAGAGGGGACAGAGAACCAGGAGGGGGCAGAGTCACAGGAGTCAACAGAAGAGAATGCCTCAAGAAGGAGGGTCTATTCACCTGAGAAAAATAACATAAAAGGAGATAATTCAAGAAATATATATATAAAAGAGGGTCTAGCAGGTGCGGTTCTTAGATGCGACAATGGAATTCGCCTTTTGCTAGATAACCCAAAAGGAACAGTTTAGAGAATGTTGATTTCTCAGACAGACTCTCCGGGAGAACCAGGAACTAGATCTTGTAAACTATACCTCAACAATGAACAACACCCACGTCCTCACAGAGCTGGTCTGGTGGAAGTGCCACTGCTGCTGCTGGCCTGGGCGTGAGCTGACCCCACCACCTTTGGACATGAGCTGTACGGCAGGTACTGCTGCTCCTCCCAGCTTGGAGATGGCTGAAGCTGCCCTCTGCGGTGGGCATGGCTAGGCCTGTGGTACTTAAAGCCTTGGGTAGGTCAACGATGTCATAATAATAAGAACACAGACATCTGTAACTGGGGCAACAAGAGTTTCCTTGCATAAGGATAGGGTAGAACAGAGTTGCCACTTAGCACAATTTCCAGGGGCTCCACAGACCACAGTATTATTGTGCCCCTGGGATCACATGACACAGTGGCTCTGCAGGAGACACTTAAGTGCTGATGTGGTTCTCTCCTCTCCCTCCACCAAAATAGCATAAAAGGCAGTGAGCCCTGGTTCTGAACATCTCTGCCCTAGAAGATTCCTCATTTCTCATGGGCTCCTGTACTTAAAGACTTTGGGTACAATTTCATAATAAACTAATGCAGCCATGGGGAGCCATGTCCACCAACTCATGTCCTTCTTTATGGCTTGCTTTCTGATTTGGAAGTGAAGTGAATTGAAAGTAACTTAAGCCAAGTCCAAGTCTTCTTTCTTGCCACTGTTCACACGTGGTCAGCAGGGGCCTGGCCCATTTCCCTCACAGTTGCCAGGATGGATTCTGCAGCTCGCCTCCTTCATTGGGCCACCAGCTTCCAGATCCACCATCTGCCATTGTATCTGGTTGGCAACGTGTAGGTCACATGCCTGTGCTGTAGCTGCAAGGGAGGCTGGGGACAAGATCTGGCTTCCACAGGTGGTAGGTAGATAGAGACTCACACGGAATAAATGTTCAAAAGTACTGGGTGGATAAAAAGAGTGGCAGATGTCCATTAGACAGGCCTCAGAAGATAATTAGTCATTTCTGTCAGGTCTCACCTTTTCCTTTCTGGAACCGGATCTGGAGAGGATGGCCCTCACCTTTCCCACTACAAGGGTTAGGCCAGTTGCCTAGGCTTGCCAGTCAGAGTCACTTTGGCCACAGCTTTTAGGGAAGCACACATGACCCAAGCTGGGCCAGATAGCATCCTCTCTGGCCGCCTTCTGGATCTAGTCACTTTCTTCTGGAATTGCTGTCTGTAAAAGTAACAAAAGCCATGAGCTGTTGGCGCCCAGGTGCCCATATTTACCACCACTAGGCTGCTCAAGAAGAAAGCAAGCTAGCAGTAGGTGGGAGGATGTGGCAGGGAGAGAGGGAGGGAGAGAAGGAGATAGAGAGAAAGAGGGAGAGAGAGAGAGAGAGAGGGGAGAGAGAGACCTGTTTCTATGTCCAGCTGTTCCCAAATCTATATGAGTTGGCTTTTTATTTATTTTTTTCTGAGTCTTGCTCTATCGCCCAGGCTGGAGTGCAGTGGTGCTCGGCTCATTGCAACCTCTGCTTCCCCGGTTCAAGCGATTCTTGTGCCTCAGCCTCCCAAGTAGCTGGAATTATGGGCGCCTGCCACCATGCCCAGCTAATTTTTGAATTTTTAGTAGAGATGGGGTTTCACCATGTTGCCCAGGCTGGTCTCAAACTCCTGACCTCAAGTGATCTGCCTGCCTTGGCCTCCCAAAGTGCTGGGATTACAGGCATGAGCCTACTGCCCCCATCCTCTTTTCTTTTTTGAGACAGGGTCTCACTCCGTCACCAAGGCTGGAGTGCAGTGATGCGATCACCGCTCACTACAGTCTCAACCTCCTGGGCTCAAGCAGTCCTCTCACCTCAGCCTCTCAAGTAGCTGGGACTATAGGCATGTGCCACCACATCTAGCTAATTTTTGTATTTTTTGTAGAGATGGGGTATTACTATGTTGTCTAGGCTGGCCTCAACCTCCTAGGCTCAAGCAATCCTCCTGCCTCAGCCTCCCAAGTAGCTGGGACCAATGAAGGCTGGGGACAAGAGAGGAAGTCCCAGAGAAGATGCTTTCTGGCCCAGCTTGGGTCACGTGTCCTTCCATGACTCGGTGAAGAGGGAGACGGGGGAATGCAGGCGAAGAGGGTGTTGATTGTGTCACCCAGCATGTGTGGAGGACTGGCCTTGGAGTGCAGGTGATAGTGACCGGTGTCCTCTGTGATGCCTTCTGTTTCCTCTGTGAAGCAGGAGGTGGGCCATTCCTCAGAGAGAGGACACATGAGAAGACAGCGGTAAAGGTGTGGACTGGCTGCCATGGGAACAGGTGCTAAGCCCACTGGAGGTGCCACGTGGACTGCAGCCCAGGGTCACTGAGGTGGCAGGCAGCAACCTCACAGGGCACTTTCCTGTGCAGCCCTCCACCCCACAGGTGGGCTGGGCAAAGGAGACAGCCTCCTAGGGGCACAGGTTGGCCAGCCAAGTGCTTGGAGGAAGAGGAGACAGAGGAGTTGAAGTTAACACATTTTCAAAAGACTGATTGTAGCCATAGGCCATGGAATCTTGGCTAAAGAAATATGCAAGGCCAGGAGGTGGTGAAATCATGTGGGGATGGTTCTCTCTTCCCTTATTTGAGTTTTCCTCTCCCTGTTGCCACTTGTACCCGTTTTGGACTCAGGTTTGGCTTTTTAGAAGCTGCTTGGCTAGTTAGAAAGCTGGAGTTGTCTTAGAATCACCTCTGTCCACTTCTGTGGGGACCAGTGAGCTGTGTAAGGTGTTACTCTGTACAAGTAAAAAATTTTTTTCCCTCTGTTTTGTTGAGATTCATCTCTGGGGTGAATGACAGGCTCATATATTCAGTACCATTAGATATTGTAAAAACTGGTCTGCAGAGCAGATCAATGCTTGATGTTATCTTCAGAGCAGCTGAAAGTCCTTTCCCTCCAAATCTTTGTTGTTGTTGTTGTTGTTTGTTTTTTAGATGGAGTCTCGCTCTGTTGCCCAGGCTGGAGTTCAGTAGTGCAATCTTGGCTCACTGCAACCTCTGCCTCCCGGGTTCAAGCAATTCTCCTGTCTCAGCCTCCCAAGTAGATGGGATTGCAGGCGCCCACCACCATGCCTGCCTAATTTTTATATTTTTAGTGGAGATGGGGTTTTGCCATATTGGCCAGGCTGGTCTCGAACTCCTGACCTCAGGTGATCCACCCACCTCGGCCTCCCAAAGTGCTGGGATTACAGGTATGGGCCATGTGCCTGGATATTTTTTCTGGTTTTGATGGGGAAAAAAAAGTCCAGAAGACCCAAAGCAATGTCCATGCAATGCTGGTCCAGGGGGCTCACTGCAAGGGACTTATGAAAACATTGCTGATCAAACCCCCAATCCCCATGGCTCTTATTGCTGTATGTATTCAATTACAGCAAACTCATTACTTGCTCCCCTTTGAAATGTGAGTGAGATGTTTTTTCTACTTTCAGGATGTACACTGTGGACAGGATGGGGGCAGGGAGCAATTTAACAAATATAATTAAAATTGTTCATACTTTCCAACTCAACATTTTCACTTACAAAACATTCCTGCATTGTGCAAAGATGATATATTTTCTAGAAAGTTCTATGGAAGCATTATTGGCTCAGAACTAGGGGCATGGTCAAATCAATTAAACAATGAAAATATAATGGAATACTACATAGCCTTTAAAAACAGACATGTTAGCCGGGCACGGTGGCTCATTCCTGTAATTGTAGCACTTTGGGAGTCTGAGGCAGGTGGATCACGAGGTCAAGAGATCGAGACCATTCTGGCCAACATGGTGAAACCCCGTCTCTACTAAGAATACAAAAATTAGCTGGGCATGATGGCTTGCGCCTGTAGTCCCAGCTACTTGGGAGGCTGAGGCAGAATAGCTTGAACTTGGGAGGCGGAGGTTGCAGTGAGCTGAGATTGTGCCACTGCACTCCAGCCTGGTGACAGTGTGAGACTCTGTCTCAAACAAACAAAAAACAGGCACATTAATCTGTGCTGACAGAGAAAGTTCTTTAATTGAGAAGATGCAAATAGTTTAACATTGATAATAATTATGAGACTGTATAAACATTGGAGAAATGTGTGCAAAACATTAAAGACTGTTACTGGGAATGTAGAATATCATTTTAATTTTCTGTATTATTATTTTTAAAAAGACAGGAGTCTCACTCTGCCACCCAGGCTGGAGTGCAGTGGTGTGATCTCGGCTTACTGCAACCGCTGCCTTCTTGGTTCGGTCGATCCTCCCACCTTAGCCTCTCAAGTAGCGGGGACTACAGGCACACACCACCATTCCCGGCTAATTTTTTGTATTTCTTGTAGAGATGGAGTTTCACCATGTCGCCGAGGCTGGTCTTGAACTCCTAAACTCAGGCGATCCTCCCACCTTGGCCTCCCAAAGGGCTGGGCTTACAGGCATGAGCCACCACACCCGACCCATTTTATGTATTTCTATGTGACTGGAATTCTCTATAGTGAACAAGCATTATTTTTCTCAATAATAGAATTGAGCATAATTTCTCTGCTAAGTATTTAGCATTTTTTCATTTAATATTCACAAAATCACTAGATGGTGGGTATTGCATATTCTACAGGTGATACTTAGAAAAGTTAACCCGCCTAATTTCAGCGAGGTAGAAATATTCTTTATATAAAGAATATTTTCAAACTCTATCTAAGTTTAATGTAATCTCCACAGGCTCATTTTGTCTCTATGAGAAGGTGACTTCTATTTTGGCTATTTCTCCTTCCCATTATGATTTCACTTCCCTCTCAAAACTACTCAAATCCATTTCCTCTGGGAAGTTACCACAGGCTGTAGCCCCTAGTGACTCTACTCTCTAGCATTTTAATGCACTCCTTTCTCGGTCTTTGCACCTGTCACTATTTGGATTTGTATGCAATGTTTCTATTCTTTTCCTCTCCCTCTTTTGCTTGAACCTTGATCATTTGCCTGGAACTTCTCGTGATCCTTCAGAGCCTGATTCCAAACCTACAGGGTAGGTGTTAGGACTGAATCCTTAAGTGTAGCATTTGATGGGTCCTTAATATTGAGGAATAACAATCTAACCAATCAAGCAACCTTTTCCTTATATTGGACTATATGCTGAATCCACCGAATTATGTAAATGTCTCTGAGTTGAGAAACTTCTGAAATAATAGATAATTCAAGTAATGTCTTTATTTTTGTGGAGGAGAGGTGTGAGTCATAAAGAGTCACAAATTTTTTTTTTACAAAATATGCTAATTGTACTAAATACTTTGTCATACACTGGCAACCTCTTTAACATCTAGACACTAGACGTTGCAAAATTAGGACTCATTTGTCCGTTTATACAGAGCAAAACAACATGCACAAAACAGAAAAAATGGTGTCTGAAAATGTCCAAGTATGAACACACTGGCATATTATCTTTTGCAATGTCTGACCTCCCATCTCCTCTAAACCACTGAACAAGTATAGACAGTACTATACTGCTCACAAAGGTGGCTTCACAATTCAATTTCCAAAAAACAGCATTCCCTATGAATTTTAGCAAAAAGATATTTACAAAGTGGTATTTTACTACCTCTACATTTAACATACATCGGGTACTTCTAAACATCTAGATAGACTAGATGTTTCAAGTAAGGAGTTAATTTGTCCACTATGAACACAGCAGTCTTCAATAAACTGCAAACATGTAACAACAGTTATAATTTGAAAGAGTCTTCCAAATATGAACATTCTGGCCTAGAACCCTTCCCATCTCCATCAACCCAGTGGGCAAGAATGCTCAAATTTTCAGAAGACAATCTTTCCTAGGACTTCTAAAACAAAATGTACAAAATATATTAGTTTACTAACTCTACTTTTACCATGTACTGACAACCTCTTTAATATCTAGAAAGACTAGATGTTGTAAATCAGGACTTGTCTGTCCTTTATGTACACTATACACACAGACAAGTAAAACAAAATGCGCAGAGATAATGATTAATCTTGCCTCACTGTGAGCACAGTGGCATAGAGCTCTCTGCACTTCCCCTTCCTCTCCTGAACAAGTGCACAAACACAATGAGTATACTCAACAGGTGATTGGGCCATTCCCCCACCAGACATTTCATATGAATTGTAACAAAAAGATATTTACAAAAGGTTATTTTTTTCTACATATATCAGGCACTTCAGAATATCTAAAAAGAATAGACATTTCAAAAAAGCTTGGCATTGTCAACCATATATACAGTAGTGAGGAATAAAATGCACACAAAACAATGGAGAGAATATGAAAATGTCTTCTACATATGACCAGTCTGGCACAGAAGCTTCTTCTCTTCCTTCTCAGGTCTTCCAGCTCCATGTCCTCTAAACCACTTAACAAACTTGGACGTCTCGCTTCCAGAGGCCGTCTAACAACTCCATTTCCAAAAGTTGTCTCCAGAAGACATTTATTTTCTATGATTTCTTGTAAACAAATGAGAATTTACAAGATGTGTGATTTTCTAACTTTATCATACATCAGCAACCTCTTTCCATCTAGAAGGGCTAGATGTGGCAAATGTTTTCTATTAAAAGGTTGGGGTAGTGTTGAGAGCAGCTTTTTCATATTATATACACAGGCCTTCCATAAACGGCCAGTAAATCTTCCCAAAGGGTGGTGGGCATTTCCAAGGGGCCAGACGTGGCTTGTCATTCCACCATTTCTCTCTTCCGACAGCAAGCTCTGGTAGAACGAGACCAACAGCCGGAAGGCCGCTAACCGTTCCACCCGTCGTCATTCGGGACTTCGCTCACCTCCCAAGCCCGTTAAGGCCTTTTGTCCGTTGTCCTGAGGACTCGGTAGGTCTCGTCCAGTGGGAACACAGCGGTCACCGGGGCCCGGACCTGCGCGGCTCCGTGGCCTAAAGAGGCGGCCGAGCTTGCCTGCGTCCCGAGACCGCCTTCCTGGGCCCTGCACACCCTAATGGTCTCCGCCGCGCGGTGTTGGGGCGGCCGCCATGCTTCCCGGCCCGCCTCTCCCGCCGCCACCCAGAGGCACTGCGTCCCGGCGGCTCGGCGGGGTTTCGTCGAAGCCGGGCAGGAGACCCGGCGGCGGGGTCTGGGCAGGGAGAGGCCGCCTCCATCAGTCACCGAGGTGGGGTGGGGAAGAGAGGTTCGCCGCGGCTTCGAGGCCTGCGCCCGGCCAGTGGGCAGCCACAGCGGGGCCCCCGTGTCTGCAGGGCAGAGGGCGCAGCCAGTCCGGGGCCCCCTAGCTCATCTCCCCAGCTCAGCCGCCGGCCCGGGCACTGCAGTTCACCCGCCGGCCTGGAGGGCCCTGGGGGAGCGGGCCGCGCTCTGCGCCTCTTCGAGCTCTCTGCCGGGCCGGAACTCAGGAGTCACAAATTGATTTAAATAGGTTTACAAATTTAAAAAAGAAGCTTGACAACCACTTAACCTGTTAAAGGATACTACAGGAGTGGCAGAGAATTCCTCAATTCCTCTGCTTCTGTGCTGCCAGGACTAAAATCTGCTTGCATTGTGAATAACCAGGAAAAAGGACCAGATTTCCAGGTGGTTGATGATGTGTGGTTGAGAAAAGAGCCTCAAGGTAACTACTTAATGTGTTGATTCTAGATTATTTTCCTCGTCCAGTGTAATTACAGAAACAAACACACAACTAGTGAATCAAAGATTTTTATTTTGTTCCACAAATGTGTACCTTTTATATTTCGTTAGTCTGATAGCAAAAATTACATTTTCCACCTCTACAGTCAGTTCTCCAGTTTTACTCCTGTGCTTCAGTGTTTGAATGACAAGCCTCACCAGCATGACAGGCTTGGACACCATTTGGCAAACCAGTGGATTCACAGTGATCACTGCAGAAATCTGAAAGTGACTTAATAATACACAATTTAGGGTGGGGAAAAAGGCATTTTCCCCCTAAATCAAATATTTAAAAGTTAGCAAACTTATTTCAAGCATGTGGGAAAGTATAGAAAATAACAGAGTATTACTATGTACTACTCATCATCACCCAGTGTCAATTAAAAAAAAAATTTTTTTTGAGACAGCGACTCACTCTGTCATGCAGGCTGGAGTGCAGTGGTGTGATGATGGCTCACTGCAGCCTTGACCTCCTGGGCCAAACTGATCCTCCTGCCTCAGCCTCCCAAGTAGCTGGGACTACAGGTTTGTGCCATCATGCGCAGCTCTCACTGTCAAATTTTGTGCTTCTCATATTAAGCTTTTTTTTTTTAAAGTCACATATAAAGCTCCCTGTCTGTGCCCTTCAGATCCCATTCCTTTTTTTCTTTCCCTAGGTAAACACTATTCTGAATTTGGTGCTTGTATTAGTCCATTCTCACCCTGCTAATAAAGACTGGGTAATTTATAAAGAAAAGAAGTTTAAGTGACTCACAGTTTTGCCTGGCTGGGGAGGCCTCAGAAAACTTAACAATCATGGCAGAAGGAGACGCAAACACATCCTTCTTCACATGGCGGCAGCGGAGAGAATAAGAGCCCAGGAAAGGGGGAAGCCCCTAAACCATCAGATCTCATGAGAACTCACTATCACGGGAACAGAATGAGGGAAACCAGCCCCATGATTCAATTATCTCCACGTGGTCCCGCCCTTGACCCGTGGGGATTATTACAATTCAAGATGAGATTTTGGGTGGGGACACAGCCAAATCATATCAGTGCTTATTATCCACATGCTATTATTCCTATGTTTATGTATCCATAAATAGTACTATAGTATTGTTTTGCTCTTTTGTACTTTAAATGGTATATCATACATACTATTCTGTACCTTCCCCTTTTTGGTGGTTGTTTATACAAGTAACTTGAGTCATTATACACTTATATTCCATTATGCCAAAGTTTATCCATTATCCCGTGGATGGACTTCTGGTGCTTTCTGTTTTGCTGTATAAACAATACCGTGTACATTTTTGTACATCTTCTTTATACATGAAATAGTTTCTCACATGTTCATGTGCATACAAATCATTTGGTGGGTCTTGTTAAAATACAGACTGATTCAGTAAGTTTGGGGTGGGACCTGCAAATTGTACTCATATGAGGAAAAATGGGGGAAACATATAAAGGTAATGCTATTGTAGAAAATACAAAAAAAAAAGACAAAGTGTCCTCATAATCTAGTATGTAGTATAGCAGAGTGGTTTAAAGCATGGCCCCTTTAAGTTCAGTGTTTGAATTACAACTCAACTATTTGGAAGCTGAGTGACTTCGGATAGGTCATTTAATGTCTCCAAATCTTGCTCTTCTCATTTAGAAAATGAGGATTGTTATAATAGCACCTAGATTATATGGTTGTGATAAGGCAATTTGCTAATATACTAGATACAGAATGGTTAGGACATTGTCTGGCACATAGCAAAAACTCACTAAAATTTGAGCTATTATTGTTAACTTTTAGGCTCCCCCCCATGAATATATTCTTTCCCTCCAAATTGGATCACATTGTACATGCTCTTTTTATAGCAAACTCTTGTCCACTGATAGCAGAATGAAAACATTTCCAAGTTATTCTCTATTAAGTCATTTAGAAAGGCTGTTTAGTATTCCAATGTATGTATCTACCACAATTAAATCATTGTTTGATGCTTCAAGTTGAATTATTTTACTTTTATGAATAATGCTGTGTAGCTGAATCATTTTATACTTTTTAGTTTTAATATCAGCTCACTTTCTCTCCCCTTTTAATCAGCTCTCAGCTGTTACCGTTCTCCTAATCTGTGATCGGATAATCAAGCGAGTTAAATCAGTTTATTTGCTATACCTTATCTACAATTCTGTCACTTGCTCTAGGCCTTAGGTGAAAGGGACAGCTATTGCAGCAGCTGTGAAGGGAGGCTGTTTTTGCCTATTTTAGCTTATGCCTCTTAGTTAGTCCAGCTCTCCTAGTGTCACTGGATATGAGATTAGGAGATACCACCCAGATGCTGGCACATCCTCTTGTCGTGGGTGCCTTTTCCCTTCTACTCCCTCCCTCTTGGGGTCTGAACACTTAACCTACCTTTATGCCCAGCTGTTACCACCTCATTATTACCTGTTTCTGATTTTCTGAAGCCCTGATGCCCCTTAGCCTAGGTCTGGGAGTTACCAGTGTTCTTGACTTCTGACACCAGTATGCATGCATGGTGCTAGATTCTACTTTGTGGGCCTCTCTGCTTTAGTTTCTCAAATTTTTTAGTAGTCTGTAGCACTTATTTGTGCTTTTAAAAAAACTATGGATCCTGTTAAATTCCCACATTTTTGTGTATATGGGAGCACAGAAAACAGACTTCAACAATTAAAACTCCCAAATCAGGTATTACTAAGTAGCCTAAATCCAGCTGGATAGGCCTGTTTCCCAAACTTCCCTGAAGGATCACAAGGAATACCTGTTGACATATTCCCAAGCCCATCCCAATGGGCAGCCCCTGTAATTTGGATATATTATCTGGATATATTATTTAACACCCCAGGTGATTCTTATAATCAGGCACAGTTGGAAACAATGGGCTTTTAACTTGGATTCTCTGAGATCTTCCAGGACACTGGGAAGTTCAACTGAGACCTCAGGGAGCTTGTATGCAATTTAAAAGTAGTGTAGGGCTCATCCCGGGGGGGCAAGAAAATTCTAGCATTCAAGTATTAGTTCGAATACTGGAAAGTCTATAGAGCTTGAGACCAAAGAAGGAATTTATGCTCTTTTTGTTTTAATCTTGCTCCTTCTAAAGGAACTTATGCTCTATTTACCATCTCTACACCAGCATGGTTTCAAATATGTATCCCCTGGGTATAGTATAGATTCTGTCCCAAACACTGGGGTTCCAGAACTGTCAGATGAGTCATGCAGCTCTTCAAAAAGCCTAATGGAGTTGGGCGCGGTGGCTCACGCCTGTAATCCCAGAACTTTGGGAGGCCAAGGCGGGCGGATCATGAGGTCAGGAGATCAAGACCATCCTGGCTAACAGGGTAAACCCTGTCTCTACTAAAAATACAAAAAAATTAGCTGGGCGTGGTGGCGGGTGCCTGTGGTCCCAGCTACTTGGGAGGCTGAGGCAGGAGAATGGCGTGAACCCGGGAGGCGGAGCTTGCAGTGAGCTGAGATCGCACCACTGCACTCCAGCCTGGGCGACAGAGCGAGACTCTGTCTCAACAACAACAACAACAAAAGCATAATGGAGAATGCAGGTCTTTTGAGGACTGAATCCTTTGCATACGTTAAAATCATTTGGAGTGCACATCTTTTATTATGTAAGGTTTTATATTCACTTAGAAAAATCAGCTAAATGCCAGACCCGTGTTAGTAACTGCTGTGGCAGTGCTAGCTATGTAATTTTTGAGGCCTGAGAAAGCAGAGAACTCTGATATACCTGCTTCAACTCGTGACAGGCATTTAGTTTCTTGGATCATCCATACGTAAGATACAAATCTTACTCCCTCAACCTGAGGACACAGGGAGATCCAAACATGCACAATAATTCTTTTTTTTGGGGGGGTGGGGTGGAGAGGGGATGGAGTATCGCTCTGTCACCCAGGCTGGAGGGCAGTGGCATGATCTCAGCTCACTGCAACCTCTGCCTCCCGGGTTCAAGCGATTCTCCTGCCTCAGCCACCCGAGTAGCTGCGATTACAGGTGCCTGCTACCACGCCCAGCTTATTTTTTGTATTTTTAGTAGAGATAGGGTTTCACCATATTGGCCAGGCTGGTCTCGAACTCTCCTGACCTCAAGTGATCTGCCCGCTTCAGCCTCCCAAAGTGCTGGGATTACAGGTGTGAGTAAGCTACCGTACCTGGCCATGCCTGAGAAGATCTAGAAACAGAAACTGGTGAATCCTGACCCCACTGCACACATTATTTATTCACATGAGATCACAATTTCTCTTACAACTCATCCATTTGACAGACTAATGTGATGAATATATAGAATTCTATAAAAGTGAGGCCAAAATAAAAAGCAGCCTAAGATTGCTGAAGAAAACGCAAATGGTGGTCCATGAGACCGCCAAAGTTGAGAGGGAACCAAATATATGGGGGGGAAATGCCCCTATGGTTCTAAAAATAAAAGCTTGTCACTCTTTACAAACTGTGATTTATCTCTTTCAGAGAATCCTGAACATGAAGTCATGCTACTAATGTTTATTCTAAAAGTAGGCTAAATATTTGAGCATGTTCCCCTAATAATTCCAGAAATTACCCCCTTCCTAAAAAAAAAGTTTAAAACTTTAAATGGTGAGATAGTAAAGTGGTATGGCATGAGAAAAGTACTTTATTCGTGCACAATTTTTCAGTTCCATCCAAAATTACTGTACAAAAAACTTCCCTTGCTTGCTGAGTTTTTGTTACTTTTTACTTAAATATTTAGACTTAAGAAAAAAATAAAATTTAAAATCACTATTAATGGAAGCTTATATTCCTTATGAATATATACATGTATGCATATATACATCTCTATATGAATCACTCAAAACAATTTTAAACATCATTATTTTTTGGATTTAAAATTGCCCTTTTAAATATTTAGAAGTTCCAGAGGTGGAGGCTTTAATGGAATTTTTCCCAGAGTAAATTTCTTGGATTGAAATTGTTCGAGTTCTTCTACTGTTAGTTTATCTCTGGGTGTGAATAACACATTATCTGTTGCAATGATGCTGCTTGAGGCTGAGAGAGAAGTGGATATGCTGCTATTTCCAAAAGTGTCACTGGATGGCTTAGAAAAAGCAGCGTGAGAATGTGAGCCCAGACTACCAAAACCAGCCACAGAACTGCCACCTCCAAAGGCTGGGGCCACTGGAGCTCTGACAGGACCTGTTGCCAAGGAAGCTGGAAGTCCTGAAAATCCAGGTGATCCAAAACTGGAAGCTGCAGGGCTTTTGAATGAAAATGATGCAGCCGAGGTGACTTCAGGTTTCCCAAATCCAAAAGCTGGAGCAGAAGTAGAGATAGCTGAACTGGTAGAGGCTGCAGCTCCAAATGCTGGGGAACTCCGAAAACCAGCAGGGCTTCCAGAAGAGGCAGCGGCAAATCCAGAGTTTGTTTTAAAACTAAAGTTCTGAGCATTATCACTGCTGCTGTTATTGACTGGAAAGCCTACCAACAAAAAAAACAGCAGCAAAAAAAAACAGAAAAAAAAATCCATTACAGTCAGAAAAATGTCACAATTAGTTCCTCCCCCTGTCTTTTTTTCTTATTTATGTCATGTTTCAGTGTTGAGAAGCTTACTGGAAGGATGAGATGAGAAAAGTAAAAATGAGAGGCTACAACTACCCACTAAAGCCTGCTGCCTGTCTTTTCTGCTAACAATCCCATTTTCACCTTGATCGACCTTCACCCAAGGAGAAACCACAGGGACTACCTCACCAGAGCTGCTACCTGAGGACAATGCTATGCTGTTATACACAGTGACAAGAAAGTTCTCAAACGTGCTGCTATCATAGCTATGTACTTCTACAAAACTCCTGAAAACTCATTCCTAAAATGTACTTCTAAAGCTAAGTGTCTTTCAAAGAACATGCCCAATCTGGCCTCCCTTTCACAAATGTCTAATGAGTCAAATGCTTTGAGGCTCTATGACGGAAGGTTGTAGAATTTACGAAGGTAATTTAAAATGGCGATTCAGGCTTGTAATTTGAAACCTATAAAATCTAATTTTTCTAAATCAGTGAAGTCCTGCATTACTTTATCACTTACCTGGCGACACAAATGTTGCTGCTTGACTACTGCCAAATCCAAATGCAGGTGCTGCTTGATTTACTCCATCCTTTACATCAGAGAGCTGAAAAAAAAAGTGTGCAAATAATAAAGTGCTTGATGAATAGTGCTCCAGTATCTTTTCTATACACTATGGACAAATTCAATTTTTTAAAATGTGCATTAAAGGCTGGGTGTGGTGGCTCACACCTGTAATCCTAGCACTTTGGGAGGCTGAGGCGGGTGAAGGGCTTGAGCCTATGAGTCTGGGACCAGCCTGAGCAACACAGCGAGACCCCCATCTCTACAAAAAATTAGCCAGTGGTCCCAGCTATTTGGGAGCCTGAGGTGGGAGGATCACTTGAGGCTGGGAAAGCCTGGGTGACAAAGTAAGACTCTGATTCAAAAAAAGAAAAGAGAAGAAAAAAGTGCATTAAAAAAGGCAAAGTTAAATGCTTAACATGGAAAATGCCCATAATATGATGTTGAAAAGGATAAGATATAATACTGTATAAACAGTATAATCACAACTAGTAATATGAATACACATAAAAAAATGTACATTAGTTAACAGTGATTATTTCTGGCTGATAAATTACGGGTGATTTAAATTTTATTTATGCTTTTTTATACTTTCTGAATTTCTACAATGAGCAGATATTATAATCAAAAATATTTTTAAATTTTTTTCAGTGTCTATAAGGGTAGATCTGCATTTATCGAGAAATCTAGATATTAGGTAAAAAGGACCTTTATAGAATACCCAGTCTAATACTCGAAATGAAGTAGATCCACTATTACATAATTAAAAGCTTATGACTAAAAATCCATTAAACATTTCCCATTCCCTGAAAGTACTTTATGTTCTTGCTATTCTGTGCTCTAGAAATGTCTTTCATCTCTGCTTACTGAAATCTTAATCCTACTTTTAAGGAACTTTGTACTTGCTCCTTCCTTCCAAGAAGACTTTCTTAATCATCCAAAGCAAACATAAGCGATTTCTTTCATTTGGAAGCCTCAAAAGCATTCTTTGGCCAGTGCGGTGGCTCACGCCTGTAATCCCAGCACTTTGGGAGGCTGAGGCGGGCGGATCATGAGGTCAGAAGATCGAGACCATCCTGGCTAACATGGTGAAACCCCGTCTCTACTAAAAATACAAAAAAGCTGGGCATGGTGGTGGGTGCCTGTAGTCCCAGCTACTCGGGAGACTGAGGCAGAAGAATGGTGTGAACCTGGGAAGCAGAGCTTGCAGTGAGCTGAGATGGCACCACTGCACTCCAGCCTGGGCGACAGAGCAAGACTCTGTCTCCAAAAAAAAAAAAAAAAAAAAAAAAAGCTTTTGTTTTTGAGACTGCAACCTCCACCTCCTGGGTTCAAGTGATTCTCCTGCTTCAGCCTCCTGAGTAGCTAGGATTACAGGCATGTGCCACCATGCCTGGCTAATTTTTCTATTTTTAGTAGAGACCGGGTTTCACCATGTTGGTCAGGCTAGTCTTAAACTCCTGACCTCGTGATCCGCCGGCCTCAGCCTCCCAAAGGGCTGGGATTACAGGCGTTAGCCACCGTGCCCAGCCCTCAAAAGCATTCTTACTCCTGGTCCCTGGCAACCACTCTCTCTGCTTTCTATCACTACAAATGAGACTTGTCTTTTCCAGAGTTTCATACAAATGGAATCACATGGTCTACACTATTTTTTTTTTTTTTTTGGTCTGGCTTCTCTCCCTCAGTGTAATATTCATTAACAGGCAGATTATAAGCAAATTATAATATATCCATACAATGGGTTACCATTCAGCAGAAAGCATGAACTCCTGATACATGTTAAGTCAGCTATGGGTGGGTTGTCCCACATCCTAACCTATGGAGGGGCCCTGGGCAGTTAGCAAGGAGCAGGGACCTTCCAGCCCTGAGGGAAGTTCCACAGTTCTTTCGACTCAGTTATCCTTTCTCCATCAGCTCTCATCCATGGTGATGGTGGGCCACCTCTCACACAAGGACAGACTACTTCCAAGAGGTTCCACTAAATTCAAATAGCATTACAAGAACTAAAAGGTGAAAGAAATTAGCTTGCACAAGAGTCTAGTTATTCAGGAAGCACATATTTAAGAAAGGGGTGGGGTGTTGGGACTGTCAACCATTCACTAAGTGTAGGGAGATAGTACTCTCATATCCTTTATACAGAGTAGAAACCATCTGAGAAATTGGAAATATTAAAATTATAAATGTGAACATCTTATTTTAAAATAAGGAATTCTTAAGAACTTTTTAATGGGTGTAGAAACATCATAACTTTATTTACAAAGATAATGAACTTGCTACAGTCGGGACCATAGATCTTTGGAGACAGGTGGGTATATATCTTCCAAAAGCATTTCTGTTTAAGACAAGGAACATACTGTGTTCTTCAGTCACAAAATGATAACATTACATCCTAAATGTGCATTCACATAATTGTTCAAAGTAATTTCTTTTTACATACAGATAACCTTAAATACTTAAATTTATGTAATAGTTTGCCATTTTCAAAACTAGCACTACCAAAGTTAAAAACTTTACCCTAAAAAGCTTTTAAAAAGCATAACTATTTTTGCTTTTCTGACCAAGGAACACAGAGAAAACTATTTCAAGACCCTGACTCTTAAGTGATGCTATTTTGGGAATGTGTGTATCATAATTCTTGATAGAAAATTTTTGTTTTGCTTTCCAAATCTAAAGTAAAATATCCTCTGCAAAAAAGCAATAGGTAAGACACTTCCCTCAAGAAAACTCTCCCATACTCACCAAAGCTACTTTAGTTGATATATTGAGGCTTTTCAGTTCATTTACCCTGTTCCTCCATTGATTTATTAAACGTTGGACAGAATTTAGCTGAAAAGGGAAGACAGAAAAATAACAGTTCAATATTGTATGTTTAAGTTAGTTTCTTCAATAAAAACTTCACATACTTCTTTGCCAAAATCACAAAAGGTTTATGTAACAGTTTTATGGCCCATGACTTGCAAAATTTGCATTGACTTGGCCTATTTGTCAAAGATATTCCAGCTCCAGTTCCCTCTCCTTGTTCAACTCCTTGTATCATCTGGTTAGTATCACAAGTACCTGGTAGCACGTAGTTAGTTATATTTGGATGGGAGGTGAACACATGTACTAGTTGAAATGCATGATCATGACTGTAGAAACAGAAAAATACAGCATTTAAACTGCTTCCTTCAGGTACTCAACTTATTCTAGTCAAGATTTTTAATTTTTTTGATATTTGATATATGAGGATGTTAATCTGTATTACAGACTGTATCTTATTTAACCTTGTTTTTCTAGCATTCATCACTGGATTGGTACCTAACAGATGTTCAATAAATATCTGTCAAATGATAAAAGGGTTTCATTTCTGGGACTGACTGTTGGGTAATTTATAATAAAAATAGTAATATTCCTAATTATTAAAGTAAAAATATATTATCATTTTAATAACCAACCAAATTCAATGAAAATAATATAGAAAAGAAAAATAGCCTACTCCTGAAAAAAGATCATAGACCTCATTGGTTTTGCCAAAACACAAGCCACGATAAAGAAAGCAGTAATTAACAGCTCATCTGTTATTGCGGTAGATTAATAGGAAACAAACTTACATAACTCTGTAAGTTATTGCTGGTTAAGAAGTTATGGTATTCAAGCCTCAATTCCTCTGGTGAAATGTCTGTAAAACCTGAAGTGAGGAATCAATCGGAATCTTTAAAATAAATGCCAATAATTTTGATAGTAAAGCTAGAGGTGCTAAACAAGAAAATATCTAATGTTGATTAGAAAATTTTCATAATCATAAGGAAGAAACTTAAAACCTACACTCTATTTAATGTTTAACAAAGTGTAAAATTACAGTAAAATATAGTTGGTTATTTTGATCTTTAAATGGGGAAGATTTTCTAAAGATAAGTGGGGTAGAATGAACAACAAACACAAGAGAAAGATTTGACTACATTTATATTCAAACTTTTATTTAAAAAATTCTGCCAGAAACTCTACTAAGCAAAATTACAAGGCAAATGGTACACTAGGAAAATTGCAATTTTAACATATATGACAAGAGAACTAATGCCCTAATGTATAAATAGCTCTTACAAATAAATGAGAAAAGTAAACGAATTTAGGCAAAGGTAATGAACAGGCAATTCACACACACAAAAAATCAAATAGTAAATAAATGAAATAAAGTTAAATGCAACTTAAAATAGAGATAAAATGCTTTACTTATCAGACTGGCAGAAATTTTAAAAGCTGGTATTTACTGTTGTTCCAAATGTGGTGAAATGTATCATTTCCTAAATTACTGTTAAGGGAATTAAAATGGTACAAGTTTTCTGGGAGGGATAATTGTTAATAAGCATCACAAGCCTGAAAAACATTCATATCCTGTGACTTACAATACAATTTATAGGATTTAACCTTGGGAAATAGTTATATATGTAAGCAAAGGTTGCTATGTATAAGGGTGTTCATTCTAATATTTTTAGTACCAGAGACAAACTGAAAGCAAAAATTAGAATATAAAACTAGGGCTGGGTACCGTGGCTCACGCCTGTAGTCCCAGCACTTTGGGAGGCTGAGGCAGATGGATCACGAGGTAAGGATTTCGAGACCATCCTGGCTAACATGGTGAAACCCCGTCTCTACTAAAAATACAAAAAATTAGCTGGGTGTGGTGGCATGCGCCTGTAATCCCAGCAACTCGGGAAGCTGAGGCAGGAGAATTGCTTGAACTCGGGAGGCAGAGGTTGCAGTGAGCCGAGATTGTGCCACTGCACTCCAGCCTGGGCGACAAAGTGAGACTCCGTCTCAAAAAAAAACCAAAAAACAAAAAACAAAAAAACTGGATTACAGCCGGGCGCTGTGGCTCACGCCTGTAGTCCCAGCACTTTGGGAGACCAAGGCCAGTGGGATCACCTGAGGCCAGGAGTTCAAGACCAGCCTGGCCAACATGGCGAAACCCCGTTTCTACTAAAAATACAAAAATTAGCTAGGCGTGGTGGCATATGCCTATAATCCGAGCTACTCGGGAGACTCAGGCTGGAGAATTGCTTGAACCTGGAAGGCCGAGGCTGTAGTGAGCTGAGATGGTGCCACTGCACTCCGGCCTGGGCAACAAGAGTGAAACTCCGTCTCAAAAAAACAAAACAAAACAAAACAAAAAACAAAGAAAAACTAGATTATGATCCTAATTATATATATGTATACGTATATATGTATAGGTGAGAGATGACAGTGTGCTGGCAGCCCTCACAGGCTCTCAGCGCCTCCTCTGCCCGGGCTCCCACTTTGGTGGCACTTGAGGAGCCCTTCAGCCCACCGCTGCACTGTGGGAGCCCCTTTCTGGGCTGGCCAAGGCCGGAGCCAGCTCCCTCAGCTTGCAGGGAGGTGTGGAGGGAGAGGCGCCAGCAGCAACCAGGGCTGCGTGCAGCGCTTGTGGGCCAGCTGGAGTTCCCGGTGGGCGTGGGCTTGGTGGGCCCCGCACTCGGAGCCGCTGGCAGGCCCTGCCGGCCCCGGGCAATGAGGAGCTTAGCACCCGGGCCAGCGGCTACGGAGGGTGTGCTGGGTCCCCCAGCAGGGCCGGCCCACCGGTGCTGTGCTGGATTTCTCACGGGGCTTTGGCTGCCTCCCTGCAAGGCAGGGCTCCGGACCTGCAGCCCCCATGCCTGAGCCTCCCCCACCTCTGTGGGCTGCTGAGCAGCCTGAGCCTCCACAACGAGCACCACCCCCTGCTCCACAGTGCCCAGTCCCATCGACCACCCAAGCGCTGAGGAGTGCGGGCACACAGCGCGGGACTGGCAGGCAGCTCCAACCTGCAGCCCTGGTGCGGGATCCACTGGGTGAAGCCAGCTGGGCTCCTGAGTCTGGTGGGGACTTGGAGAACCTTTATGTCTAGCTAGGGGATTGTAAATACACCCATCAGCACTCTGTGTCTAGCTCAAGGTTTGTAAACACACCAATCAGCACCCTGTGTGTAGCTCAGGGTTTGTAAATACACTAGTCAACACTCTGTATCTAGCTACTCGGGGACTTGGAGAACCTTTGTGTCCACACTCTGTATCTAGCTAATCTAGTGGGGACTTGGAGAACCTTTGTGTCTAGCTCAGGGATTGTAAATGCACCAATCAGCACCCTGTCAAAACAGACCATTCGGCTCTCTGTAAAATGGACCAATAAGCAGGATATGGGTGGGGCCAGATAAGAGAATAAAAGCAGGCTGCCCGCGCCAGCAGTGGCAACCCGCTTGGGTCACCTTCCACACTGTGGAAGCTTTGTTCTTTTGCTCTTTGCAATAAATCTTGCTGCTGCTCACTCTTTGGGTCCACACTGCCTTTACGAGCTATAACACTCACCGCAAAGGTCTTCAGCTTCACTCCTGAAGCCAGCGAGACCACGAACCCACCAGGAGGAATGAACAACTTCAGACGCGCTGCCTTAAGAGCTGTAACACTCACCGCGAAGGTCCGCAGCTTCACTCCTGAGCCAGCAAGACCACGAACCCCACCAGAAGGAAGAAACTCCGAACACATCCGAACATCAGAAGGAACAAACTCCAGACACGCCGCCTTTAAGAACTGTAACACTCACGGCGAGGGTCAGCAGCTTCATTCTTGAAGTCAGTGAGACCAAGAACCCACCAATTCCGGACACATAGGTATACATATATACACACATAGAACAACTTATACATCCCTGTACAAGTGGACCCTTGCAGTTCTGTTCAAGGGTCAACTGTACACACAGCTGTACAGGGCCCGCTTGTACAGGGATTTTCTTCCACCTCTGCCACTCCTGAGACAGCAAGACCACACCCACCTATCCCTCTGCTACTCAACACAAAGACAATAAGGATGAAGACTTTTATGATGATCCACTTCCACTATGTGAATGGTAAATATATTTTCTTATCCTTATGATTTTCTTTTTCTTTTTTTTTTTTTTGAGATGAAGTCTCGCTCTGTTGTCCAGGCTGGAGTGCAGTGGCGTGATCTCGGCTTACTGCAACCTCTGCCTCCTGGGTTCAGGCAATTCTCCTGCCTCAGCCTCCCCAGTAGTTGGGATTACAGGCATGCACCACCAAGCCCGGCTAATTTTTTTTGTATTTTTAGCAGAGACGGGGTTTCACCACATTGGCCAGGCTGGTCTCGAACTCCTGACCTTCTGATCCACCCGCCTTGGCGTCCCAAAGTGCTGAGATTACAGGCGTGAGCCACCGTGCCTGACCCCTTATGATTTTCTTAACATTTTCTTTTCTCTTACAGTACATTATTAGTAGTTAAGCTTTTGGGGAGTCAAAGCTTATATGTGGATTTTTGACTGCACAGAGGATCAGTCAATCGTATACATAAACAAGAAATATGTTTGTGTGTATGTTTTGAAAGAAATATACTAAAATGTAGTAGTTATCTCTGTGATATCAGGTTATTTTTATTTTATTTATATATTTCTGTACTTTCCAAGTTTTCTAAAGCAAAAGCTATAACTTGTTTTTTATTTTTGAAACACAGTCTCATTCCTGTCACTCAGGCTGGAGTGCAGTGGCCCACTGCTGCCTTGACTTCCTCGGCTCAAGTGATCCTCCCATCTCACCTCCTGAGTAGCTGGGACTATAGGAATGTGCTACCACACCCTGGTAGAGACAGGGTTTCACCAAGTTGCCCAGGTTGGTCTCAAATTCTTGGGCTCAAGTGATCCACCTGCCTCAGCCTCCCAAAGTGCTAGGATTACAAGCATTAGCCACCACATCTGGCCCAAAAGCTGTAACTTTTATAATTAGGCAAACTTACTAACAAAGGCAAAAAATGTTCAAGATATTTTCTACAAAGAACTCCTTGTAATCCAGTTATTATTAACTCCAAGGACACCTGCTTCAGAATAAAGGAAAGACTAAATGTTCAAAGCAGAACCCTGGATTCCTTCTAATGACTTGTCTTCCCCATCTTTACTGACCCCTCAGGCCAAAAAACCCTAGGAATCACCTTGGATTTCTCTTTCCCTATATCTAATTAATCAGCATCCTGCCAGTTCAAGCTCCAACAGAGAGCCCAAATATGACCAATTCTGTCTTCACTGCTATGAACTCTAGTCACAAGTGGCAATGTCTTCTAACTTGTCTCCCTATCTCTACTTTTGCCTCTGCTCCCAACAGACCTTTTTCCCCCCTCACACAGCACGCTGAGTTAGCTTTTTCTAATCAGATCACGTCCCTCTTTTGCTTAAAGTTCTTCATGGCTGCCTGCCCAGTGCAATTAGGCCCAACATGATCTGGCCCCTGGCTATCTCTCTGGCCTTACTGTCATATTACTTTCCCTTGTTTACTCTCCTCCAGTAATTCAGGCCCCACTAGTCTGTAAACACTGCCAACCTTGTTCTTACCTCAGGGCCTTTGCAATAGCTAGTCCTACTGCCAGGAATGTTTTCCCCAAATCTTCCCATAACTGATACCCTCTCTTTATTCAGGACTCATTTCCAATACTGCCTCCCAGGAATAGATAACCACTCTATCTAAAGAAATATTGTTCCCCTAATTGCCTCCTATTCCTTCCAGCTGTGCTCAACCAGAATTCCTCATCTGAACCACAGAACACAGAAAACGATTTGAGTGACAATTTTCTCAAGTCTTGCAAAATGGAGCAAAAGTAGTATCATTCTTTTTTTTATTTTTTATTATACTTTAAGTTTTAGGGTACATGTGCACAATGTTCAGGTTTGTTACATATGTATGGGCAAGGACTTCATGTCTAAAACACCAAAAGCAATGGCAACAAAAGCCAAAATTGACAAAAGTAGTATCATTCTATTATAGTTGCATAGAAAAAGTTAATTTATTAACACAATGGATGCCTAAGGACAGAAGTACTCAAACTTTTTGGTCTCAGTAGTCCTTTACATTCTTAAAAATCATTAAGGACCCCAAAGAATGTTTGTTTACATGGGTTACTTACATTGATAATTACCACATTTGAAATGAAAACTGAGAAACTTAGTATTAATTCATTTAAAAGTAAGAAGCCAATTACCTATCCACATAAATGAAAAAGCTATTTTCCAAAACAAAAAATGAAAATTTAGTAAGATGAATAGCCTTGCTTTATGTTTATACATCTCTTAATGTTTGGCTTAATAGAAGACTGCTGGATTCTTATATATGCTTCTGCATTCATTATGTTGCAATATGTTCTGACTGAAGTGTATGAAGAAAATGGGCACTCACACATACATGTATTGGAAAAGGAAGACTTAAATGGCTTTTTCAAATAACTGTGGACATTTTTCTTTGCTACTACACCAAAACTTGACAAGCAGTAGTTTCTTAAAGGTTAACTATAACATAGATTCAAGCCATACTAATGAACTTTTTATGGCATTATATTAACATCCACTGGTTTATCATGCATGTAGAATGGACTTTCAGCCATGCATAATTTTGTAATATCACATATAAGTCATTTGAAAAATGCCAGTTCACTGAGTTATGCAGAACTTCGAAACATTGGCATGTTATTATACAACATCCATTTTTTTTTTTTTTTTTTTTGAGACAGAGTCTTGCTCTGTCACCCAGGCTGGGGTGCAATGGCACAATCTTGGCTCACCGCAAGCTCCGCCTCCCAGGTTCATGCCATTCTCCTGCCTCAGCCTCCTGAGTAGCTAGGACTACAGGCGCATGCCACCACGTCCGGCTAATTTTTTGTATTTTTTAGTAGAGACAGGGTTTCACTGTGTTAGCCAGGATGGTCTCCATCTCCTGACCTCATGATCCACCCACCTCGGCCTCCCAAAGTGCTGGGATTACAAGTGTGAGCCACCGCGCACGGCCAAAAAATTTTTTTAAACAGACAGGGTCTCGCTCTGTCACCCAGGCTGGAGTGTGGTGGCACCATCAGAGCTCACCATAACTTTGAACTCTTGAACTCAAGTGATCCCCCCACCTCAGCCTCCAGAGTAGCTAAAAGTCTTAGCATATGCCATCATACTCAGGCTAATTTTTGTATTTTTTGTAGAGACAAGGTCTTGCTATATTGTCCAGGGTGGTCTCAAACTCCTGGCTTCAAGCCATCATCCCACCTCAGCCTCCCAAAGCACTGGGATGACAGGCATGAGCTGCTGCGTGTTGCCCTCACATTTGTGAATGTTGCCATCCATTTAATCAGAAGAGATTTTAAGTATTGAGAAGCCATCATGCTCATGATGACAAAGTTTTCCATAATTCCAATTTTTGCTTGAAAGTTTTAATTTTTTCGTTGGCAATAAACACTATCAACTGTTTTCTTCTAAATAACCATAGTTGTCATTCCTTTCAAATAAATATTGTCTTTGAAAAAAGTGGCTAGCTCAGTCCAACCTGAACAATCACATAAGATAACCATCACACTTGGGCATGGGGCAGACACACTTTGTGTGTGCTTCCCATTTTGTCACACAGAATACTAAAAAGGTGTGTACTCAAGGTCAAGGGTTAACAAAATTAATAATTTTTATCTCTTCATAAAGGAAGTTCTTAAGTTAAAATGGCATTAAACTTTTTTTATTGTGACATCTACTAGTAATTTATTGCCTCTGCCTTGATTCATGCTAAGATACAAGTAGTTTTACTCATCAATGCTTCTGCACCAACAGTGCAAATGTCAACACAGTGAAAAATGGCAATTAATCACTTAGTATTATCAGAAAATATTTTTGATCTTAGGCAACTCCTAAAAGGGCCTCAGGGATAAAGTTGCCAGATTTAGCAAATAAAAATACAGGATGCCCAGTTAAATTTGAATTTCAGATATACAATAAATACTTTTTTTAGTATAAATGTGCCCCAAATATTACATGGCATGTACACATACTAAAAATACTGTTTGTTTATCTGAAATTTAAATTTAACTGGATGTCCCATATTTTATCTGACAACTATATTCAGGAATCCACATTTTAAGAACCACTGCTTTAGGGCAACAGGCATTAGGTTCAATATGGAATGGATTAATACTCAAGTACTAATACTTAAGCTGATTAAGGGCTTAATACTTTGTTGTTTCTTTACAGAAAGTATCATTATCTGAAATTATCTTAGTTTATTTGCATCACTTATTGTCTTCCTCCCTCAAGAATGTAAGATTCATAAGGAAAGGATCTTGTCTGTCTTGCTCATCACTATATTCCTAGCACTTAGCACAAAAGAAATTCAGTAAATATTTGTTAAATGGACAAGTGAATAAATAACTAAGAAGCGTTGTAATGCAAATGCTCACAGAAAATGAGCAACTAGAACTGAGACAGAGGAAAGATCCCAAGGTTCTGTGATATTGATTGCAAGGGCTCCCATCTGCAAGGTACCCACTGTTTCCTCAAAAGGATAAAGGCCCAGGAACACTCAGAGCGGGCTTGGGAAAGCCCGGTGGTCTAGGTTTCAGCCCAGAAAGGGCTTAGGGACTATGGACAAAAAAAAAAAGAGAGAGAGAGAAAAGAATATTCTAAAGCAAATGCTATTCCAGGCCAGGTGCGGTGGCTCACACCTATAATTCCAGCACTTTGGGAGGCTGTGGCAGGCGGATCACCTGAGGTCAGGAGTTAGAGACCAGACTGGCCAACATGGCAAAACCCTGTCTCTACTAAAAATACAAAAATTAGCCGGGTGTGGTAGTGGGCAACTGTAATCCCAGCTACTCGGGAGGCTGAGGCAGGAGAATCATTTGAACCTGGGAGGCAGAGGTCGCAGTGAGCCGAGATCGCGTCACTGCACTCCAGCCTGGAGGACAAGAGTGAAACTCCGTCTCAAAAAAAAAAAAAAAAATTGCTATCCCTGTAGCCCAGCTAAGCCTCCTCACATTTAAACATTATCTCCAGAACAGGTCTTAGAAGGTCTCCAGAACAACTATTCTTAGAAGGAAAGACAGGGAAGAAAGAACAGAACCAGGCAGCCAAGGCCTTAATGACAGGCAGGATGTGACTCTTCTATTCACAACAGGAAGCTAAGAGGTTCCAAAGTTGTACATACAGAGAATCAAGAACATAGAGTCTCTTCCTGGGCTTTATTTAAATGTTTTCTCCCAAGAACTATATGTCTTAAAAGACTATATTCTCCAACCTTAATCTCTAAATTATGAAGTTTGGCTAGAATACTCAAATACTTTAAACAATGTCCAAACTCTCCTAGTTGTAGCTAAGTTGGTAGTTGATTTCTTTCTTTGGCATTCTTTTGGTTTTAGAAAATAATAGTTTTAGAACATATTTTAAAAATGCACAATTTTTCAGTTACCTGAAATATTAGGTTTCTTTTTCACTGGTGAATAAACAGAAAACATCCACTGCCCTGATGATTCCCAAACCTCCATATCTTTTACAATTCCTTCCCTGAAAAAAAGAAAAAAAAAAAAGAGTAAAGGATCTTCTTAGCTGCTTGGTAAAATTTATTGTTAATGATTTTCCACGACTGAAAATTTAAATTCTAGTAAATACATAGTTCAAAATCTTTTACATTATATTTTCTGAAGAGTGTTCTTTAAAGCACAAGTTTATAGAAGTGTGAACTATATATTTCATGGTTACAAACAGTATTATAATGTCAGAGAAGTTAATGAGTTTGGCTTTCCAATACACTGACCCATTAACCAATGTACTTACATAAATACTATCATAGATACCATACTTTTTTTAGGAATTAAAATCTAAAATACTAACTTTAATCTTTCTTTGTTAATTATCACAAACATCGATAATCATTTAACTGGGAAGAACAAAGTACTGCTTACGTGATACAGAATCATAATATTTTAAAAGTGGGTTATAGGACTTCAGAGATCATTTTATCTAATTCTCACATTTTGCAACAAGGGAAACAGACCCACATCCATACAACTAATCTGGTAATGCTGTGGGTAGATTCGGCTCTAAATTAAAGTTTCTCCCTACTCAGACTATGTCAATGAAAGGAGAATTATCACAGAGAAAACGGTATTAAATTTAGGACTGCAACAAATGCAGAAAGGAAGGTTTTGTTTGTTCATTTACTTAAAAAAAAATCGGTTGTATATGGTACATGACTCAAAATGTCTACAACTGGTTCTGATTTAATTAGGATAAGTAAAAGACTAACCAATTACATTTAAATTCCATCCTAGTCACCATGAATCGAGAGAACATTACAGATAGCCAAGCATTGTTTTGACAGCAGCCATAAATTTTACCATAAATATTCTCAAGAAGTGTCATGTATCTACTCCACAATAAATGTAGGAAATCAAATGAGATCAGTTTGAATAGGATAATCCAAGTAAAAGTTTTAGAAAGAAATAAGATATGCGGCTGGGTATGGTGGCTCATGCCTATAATCCCAGCACTTTGGGAGGCTGAGGCAGGCAGATCACTTGAGGTCAAGAGTTCAAGACCAGCCTGGCCAACATGGTGAAACCCCATCCCTACTAAAAACACAAAAAATTAGCTGGCTTGGTGGCAGGCACCTGTAACCCCAGCTACTTGGGAGGCTGAGGCAGAAGAATGGCTTGAGGCCAGAAGGCGGAGGCTGCAGTGAGCCGAGATTGCACCACTGCATTCTAGCCTGGGCAACAGAGCAAGACTCCGTCTCAAAATAAATAAATAAATAAATAAATAAATGAATAAATAAATAAAGAAGAGAGATGGTATAATGACCTCCAAGTTCACAAGTTGTTCTAAATTACATCATACTTTGTAAAGGACTTGTAAGTTAGAATGAACTTAAGCAGGACTAATCTTAGAAAGATATTCACAATATAGTGTTATCAACACAAAGTGGAAAAAGTGTAATTACCCCTAGGAAGGCACTCTACTATTATAGAAAAATGATATATTTTTAAGTGAAATAAAATCTAGGGTAATACATAGCAAAAGAGTGGCTATCTGTGAGTGATAGGATTGTGGGTGATTTTTCTTCTTTTTGCTACTCTGATTTAAAAATAATGCATTATTTCTTTTTTTAAAGAAAATATTGTATTGTGAAAAGATGTTACAAAAAAAGAGAAAACAAAGATTGTAGGTGCTTTTGAAAAAACATAAGCAAATGGATAGTAATTTTCCTGAAAGCTTTCACTTACAGAAGTTTCTTTTCATCTTTCTGCTCATCAGGACTAAGTGAAGCAAATGGGTTCTCAGACAATCCAAAGCCTTCCTTCCTGTTAGTTGAAGCTCCAGAATCAAAAGAACCGAAAGATGGCTTTTCTTGATCTCTGCTGCCCCCCCATGGTGTGGATTTGGAGAAACTGGATGACTGGATGACATTGGAATATCTCTGGCTAGTTGTATTCCATCCACGTCTATTATTACCTAAAATAAACAATAAAACAAAATAATTTTACTAGCAACTTTTCTTTCTATTTTATTTTCTTTTTAATTAAGATAGGGTCTCACTCTTTTGCCCAGGGTGGAGTACAGTGGCATGATCTTGGCTCACTGTAACCTCAACCTCCTAGGCTCAATCCATCCTCCCACCTCAGCCTCCTGAGTAGCTGGGACCACAGGCGCAAACCACCATGTCTGGCTAATGTTTGTACTTTTTGTAGAGATAGGGTCTTGCCATATTGCCCAGGCTGGTCTCAAACGCCTGGGCTCAAAAAATCCACCTGCCTCAGCCTCCCAAAGTGCTGGGATTACAGGCATGAGCTACTGTGCCCAGCAACTGTTCTTAAAATCTCAAAAATCTTCATTATATCTTAGTATGTCTAGACATTATAGAAAGATTCAACAAGCACTACATTTAAACTCATTTTAAATGACAATCTCTTCATTTTTTATTTATATACAGTAGTTAGGTTGTAATAGCAACAAATCACATAGTGGCCAATTGCATTTTTGAGATTGAGAAGAAAATAATATAGAAAAATAGTGATATATTACTAAATTCAGCTGACAAAGCTTATTAAATAAACAACTGCTTGATAGTTAAGTTGGTAGAAGGCATGCATCATAAATCATAAACTCCTTCAGGATAAAAACTTGTGTTTTTATCATTCTTTGCTCCCCCACCAGGCCCTATATTGTAGTAAAGGCTGAAAAATGGACATTGAATTAAAGTTTCTTGAATATGAAAGATTAGATTCTACCCTCTGTTTTTGGACAGATGCTTAAGTCTATTTGATGCAGTCTTTTCTCTGGGCAAACACCTACACACCTATTTTCACAGAGAGATTATACATGGTATTTACATGTGAACAAAATGCATGTAGTTCCTCTATGAGCTTTCCAATATTTCAGAAATATCAAAATGAGCCAAAAAGATTCTCTCCTCTCTTTATATATTGGTTTTGTTTTGCTTTTTAAAATCACTTTAGCAATCTCATTTACTCATCACTTCCTAGTTGGGGCCAAGATTAAGGTAATTCATCTTGTTTCTGACTGAATTAAGAGATAAGCCATTAAAGTTCGAATGACACACATGCCCAGTTGTGAAAGTTCATCCTGCAACTCTAAACTACCCTAAAAAAAAAAAAAAAAAAAAAAAAGTGGAGATTGCTAGACCAGATCACTCAAGTAGGAGTTAATGGTATCTTCTTCTTCTAAAGTTCCAAATTCACTGGAGAAGTGAAGAAACTCACTTCCTTTTTTTTTTTTTTTTTATTGCTTTTGCTCTTCATACTTATAATTCCAGAAACATTCATTTGTTTCTGGGAGCTAAATACACAGTTTGTCTGCCAAACTTTGTTTACACTCACATTCATCAGACCTGAGTCCTAATTTTCGCTCTGAAATATTTCACTAGATTAATTGTGGATGAAATAAAAGGACTGTCTTCCCTGAAGTGGGATCAGACGTGAAACCATCACGCAATACAAGGTTTAAAGGTTAGATGAGGCCTGCCGCGGTCGCTCACACCTGTAATCCCAGCACTTTGAAAGACGGAAGCGGGCGGATCATCTGAGGTCACGAGTTCGAGACCGGTATGGCCAACATGGCAAAACCCTGTCTCTACTAAAAATACAAAAATTATCAAGGGCGTGGTGGCGGGCACCCGTAATCCCAGCTACTCGGGAGGCTGAGGCATAAGAATCGCTTAAGCCTGGGAGGCGGAGGTCGCATGAGCCGCCTGACTGAGAGAGCAAGACTCCGTCTCAAATAAAATAAAAAAATGAAGGCCCTAAAGGAGGGGAAGGAAGGAAGACAGCACCGAATTATTAACCCGATCTTTAAAAATCTTGTGTTCTAAGGTTTCATGTCTAATCTCTCCTTTCCTTTAAGATAAAAAGCTTTGACAATGATCTAGGCCCAGGGATTAGATCAACGTGGCCCCCACATCACCTTTCCTCACCTCCCGGAGAGCCCTTAACTGGGCGTCCCACATTCCCAATTTCACCCCAAATTTATGAGCAGGTGCATTTTTGCGGTATGGCTCTATAGGTTTTATTAGATTTTTTTTCTTTTCTTTTTTTTTTTTTTTTTTTGATAGTCTCGCTCTGTTGCCCAGGCTGGAGTGCAGTGGCGCGATCTCGGCTCACTGCCACCTCCACCTCCCGGGTTCAAGCGATTCTCCTGCTTCAGCCTCATGAGTAGCTGGGATTACAGGCGCGCGCCACCACTCCTGGCTTTTTTGTTTTTTTTGGCATTTTTAGTAAAGACGGGGTTTCACTATGTTGGTCAGGCTGGTCTCGAACTCCTGACCTCGTGATCCACCCGCCTCGGCCTCCCAAAGTGCTGGGATTACAGGCGTAAGCCACCGCGCCTGGCCGGTTTTATTAGATTTTTTCAAAGAAGTCCACGACTTCTCCAAAATGAAGTCCTGATTCTGACCCAAGTTGCTAGCCTCACCCTCGAAAAAACAACTTAGTAAAAATTATATTTAATTACGGCATTTACCTACAAGGTAGTTTCGATAGGTACTTCCGATTTAAAAACTCAGTGTCGCACAAGCATCCAGGCCCAAACCCAGGTCCTCAGAAGCTCAATAAAAACGGACCACATGAATAATATGTAGATAAAACCCTCGGTTTAAAAACGTTGTGCAGGGCCCAGTGGGGCCGGCAAGGCCGCGACGCGGGCACATTGGGGTCACCAGCACCGGGACACACGCGGGACGCCCGGTCCCCGCCGGCGGGCCCTTCCCGGCTCAGTTACCGCGGAGGATTCAGAGGAGAGTCACCTGAAGGCTGCTGCTGCGGTTGCTGCCGTCCTCCTCCTGCACCCCTGGCACCGGGATGTTCGTTCCAGCACCGATCTCCAAAGCGGCACCGGCCTTGAAGGAAGAATTGACAAATGGCCATTGCGACGGCGTCGCTGACGGAGGGGGTCTTCGGTCGGCGCCGTGCGAGGCCAGTTACTAGGCAGAGAGCCCCAGGCTACCTCAGCGCCCGGCCGGGCTACTGTGACGTCATCTTCTCGCGCCTGGGGAAGGCCTTTTCCGCCTCTCACCCCAGTGCCATGAGACGCGTGGACTTCAGCCAATAGGACTTGAGAAGAGCGGACCGCTCTGAAGCTTTGAGTGTGTCCTGGGAAGGAGGGATGCTTGAAAGGTTATGTGAAGACCGGAGGCGCGTTTGACCCCGTTGCAGGGCCTCGGACTACAGGAAGGCTTGAGGTCCAAAATGAGAGGAAAGCGGAGCAAGCAAACGCAGAACTTCAGCAAGGCCCTCAGAGGAGAATTAGCTATGATTTGAGAGACTGAGTCGTTCTTGCTGAGACAGTAAAACTTAGCTCGGGTTGAGAAAGTAACAAACTGCCCCGCCTTTCATCTGGATGGATAACAGAGTCAAATAAAGCCAGACGTGACGTTAAGAGGAAACAATGTTTCTTTTAGGACATACTGCAATGGAAAAGTATTACCCCTTTGAGTGAGTAGTACATTCTTACTACACACTGAGAAACCTTGTTCTTTTTTTTTTTTTTTTTTTTTTGAGACGGAGTCTCGCTCTGTCGCCCAGGCTGGAGTGCAGTGGCGCGATCTTGGCTGACTGCAAGCTCTGCCTCCCAGGTTCATGACATTCTCCTGCCTCAGTCTCCCGAGTAGCTGGGACTACAGGTGCCCGCCACCACGCCCGGCTAATTTTTTTGTATTTTTAGCAGACACGGTTTCACCATGTTAGACAGGATGGTCTCGATTTTCTGATCTCGTGATCCGCCCGTGTCGGCCTCCCAAAGTGCTGGGATTACAGGTGTGAGCCACTGCGCCCGGCCGAAACCTTGTTCTTTCAAGTCCACATAAACGGTGCTATTTGAAATTATATGAGAACGAGTGAAAATCCCATCCTTGCCTGGAGGATCTAAGTCTCTTTGACGCAGAGAAGCAGCTTCAATTTCTACCCAGGTGTAGAGCTTCAGATAAACGGTTCTGAAAACATTCTGTATTTTCTTAACTTGGCAGTTTCCAAGGAAACATGCCCTACATTCAGTTCTCGTCCAGACCTGATGTTTATGCCTTTACACGCAGCTATGCTTTGAGATTTCATTTAAATTTCACCTAAACTTAACTCTCCCCGCCAAAACATACAATAACTACGTTTTATTTTGTACGGTGAGACACCCCACAGCTCCTCTGGTGTGCAGTCTTCTTGATCGCAATAAGTCAATAAATCTGACTTTGTTGGATTACAGGTTTGTGCTGGTGGTTTTAGGATTATTGAGCTGGGAGTGAGCCATCATTCTTGCTCATGTAATTTGTTTGGATTTTGAAGACAGCAGAATCTACAGGACGGGAAATACTTGTCCAAAGTAGTTTTTTATTTTCTTTAATCAATGCAATTCATTTATTTTGAAACAAATTTATGGAAAAGTTACAGATAACAGTACAAAGAACTTTTTTCCTGAACCATTTGAGACTATGTTGCAGACCTAATGCCCCATCATCCAAATACTTATTGTATATTTTCTACAAACAAACCAGGGCATTCTACATAACCACAACACAGTCAACAAAATTAGGACATTGATACTGATGCACTACTACCTTCTAATCCTTAGACTCCATTTATGTTTTGCCAAATGTCCCAATATTGTCCTTTAGAGGAAAAGGGTTCAGTTCGGAATCATTGTTGCTTAGCCATATTTCTTGTGTCTCCTTCAATTTGGAAGATTTTTTGTTTTTCCTTTTCATGACCTTGACACTATGAAAGACTACAGGCTGGTTATACTGTAGAAGTTCCTTAGTGCAGGTCTGTTTGATGTTTTCTCTTGATTAGATTCAGATTATGCATCTTTGGCAGGATTATCACAGAAGTGATGCTGCGGTTTTCACGTTGCAGGTTGTGCACAATTTCAATTTGTCCTGTTACCTGTAATGCTCAATTGATCACTTGCTTAAGATGGTGTCTGCCAAGCTGCTCTACTATAAAGTTATTCTTTTCCTTTTTGTTATTAATAAGAATTTTGTGGGGAGGTACTTTGAAAGTATGTAAAAATCTGATTGTTCATCCAACTCTTAGCTCATTCACTTATTTATTCATATCAGTATGGACTCATGATTTCCAATGTTATTCAATGGGTTATAATCCATTACTATCATTATTTATTTTGATGCTCAAGTCATCTCCAATTTGGCCAATGGGAGCCCCTTTAAGCTCCTTTGAACATTTGAAAAAGGAGAAAAAAAATTCCCCGTGGTTACTTGAGCACTTTTTTACTTTCTGGTCCAGAGATGTTCCAGGCTCATTTTACATTCTCTACTTCAGTCCTGAAATCAGTTATTTCTCCAGGGGTCCTTTCGGTGCTGCTTAGAAACCAAGATCTGACCTTTAATGTGCTTATTGCTACTGGGATGTCTTTGCTCTCATGAACATTGCTGGGAAATACATATGTATAAACACAAACATTTACATCAAACATTTCTATATTTTATATATTAAAACTATTATGCCTTCTATGTAAAAGACTATGAAAAAAAAAGAAAAAACTTGAGTTCACACTGATAATCTCCAATTTTAATCCAAAATCACATGATTCATTTTATTTTCCTCTATTTTTAACTCCATTGATAACAAGAAACTTGGCTTTCATTAACCTTAGTATATTTATTATCTCCTTGTGTTAACCAGTATTGCTTTGTAGCCACTGACTTCTCATTCCTGCAAATGTCAGCATGTGTAAGGACTTTGCTGGCATCAGATACCTAAAATAATTCCAGTGGTGGCTGAAACTTAAGTGAGGGTAAGCCCAGTGCTTGGTGAAGGTAGAGAGGGGCAAGGCCAGAATGCCGGTTGAGACTGTCTAGGTGGAGTGTGTGTGAGACAATGAGAGCCTAGGGCTTGCAGAACTTAGTAGTGATCGGTTTGGTGACGGGTATAGATGGAAATCAGGAGAGTGGGGTTACAGGAAGGAAAATTCTGATTTCTTCAAGATGGCAGAGTAAAAATACTGCTGCCTCCCCTTCCAATTGGATGAGGCAACTGTCTCAACTTGATAAGAGACAGGATTCCTCCCCAGTAAAAGGGAACGAGAGACACTTCAGATTCTAGGACATCAGGTACAGAGTGGGCTTATGCTTATTGAATGGTGAGTCAAACATCCCAGAAAAATACCTGTGGATCTCTTATGCACCAGCAACAAAAATAGTTGGCCGTCTCCTCATCATATAATGAAGTTCACTGATTAAGCTCACCCTTGTACCCCTGAATTATCAATTTCAGATGTCTCATTTTAAATACAAATGCACAGTCAGGGACTAGACATTTGAAGGCAGATGCCAACAGGAAAGAGCAAAGCAAAGAAACAGAAAAAGAACTTAGAGGAAACAAAAACACCAAAATATTTTTAAAAGTTAAAGAAACTAAAATATTGTCAGAGAGGATAACATGAAACAAGAACGGCATACCATATAAAAGAACAATTATAGAAATAAAGTACTCTTGGAAAACATAGATAGTGGGAACAAATTAAAGAGGGTTAGAAGATAAAGTCTGAGGGAATTTCTATAAGATTCAAACTAGATCTTGAACCCCATTTTAAATCTGTTATGAGACAGGACGTAAAGCTCTGGAGAGTAAAAAGATTTCTAGTTAATAAGGGCAACATTTCAAACAATTTCCCAGCACAGACTTTTTTTAAATAAAATTTTTATTTTTTCTAAAGTAGTGTGAATCATCTTGGGAAGGAGGAAGGTTAGGAAGATAAAAGTGGATTCAAGCTTTTTAAAGTCTTTTGAGGCAACTGTAAAGAGGGAGGAGGATATTTAAAGGAAGGATTTATCAAATGCTGAATGATCCCACCTGTAAAATGTCCTTTCATTAAAAGGACAGTCCTTTCATTAAAATGACTCTCACTGAGAGCTGGTTTGGTGCCATGTGGGAGTAAATTGGATTTTCTCAAGTCTTTGGTATAACCTTAGAAAGCAAAATTTCCTCTAAATACCTCCTTTACCCCTGCATATGTAGCAAATCCAAAATTTTTGCTGTTAACAGTATATATGGCAAAAGGAATATAGACTGCTTGGTGGAATAATTGTTTATTAAACGGCTGATTTTGATTTTGTTAGTAATATTGTCATGTCAAAATAATTCATGACTCAAAATTTTCATGGGACAATATGTCAAGTTTTTGCCAGCTAGGCCACAAAGTCACAAGTATATGTTTTTTTTTAAATAGCAACATTTTTTTTAAGATGCTAAACTTTTCTGACCAAATTGTGATTTTTGAAAGCATAAACTTTAATTACTTTGTCATCAAAATAGTATCATTGCAAAGGATATAACATTAACTTATCAAATGTCTACTAAAAAGCAAGCAGAGCACTTTACAGGACAGGAAGTTTTGGGGAACAAAATAGAAAATGTGCTTGTCAGTATGGTGGGTGTACTTTTACCCACTATCCTGATATTGACAATTCTGCAGAAATTTCCAAGGCAGAAAAAGACACTAATTGGGAATTATGATACAGATTACTAAGGAAGAAAACCACTTCATTATAGTTCACATCAAACCTGTGTATTTACTATAGTGTGTTCTAGTCAATTGACACAGCCTAAAAGGAAATGCTAGTGTACTTAAAATATCTCAAACAGGTACTGTATATTCTACATAGGAGATTGTCAAATTATATAGCTATATTGTAATATAATAAATGGATATTTCACCCTCGAAAAAATTAAACTAGTCACATTTTTCAATAGAGTGCAAAATTGACAGCCCTACTAAAAATGTTCAGAATAATCAAATCTAGAGCAGAAAGTAGATTAGTGGTTGCCTAGGGCTATGATGTTTGGGAGGTTTTCTGTGTTGAACAGCATCTCCCCAAATTCATGTCTACCCAGAAGCTCAGAATGTGACCTCGTTTGGAAATGGGGTCTTTACAGGTGTAATTAAAATAAGGTCATACTGGATTGGGGGCCCTATGTTGTCGTTTTTTTGTTTGTATTTTGCTTTTTTTTGAGGAGTCTTGCTCTGTCACCCAGGCTGGAATGAAGTGGCGCAATCTCAGCTCACTGCAACCTCTGCCTCCCAGGTTCAAGCAATTCTCCTGCCTCAGCCTCCTGAGTAGCTGGGACTACAGGTGCACACCACCATACCTGGCTAATTTTTGTATTTTTAGTAGAGACGGGGTTTTGGCATGTTGTCCAGGCTGGCCTCAAACTCCTGACCCCAGGTAATCCACCCGCCTCGGCCTCCCAAAGTGCTGGGATTACAGGCGTGAGCCACAGCGCCTAGCCTTTTTTTTTTTTTAATGAGACAGGGTCTCAGTCTGTCACCCAGGCTGGAGTGCAGTGGCACAATCATAGCTCACTACATCCTTGAACTCCTGGGCTCAAGTGATCCTCCCACCTCAGCCTTCTGAGTAGCTAGAACTGTAGGTATATACCACACCTGCTAACTTTTTATTTTTTTGTAGAGACAGGGTCTTGAACTCCTAGCCTCAAGTGATCCTACTGCCTCCACCTCCCAAAGTGTTGAAATTACTGGCCTGAGCCACTGTGTCTGGCTCCTATGTTGTCCTTATAAGAACACCATGTGAAGATAGAGACACACAGGGAAAAAGCCCATGCAAAGACAGAGACAGAGATTGAAGTGCTGCAGCTACAAGCCAAAGAATGCTGAGGATTGCTGGCAACCACCAGAACCTAGGGGAGAGGCACGTGTGGTTTCTGCTGCAGACCCTCCAGAAGGAACTAACCCTGCTGACACCTTGATTTAAGAGTGCTGGCTTCCTGAATTGTGAGAGAATAAATTTCTGTTCTTTCAAGACACCAAGTTTGCAGTAGTTTGTTATGGTAGCCCTAGGAAATACAGGGGCGTTGGGGGAAATAGGGAGCCATTGCTAATCAGTACAAGGTTTTTTGGGGTGATGAAAATGTTCTAAAATTGTGGTGATGGTTGCATGACTCTGTGGATATACTAAAAACCACTGAATAATATATATGTTTTTTCTAGTCTTGCTCTGTCGCCCAGGCTGGGGTACAGTAGCTCAATCTCAGCTCGCTGCAACCTCTGCCTGTCAGGTTCAAGCAATCCTCCTGCCTCAGTCTCCTGAATAGCTGGGATTACAAGTGCACAACACCATGCCTGGCTAATTTTTGTATTTTTAGTAGAGACGGGGTCTCATCATGTTGGCCAGGGTGGTCTTGAACTGCTGACCTCAAATGATCTACCCACCTTCGCCTCCCAAAGTGCTGGGATTACAGGCATGAGCCACTGTGCCTGGCCTGAATAGTATACTTTAAATGGTGAATTGTATGGTATGTGAATTATATCTCAATAAAGCTGTACATTAAAAAACCCTACACAAATAGAAATGTACCTATCATTGTGTTTTTCCTAATTCCTTTTTGATTTAAACATTTTTAGGGTTTAAGACTATTATAACCTCTATATAAAGAAAACTGAAAATTAAGAGACACTTCTTCACAAATTCTAAAAACAACCATTACCTAACATACTTGAAGAACAAATAAACTGAGTGGCCTATTTTAAGTTAAAAAATATTTAATATTATCAGATAAAAACATTGATGGTGACAGCTTTACATGGTTCATTCCATACATAGTGAAAAAGGCAAAGTATTACTAGGAAGGAAATGAGTAGTTGGGTTTGTAAAAGATTTATTGATCACATAAAAGCAATGAATAGGAGATGACGTATATTTAACTCATGATTACAAAACTTTTAGAGACAACTAGGTTAAATATCTCATGTTTTGGCTAAGGGGAAAGAATTCATGATCTCTTTAAAGAAGTTCAAAGTCAACACTGATATTGTACAACTACCAGTGCTTTTCTAATGATCTAGAAATTTGCTATAAATAGCTTTACCTTTTGCTAGTTAATCACTTACTATGATTGGATTTTATTTAACAGTGAGGACTAAAGAGGCAGAATCCTTTTTTAACCACTGGATAAAACAGAGACATAAATTAATGATGGGTGCTAAGCTTTACATTTTATGTTAAAAAGATGGAATATATTTAAGTGCACTGAATATATTTCATGAGGAGTTGGACACATTAAACCCCAAATCTGTTTAGGAAGTTTTGTGAGAAAGTGTGTATATGCCTTGACTCACTCTGGCTTACTTTTAAAATGGAATACATTTGGCACTACATAAAATAAATAAAGACAAGCAAACTATGTGAGACTAAGCTGCTCCATCTGAGTTGCCCATCTTGACTTACAATTCATACTATTTCTTAGTTCTTGACTGAGCACAAACAGACCTAACCACATAGCACTTCTGTGATGCATGAAAATAGAATCTAGAGCTAAGATACTGCGCTTCACTGATGAGCCAATCTTCCATTCTGCCAAAATCATAGTTACAAATGTGAAATTCATTCAAGAAATTCATATTTTTAACAAATGCTTATACTTTTTCAAGTTTTCTTGCTAGATATGTTCTTGGTTTTGTGGCCAGCTAAAATATGATCTTTGAATTAAGTAAATCTATAGAAAAGAAACATCTATTTTATAGGAACCTCATTTCACTTGAAACTTTCTTTACCAAAACACCACACCAAAACTTTGTCACCAAACTCTTGGAACAAAGCACTGGTGGCTATATTTTAGAGTCTCTGATGAGTCTGAAGTCCACTCATTTTTCATGTTTCAAGGGTCTCTTCATTTGCTCCGCAAGTATCGACAACACAAATTAAACAACTTGTGACTGGAAAAGCACGAACTTTGGAGTTGGCAACCCATTTGTCTGTTTCGGTATTATATTCGAGAATGTGTCCTAATCGACCAACACCCTGAAAACCAGCCAAGACATAAACTATAGAGCCAACTGCTGCACACTTCACTGTTACACCCTTCCATGGCATTGGTGAGACCATCTTCCATTCGTTCAACTTAATATCGTAATATTCCACATTGTCCAGGCCACCTTCAAAAGAATAAAACATGAACAACATGAAAAATTATATGAACAATTCTAAGGTTTCTTAAAGTAAAAACTTTTTGTATTTTTCCAATATTTTATTGTGAAAAATTTCAAACCCACAGAAAAATTGTAATAATTTTACAGTGAATGTCCACATAGCCACCACCTAAATTCTTACTCTTATTTTAACACAATAGAAATTTAATATTTCTTTTTAAATATTGATTTTTTTTCTAGAAAATTAAACATGTTTTATCTATTCTGGAAAAATGCAAAATAAACCGATCAGTGATTCCCCTCTGATTAACTTTGATTATAGTTATTCAAATGTCCTTCTTTTTCCTCCTATCTTTTAGCACTTTATGGAAAATAGCAACAGACAGGGACAGAAGAAGGAAAATAAGTTATCTGTTACACTTAAGTGATGCTGAAATGTACTGACTAAATTGAAGCTTGTGTCTAGATTCAGTTCCGACTCCCTTTCATTTAAGACAATTATTTAAGATTCTTTAGTACATCATTATTTATGAAAACAAAATGCCAAATTTAGTCATTTAAAAATTACAATATTGATATTTCCATGCAATGTTTAAAAATATTTAGGAAACTTTACCATTTAGGACCTGGATACAAGCCCTAAAACTTGTATTTAAAAAGTTTTTAAAGGTTTTTTAAAGTTCAAATATTTCTATTGCTCAATAGTTCTTAAGCTGGTGCGACATCATTCCCCAGAAGGTATCTGGGAATGTATAGGAGTCATCTAAAATTGTCACAATGACTGGTGACCACTGCGACATTTCATAAACAAGAATGTTTAACATCCTGCCATATTTTATCAAGTATGTTAATTCCTAGAAACTATAAAAATAGATATAATAATATACATGGTAAATGCTTCTATCTAGATTTTTTAAAATGCTTCAATAATTTAAGGAAGTATCAGCAAACTCATCAGGAAAGTGGAACAGTGAATTAACATCACATACCTAAACCATTCTGACCACCCACAGCAAATATCTTGTCTTTTACAAATACCAGCCCATGATTCTTCCTGGCTTCAATCATTGGACACAGCTCAGTCCATCTGAAAAAATTGAAGTTTTTAGTGTGCTTGTTTACAGGAAGTAAAAGAACTCATACTAATGAGAAAGGTCTATTATTCTAATTAAGTGCTCATTTACTACTCACATATGTGTACATATACGAACAAAATGTCTAGAAGTGTAGAAAAGAAAAGTTTAACAATGATTATGGGTAATTTATTAATACATGGGGAAAACAGGGACTTTATTCCTTTCAATTCTGATAGGATATAAGAAAATGAGGATATCTATTAAAAAACATGTTTTTAGAGGAAATCCATTTCCTGAGGTTCATAAAAACTTGTAATATGGGAACAAAAAAGAAGAGGAAGATACTTAGAAGATAAAGAAATAATTCTTTTTTCTTTCTTCACACTTCTGCTGGCAGGAAATATGAACTAGTTCTATCACACGTAGCTTTAATTATTATTTATATATGCGTAAGTAAAACACAAACTTATAATGGACCTCAGGCAATCAGGAAATTAACAGTATCTGTTACTATTCACATGTCCATCTTTAAATCTACACTAGGAACTTTATGCTGCTCTGGTAACAAAAAAGTACTATCATTCTGTCAAGTTTAATACCTCATGTTGCTCTGTTCACAGCCACTATTATATAAATAATGAAACTGAGAATATAAATGTGGACCCAAGTGTTAAAGAATATTAATTCACAGGTTGCAGCATTATACATATATACACAGACAATCAAGTTTAGTTATTTTTTTCTGAGATTTAATACCTTCTTCTACATACACTCCCAAGTCTGACATTTGTGATTGTGAAGGTGGTACTGGCACACAGGCTTGTGCTTTTAGCAGCTAACTTAAACCAAGAGACGCCAAACAACAGTAAGGACAACAACAAAAGGGAAACTTGGCATAAGTGTAACTCTCTATAATTATTGTTTATAGCTCTTCTTTAAAACAATTTGATGGCCGGCCGGGCGCGGTGGCTCATGCCTGTAATCCCGCCACGTTGGGAGGCCGAGGCGGGCGGATCATGAGGTAAGGAGATCGAGACCATCCTGGCTAACACGGTGAAACCCCACCTCTACTAAAAATACAAAAAATTAGCCAGGGACTACCCGCCTGTAGTCCCAGCTACTCGGGAGGCTGAGGCAGGAGAATGGCGTGAACCCGGGAGGCGGAGCTTGCAGTGAGCCCAGATCGCGCCACTGCACTGCAGACTAGGCGACAGAGGGAGACTCCGTCTCAAAAAACAAAAAACAAACAAACAAAAAACAATTTGATGAATTTAACTTTATAAAACATAATTAAGGTACAATGATTAACTCTGAAATATTAACAATTCTTTTCTCTTACATTTATGTATTGTTTTAAAAATGGTTTGACAGTCACCACTCTCATTTTCAAAGTACTCTGTTAAGGTGAGGTGGACAGCATGGCTCCTGTTTTTAGGAAAAACACACACGCTCATCCAGGTGAAATAACCGGCATACAGTTCGGAAGTGGGAGAGCAGTAAAAACTAGGTCTTCACTGCCCTGCACGTAGTGAGATTTATAGACTGAGCTATCATCATGCATTAAACATAGTATTTGACTTGGAAAAATTCTATTTACATACCACTTTCTTCTCCAAATATAATATTAATGATATAAAAAGAGAGCATGTCTTTATGTATATCTAAATCTCCTGAAGGTTTAGAAAAAAATTTTCACAAATTTCCCTTCCTCCTATAATTCACATGCAAAGTACGTACTAGGTCCCTGCTATCTGCAATCTGAAGTTTAATGTTTAGAAGCGTTTTTTCGCCTGTAATCCCAGCACTTTGGGAGGCCGAGGCGGGCAGATCACAAGGTCAAGAGATAGAGACCATCCTGGCCAACATGGTGAAACCCCGTCTCTACTAAAAATACAAAAATTAGCCCGTGTGGTGGCGTGCGCCTGTAATCCCAGCTACTCAAGAGGCTGAGGCAGGAGAATTGCTTGAACCTGGGAGACAGAAGTTGCAGTGAGCTGAGATCGTGCCACTGCATTCCAGCATGGTGACAGAGCGAGACTCCGTCTCAAAAAAAAGGCATTTCTTAAAATTCTGACTGCCCAAACTGCGTCACATTGTTTCCATAGACATAATTTCTTTCTTTCTTCAGTTTGTTACTTTATTATGAGCTTCTGCTCCTCTCCATCTTTTTTAAAACTGATTTTAAAAATGTGATACATAATACATGTACATATTTTTATGGTACCTGTGATATTTTGACACATGTATACAAGGTGTAATGATCAAGTCAGAGTAACTGCGATATCCAGCACCTGAAACATTTATCTTTCCTTTTGTTTCTTTTTGGGCTAGGGAAGGAACCCAGGCCTCCCATGTGGCTGCTGAGGAATATCTTTTGTGTTGGGAACATTTCAATTCTTCTCTAGCTATTTTGAAATATACAATAAATTATTAACTATAGTCTCCATACTGTACTACTGAATATTAGAACTTATCCTATCTAACTGTATTTCTGTACTTGTTAATCAACCTCTAGTAACCAACATTCTACTCTCTACCTCCATGAGATCAACATTTTTAGCTCCCACCTGAGTGACAACATGTGTTATTTGTGTTTCTAACCACAGGCTTAGTTTTTCCACAGGCTTAGTTTTTCAGCTTCCAATTAAACACGTTCTAATTATAAAACACTTAAAATGTCAAAATTGGGAAGAAATTCTTATAAAAAATAACTTGGCTGGCTAGATAACTTTTTTTGTTTTTGTTTTTGTTTTTGAGACAGAGTTTCGCTCTTGTTGTCCTGGCTGCAGTGCAATGGCACGATCTCAGCCCACTACAACCTCCACCTCCTGGGTTCAAACGATTCTCCTGCCTCAGCCTCCTGAATAGCTGGGATTACAGGCACGTGCCACCATGCCCGGCTAATTTTTTTTGGTATTTTTAGACGAGATGCAGTTTCACCATGTTGGTCAGGCTGGTCTCGAACTCCTGACCTTAGATGATCCACCAGCCTCGGCCTCCCAAAGTGCTGGGATTACAGGTGTGAACCACCACACCTGGACTAGGTAACATTTTTAAAAGGAAATAATATAACATTTGTTTTGAGAGTTGGATAATTATATTCACACTAGCTTTTCATTTGTGAACATTTAAGGGCATTGAAGGGAACATAGAGAATTGAAATTTAAGCTCAATATATATAAAATGAAAGAAATGCTAGGTCTTGTAAGTTTTTAAATATTCCTGAAATTGAATATTCACCTAGTTTTAAAAAATACAGAAGCTGCAGAACTCCTTTATATTTTTACTTTGAACAAAAGTAAGTAAAAAATCAATATTAATTTACATTGATAGCGCCTGAATAAAGATGTAAAAATTTAGAAACCTGGAGTTTTTATGGTTATGGCTTCTCTTTTAAGAGATTTTTTAGAAATAAAAAATAATTAGCAGAATGAATCAGTTTTCCAACTAGTATGCTGTAACACTTTTTGAGCCTAGGGTTTATGGGAAGTAAGGTAGAGGTTCACATAAAAGGGAGCAAAGTTGGTAAACATCTTTAGCAAAAGACAAATTTCAAGACAACTTGCTTTTCTATTATTTGCATCGGAAAGAAGTTATTGATTATGCTTCCTTAAATCTTTTAAAAATAGGTGGGAATCATAGATAAATGCACATAATTAATCATATTTTATAATTAAGCTCTTATTTCTTAATTTTTTTTTTTTTTTTTTTTGAGATGGAGTCTTGCTCTGTCACCCAGGCTGGAGTGCTGTGGCACAATCTTGGCTCACCGCAACCTCTGCCTCCCAGGTTCAAGCAATTTTCCTGCTTCAGCCTCTCCAGTAGTGGATTACAGGCATGTGCCACAACACCCAGCTAGTTTTTGTATTTTTAGTAGAGACGGGGTTTTGCCATGTTGGCCAGGCTGATCTCATACTCCTGACCTCAAGTGATACACCTGCCTCAGCCTCCCAAAGTGCTGGGATTATAGGTGTGAGCCACCATGCCTGGCCTCTTATTTCTTAATTTTAAAAAAAGCAGTAGCTAGAGTTGAAGACTTCCGTGTTTTGTAGTTTGGCAATATTTCCTAAATATAAAACTTCAAGCACGAGAGTTTTGATGCAACTCTGGCATAACATTTTAGTGAATGTATTTACCCAGTAACGTGTTCTAGTAAGGGAAGAACAATGGGCAATCTAGCCATATGATCAAGTGACTTTTCTTATCAAAGCTCTTTGGATGTTTCCATAAAAGGTACGAATAGGGTATCATCTGCTTTATGTCCTCATCAGCTTTAATGTCACTACTCACAACCCGTGCCCTCATCCCCTCTCCATTATTCAATGATTAACACATTTCCTTTGGCTACATTGAATGTGTTCCATCATTAACTATAAGGTCAGAAAAACTGGCTAACCAGTTATTTCCTTAGCATTTTACCTTTTTGACACACTTTGCCTTTTTAAAAGCAGTTGATTTAAGAATAATTTTATTTAATAAACATGAATCTAAACATACTTAGGAAGTTTACACCTAAAAAGAACTAGGGAGGCATGATTTATTAATGCCATGAGCCAATATCTAATATTTCTACTTAAGGACTAATTTATTGCTGATCATAAACTCCTCTCTCCTCCTCTACATTTCCTGACCACTCAAACAAAAACATTTTATGAGTTGATGAATCAGTCAGATGTGTCTCATGAATAGGCATTTATTGCACGCAGAACCAGAAAGAAAGAGGTTCCCATGGGGTATAAGTTCAAGCCATTTCTGGTGTAAGGGAAAGGTCCAGGTTATAAACATGCCACTGACCCTAGCACACTCAAAAGTTTATATACACTCTTCACTCAAGGACAAAATTCTTCTGTTGGGTTCCTCTGGTCTTTTGACATCTCTTACAGAGCTTATAGAATACAATTAACTGTAAAATAAATTTTAAATAGATACATACGTTTCTGTGGCAGGATCATAAACTTCACAGGAATTAAGCACTCTCCCAGAAACATTGTTTCCTAAACTTCCACCACAAACATAGATTAGGCCATTGGCTTCCACCATCCCATGGCTGCAGCGCTGGGTCAGCATGCTGGGCTTTGTGTGCCAGCTTTCAGTTCTCGTATCATAGCACTCAAATAAATACAGAGCTGAGTTTCCTGTAAAAGAAAAAGGCCCCATCATGCTTAACTTTAGTGTGTGTAGGGGTTTGGAGAGAACTGACTGTAGATCTTATTAGTTAAGGAAGGAAGAATTTAGGGTCATATGGCCATCTTCATAATCCAACAACAACGAAGTGTAGGAATAGTTTAAGAAAACGCTAATAATCCTGTTTGTATAGACCCTGGAAAACACCCTTAAAAGGATCTGTTGGAAATACTTATTTATTGGTAATTAAACTTTAGAAAAAGAAATTTGATTTCAAAAGAAAAATTAAATAAGAAGCCTTATATATGTCTTCAAGCCCCCTTATGCATGACAGGAATTATCCATACTTCAAAGGTTTATATAAAGTGGAAAAGCATAATAGTTCCTTACAGATGGTAGACCCATACCTTAAAATATGAAAACTACTATCTGATCATATTCTTATTTAATATTCTGGAATAGCTACAGCACTATTAACAAAACTATATTTCCTAACTATTCTCAGTTAGTGTGGTATATCCTGAAATCACACTGGTCCCTGCTGGAGTATATTCCCAAAATATTGATGTATATTTCTGATGTATTTTGATTACACAATTTAAAGGCAAAATATACATTCATCATGTTTTGAAACTTCTACACACTGTAGGAGTTCAATAAAAAATTTTAGAAATGATACTATTAAAGATTAAGTGCGTTTTTGTTTTTTGTTTTTCCTTCCCAAGGACAAAAATTTTAGAAGTTACCAAACTATTTCTCATCTCCCACCATTCTGGGCTAATATCAAATGATTTAAAAACGACAACACCTTTATAATTCTCCATTGCAACTAAGGTCTGTGAAAAATAAAGATCAGAAAATAACAACTAGAAGAAGCAATGGTCATGACCAGAAATAACTTCTTTTTAACTTTTTAAACATTCCTGATTTGGTAGGTTCAGTGGGTGGACACTATGGGAAAATATATAGTATATAGTAGATTAAAAAAAAAACTACTATTTAAGCTAAAAACACACTTAGCAAAGGCTGAAGAAATGAAGTTATCTGCAGTACCACAGAACAGTTACCGTCTATCATCTTTAGGATTTATTGTATTTGAAATATTTTAATTATAACAGTCTCTGAAGAAGGCTTTTAAAGAGAGGAAATGGTTACATTTAGGAAATAGTGATTTTTCTTATATTCATTTGACATATAGTTGGGGTAAAAACATAAGTATGCAACATATAGTTGGGGTAAAAACATAAGTATGCAGACCAAAAGTATAACCGATTACACGGTCTTCCTAGTTTTCTTTATTAGCCCATTATTTAAGCTAAAGAAATTACTTGAAAATGAAAGCATACAAAAGCTATTATGTGTCTAGTCTGCACCTAGAATATTCATTTAGAAAAATTATTCATTTAGAAAAAGAGCACTACTGGACACTAACACACATCCCATTCTGCTCAATAAGCATAAATACCACTACAGTCATTAAAAACTTAAAGAATAAAACAAATGAAAAAGAGCATTCTTTTTTCTAATAAAAAGAAAGCAAAAATAATACAAATTTTAAAAGCCTGAATATAGTAATGAGTTCTTAAAGAGTCTATAAGTTGAACTCTGAAATCTTTAAAACAAATAATATTATGTAGCCCAAATAATTTAGAACTATAATTCAGATAATGTCAACTAATGCTTCATTATGATAAAAAAAATGGGCCATTAATCTAGGAAGCTAAAGTTCTGTAATTTAATGGTTTGTAAAGCAATGACATAAACCTTCAGGGAGATGAGCTCTAAAATGTGACAAACACGTATTTAAATTACCAAGAAAGTATCTGGACAAATAATACCAGCTGTTTATTTAAATATGAAAGCCAAGATACTTGGCTTTAAAGCATTTGCCCCAAACCAAAATACTTAAGAATTCCTTACCTACTTCTGAACCTCCAGATGTATAAATTTTGCCTTCTGCAGCACATGCAGCAAGGCTGTCTCGAGGCGTCGGAGGACCCAGTTTTGAATACCAGCTATCCTTCACTACATTATAGCAGTCCATTCGCTTTATTGGGAAAAGCTGAGAGCCTCCCAAAATGTATACTACATTGTCCCAAAACACGCATGCTGCATCTCTTCGTTTTTCAAAGGGGCAGCGGATGTCTGTCCAGCTATAATCCTGTAGCAGAAAAGGACGGGAAGCTTTCAGTAAGGAAAAAAATATAACTGAAAAGGACAATGCAAAGATACAGTCAAAAAACATATAAGAATATGTTAATTTATTAGACTACACATACAAATGTTTGGCTTGAGACCATTACCAATTTAATCTTGTGTGGTTTTTGCAGAATGTTGATTAGATGGGGCGGAGGGCAGAAGGCAGGCACATGACTGCTTTGGGTCCTTACTGGCTCTAAAATAAACTTAAATATATTTGGATATACCATCACCACCCTGTCTTCTATTCCTTCTATTATTGAAGATAATACAAGAAGATTCTAAAATAAGTTGTTTTATTATTTTTAAAAAGCTTATTTTTCAAATGTAAACGTCTCCATCCCTTCCCTGCCAGATATATAGTGTGATATAAGTAATCAATGGATAATATAAAGCTCAAATTGCCATTATCCTACTGAGAGTCTAAAGCCAGAAGGTATTTTGTGGACTTCTTTATTAATTTTCTATATTGAGTTGAGCCAATGTAGTCAGCTGGACTTTAAAACTGTTGACGTTTATAAGGAAATACTTGAGTAATCTCTTCTGAGTACTCTGGATACTCACTTTTCACCCCAACGATTAGAAATATACACCTATCAGTACTTGACAGTAAGGGCTGTTCACAGCATCTGTTTCTTCACTATGTTTGATAGCATAAAAGAATGCTTGTGCCGCCCTTCCATGTATGTGCATGGGGGGATGCCCCTAAAGTTATAGTATATTGGACCCTCCCTTTTTTTGAGATAGGAAGCTACAGCGTTCCTGCTATTTTCTGAAAATAATCAGGGTCAGATAGGAATTCATACCATTTCCAATCTCACCAAGGAAAGCACTATGTGTGATTATTGAGTTTCCTTTGAGAATATCTGACTGATAACCTATGATCGTATCCAGTGTTTCAGGCATTCATTGGATTAAAGTATCACAGCACATCAGGAATGGTCTCTTAGGAAAGGAAGAGTCCCTAATGTAGAATACTTTGACTCCTGACAAAGATGAACATTTTGCTTTTTAGGTGAACAGGAAAATAGAGCCTTAGTAGCTTACGATTTTATTCTCAAATTAGGATCAATATCCCCGTAGATTACTCAGTGGTGGGCACACAAAACAATGTGATAAACATAACATGTTCATGAAACTTCAAATCCACTAAACACTTGAAAAACTGGGGGGAAATATTTTCACTTGTTCTCTTAGAGAAACTGTATACCACAGAATGAAATAAAGAGATATAATGATCATATTGTACAGGGAACAATCCCTCAAAGATGAACTAAATCATTCTCTTAAATGTTCTTCATATCTACTCATAATTCCTATCTAATCAGGTTTATGTAGCAGAGAAATACAATTTCATTAACTGCATTAACTCAGTGAATCTCAAATCTTGTCACTCTTACCCCTAATTTATTTGACATTTATTATTTGAGAGCTATATGGGAAACTTTTTTTTTTTTTTTTTTTTTTTTTTTTTTTTTTTGCTGATTATAGTACCTAGATACTGTATGTAGTTGGCAGGGGGTGGGGTGGGGAAGAATAGATGGGAAGTCAGTCTTGTCAGCTCAGTGGGTATGACTGTTGGGCATTACCCTAGTGATGAAACTAGTTCCAACCTGGGCTTGCAGGTGAAGGCAGTGCTATTTATTGCTCCCTGCAATAGGGAAATGTACAGGGAAATCTAGAGGAATATGCAGTTCTCATGTTAGCAAGAAGATGGACAAATAACAGTAGAGTCACAGATGGGAAGGTGTATGTGTTTGGGCAGGGTCAGGGAGCTGTTACCCTAAAAATATGATTTAATTCAGTTAAGTTTTACTGAGTATCTATTCCATGCAAGTTCTTATACTTGGGTGCTGAGATGTGAAATTCGGAAAATTGGAAAGCCTGGAAAAGATATGGGTAGAAGGATTTCTTAAATTTTGATATATCTCTCATTATACACATGTACATATGTAGACACATCCATGTATAAAGTCCTGTCTTCCTTGGTCCTAGTCAGCCTTTCTTGCCTCTGCTGTGATATGCCATGCTATACTTTTTTTCCAAGCTCAAGACTGCTTTCCTTTTTGTAGGTTTTCCTGATTTCTTTCTTCTGAATCCTTACCACTTGAAGTCCAGGCTTGATGACTGAACACTCCATTGTATCTTGCCCTATGTGATTTTCTAGCTGTAATACAATAGTTCTCATTGCTCCTACAAAAGTAAAAGCTTCGGGCTGGATGTGGTGGCTCATGCCTGTAATCTCAGCATTTTGGGAGGCAGAGGCGGGCAGATCACCTGAGGTCAGGAGTTCAAGACCAGCCTGGCCAACATGGTGAAACCCCTGTCTCTACTAAAAATACAAAAAATTAGCCGGGCATGGTGGCAGGCACCTGTAGTCCCTGCTACTCGGGAGGCTGAGGCAGGAGAGTTGCTTGAACCTGGGACGCAGAAGTTGCAGTGAGCCAAGATCATGACATCGCACTCCAGCCTGAGCAACAAGAGCGAAACTCCGTCTCCAAACAAACAAAAAAAGAGTAAAAGCTTCTTGGGAGTGACAAGTTCTAAATATTTTCTCTAAATGCCTCAAGGCAAAAGATCAGCGTGATATTTTCCTTCAAAGTAAGGACTGATTTTATATAATGTATTCTGAAAACACATAGATCCTCAAATAATAGAAATACTGTAGTAAAAAGGCAACCACAATCCAAAATGAAATACTTTTCATTTTTAATACCTGAGAACTTTATTTTGGATCATTTTGAGAGAAAGTCGAGCCAAATTAGGGAAGGCAGGGTCTTAGGGAAAAAAGAAAGCAAAATTATCAAAACTTTAAGATTTCTTAGAGAAACCACAGGGAATCAATCCAACCTGAGTTTAAGATGACTAAATTACAAGTACTTTCTCTTAAGCCATTATTTGATATATCTTAGTTTCTAAGGGCTTTAAAAAAGGTCATACACCTATGGTGACAATCTACATGAAAAGCAGGTTTATGCCAGATGGCAGAACATTCCTAGAAGTAGTTTCATAAGAAACACATAGAAACAGTTTTGGCTTCATTCATCTTACAAGGACACAAAGAATGTAGTTCAAAGGAACTGGCAAACTTGGGTATGAAGCCAGGCTCTGTATGGAGGAGCTATGGATCTCAATTAGGGTCACTTAACTTCTAAGGGACTTTAGTTTATCTGTACAACAAAATGACTGAATAACCAAAGGTCTCTTCCCTTTCAGTCCTAGCATCCACTGATCTTAGAATCCAAATGATTTAGGATGTATCCCTAACCAAATAGCTACTATTAATTTATTAGTTATTAAGTACTTACCTTTCCAGGAACTATGCTGAAATATTTTAAAACATCATATTATTTAATTTCCTTAATAACTCTATAAGGTAATATACTCATTTACAGATAAGAAAACTAAGAGATATTAAGTAACTTATCAAAGGTCACATAATTAGAAAATGGTGAACCCAAGATCTTAATCTAAATCCATCTGACTCCAAAGCTGTGTCTTTAGCCCCTGCGCTGCTTCTCTAAAAGTCTTTCATGGCCTACTAGAAAGAACAAAGCACGGGGAGTAGAGTGATCTGGGTTCCTCTTGTCACTGTTTTGTTTCTAGCAAAGTGATTCTGGGCACTTGAATTGTCATTGTTGGATCTCAACAGCCTCATCTATAAAATCAGGAGATTAGCAGGATGGTTGCTGAGGTCCTGCACAATCTCCATATCTTTTCACTTATAAGCACAATGCTCAACTGCCAAAAGCACAGCTGCTGTGAAAATGAGTTTTTCTCCATGTGTTTGTATAGTATTTGGCCCAGGGCTCAGCATACTGAGGGAATGTTTTCACTGAGTGATAGTTCACATTTGCAGGAAAGTATATATCATCCAGTAGGGCCACCCTCATTTTTGACTTTGCAAATGTCAGAGACTGTAGATGCTGCACTCTGCTTCTCGTTTGTACCAGTTCTTCATTGCAGCACTATCTTTATGTTACACTGGCTCCAGCTGGCATCTTGTCACTATGGCTCCTGGTTCTGTGGTGGCTGCACCACTGAAAACCAGAGGGACCTGTAACCAACCAACCGGCAGTTCCTGGGGCTGAGGGCCAGGCTTTCATCTACTGTTTTTGTAAATCCAAATAGTTTCCACTTTCATCCTTTGCTAGAGCAATTTTTCTCCTAGGAATTTATCCTAAAGAAAAAACTGGACAGTGTACAAAGCTGGCAGATATAAAGGTGATTCACTGCAGGAGTATTTTAACAGGAAAAAACTGTAAATCAACTAAATGTGTTTGATGAAGACAGGTATTAAATTGTGGTGTATCCTTGTGATGGAATACTCTACAGCCCTTCAAAAGGATGACATTCTCACTGATGTGAAAATATCTCCATAATAAAATGGTGAGAGTAAAATACATTTTGTAAAATAGCATGTAGGCATGATCCCGTATTTGTAAAATGTAAGGACTGAAATGATGTTCACTAACTACTGATGACTGTCTTTGGACATTGGGGGCACTTTGGCTTCCTCCTTTATATCTTGCTATATTTGAATTTTCTACAAAGAATATGTATTTTTTTTTAAAGATAACAACAAAAATACAATGAATGGTACCAAAAATATGGTACCAGGAAAACAACTACTTTTCTCAGCAGAAGCCTATACTAGTGCTAAATGTTTTAACAGGAACATTTAATTCAAACTAATTTAAAGGCTTTAAGAATTGAGAAACACAAATAGCTATTATAAGACTAAATTTCAACTACAGGACAGATTAGAGGCAGTCTTTGCTTTCCTTCCAAATAACACATTCTTAAGGGCACTATGGTTTTCCAGAAGCAAACACTTGATCATGTCAAGTAATTCCACAGGATGTATCCATATTTTGAAATATGTTCATTTTCAGTAGAGTCACACAAATATTACTGGAAACACATTAACCTCCTTAAGTCCAGAAAGAAATTTAGTAATTAGCCGTTAGGAAAAATACTCTTGTAACTCAAATTCTTCTACAACAGTAACATTGTAGCTCAGTAGCTTCCACAGTTGGGGAGGAGGAGGGAGATTGTGCTATTGCAGGCTGCTAGATAAAATCAGGCTTAATTAGTAACAAACAATATACAAATGGGCATTTCTTAGCTGTTAATGATTAGCTAAAATTAGCAAACAGTCCAAAGTGAGGCCAGTGGCAAGCTGAAAGGGAATTATTAAGAATCATTGCTGCTTTATAAAGTCACAAAATGTTCTTCCCGTCTCCATTCTCAAATTAAAACCACACCACCAAAACACAAAAATCAAACCTAAGCTACTCAGAAACTCAATCATTAAATAAAACTCAGTCTGAAGGTGAATAAGCATGACATGGATATTATGCTTGATAACAGTACTTGTCCTTAGAGTAGAAATAACATATTAGAGAATTATATAGTATCCCTGTGCTACTACCTTGCCAGTTATCTAAATAGAAGATTGCCTTTAAGTGAACTTTGCCATGCAATTTTTAATCTCGGCGCAGCAAGGTATATTACACTTTAAATTATCTCAAATCCCAGAAAGCAATTGTATACTCATTTATAAAAACGTTCTCACCAATGAAACAAACATCTACTCTTTGTACAGAGTACAGGAGATGTACCAGGTGTCTGGAAGAGTTCAGAAGATGAAGGGAAAAACAAGGTGGGGAAGATGGTAAGCATTTTTATATTTAAATATGGGAAGATTAGAAAACCCAAGGGTGACAGAGAGAATCTGACAGAGGAGTGAAGGAGAGCAAAGAAATGAAAAAAGAGTCAGATGAACATAATTGACATTCACACAAATCCTGAGAAGATTTAAACTTTTTGGCTTTAGACCAGAAAACTGGTTTAGAAAGGCTAACTGATGGTGGGGTATGGTGGGGCAAGGCTGTAATCCTAGCACTTTGGGAGGTTGAGGCAGGCAGATTGCTTGAGCTCAGTAGTTGAGACCAGACTGGGCAACATGGTAAAACCCTGTCTCTACAAAAAATCTAAAAATTAGCAGGTGTAGTGGCATGTGCCTGTAGTTCCAACTACTCAGGAGGCTGAGGTGAGAGGACTGCTTGAGCCTGGGAGGTTGAGGCTGCAGTGAACCGAGATCACGGCACCGTACTCCAGCCTGGGCAACAGAATGAGACCTTGTTTCAAAGAAGAAGAAGAAGAAAATCCTAACTGACTTGCCTAAGGTCATATCTAGAAAAAAGAAAAAAAGGAAAAAGGAAAAAAAGATCTCGGCCAGGCTTGGTGGTTCATGTACTTTTACCCCAGTGCTTTGGGAGGCCAAGGCAGGAGGATGGCTTTAGGCTAGGAGTTCAAGACCAGCCTGGGCAACATAGTGAGACCCTTGTCTCCACAAAAAAAAATTTTTTTTTTTAAATGGCCATGTGTGGTGATGCACGCCTGTAGTTCCTGCTACTTGGGAGGCTGAGGTGGGAGAATCACTTGAGCCCAGGAGGTTGAGGCTGCAGTGATCACCACTGTACTCCACCCTGTGTGACAGAGGAAACCCCTGTTTTAAAAACAAAACAACAAAAAGATCTCACAAAAGACAAAAGACCAATGATCTAGTCCTTCAGCTCTTCCACCTATGTCTAATTTCTTTTTTTTTTAAAGTGCAGTCCAGTTAGATTCCATTCAGTTATACAATACTTTTGGAGGCTTTTATGAAAAATTTTAATAATCATACTTACCAAGTCAAGATGCATTCATACCCAGGATTCAATATACTTTTAAGTCTTTTCTCTTTCTTCCTACCCAAACCCTACGAGTAAGTCTCCCTCAAGAAAACTTCCATGAAGCTTTCACAGAGACTTCCTGGTTGACAAATCCAACCCAGGGAGTTTTCTTCTTTCCATGCCACCAACACAGTCATTGTCTATCACACATCAGGACAATTAACTGTTAAGTTCAGCTGAGGTGTTGACAGCCACCTCTGTGCTAACCGCTGTGTGCTTATGTGTACGCCTCATGCACTGTGTGTGTGAGGACAGGGTCCTGTTGTATGTGTTTTTCATATCCCCTGCTGGTGTCCAACCCACAAATTTAAAATCCTATATGAACCATGAATATATGCTAAAATATTACTTATTTAAACATACTTTCACAACCAGCTAGCCGTACAACACACTCTGTTGTTAGTAACAGGTAAGGATAATTATCTTTTATACCTGGATCACTGAATTTTCAAATAAAATAATCCATACCAAATCTAACTGAGTATGATTCAATACTTCTGAGATGACAGCTCTTAATGCAGCTCTGGGTCAACATATGAACAATTACCAAAGGTAACCAATATTAACAATTGGTGACATGGTCTAGTAAAGAGTGTGAATTCTCTGTTAGTTAACCTCAGCTTGACTTATCCCTGTAGCCCTGTGCTCATGGACCCACTGCTCTCTAGCTACCTCTCAAAGGCTAGAGTCCCTTAAAACCCCACCCCAGGCCGGCTGTGGTGGCTCACACCTATAATCCCAGAACTTTGGGAGGCTGAGGCAGGAGGACTGCTTGAGTCCAGAAGTTCAAGACCAGCCCTGGTAACATAGAGAGACCCCTGTTGCTATAAAAAATGAAAAAAATTAGTGGGGTGTGGTGGCAAGTGCCTGAAGTCCCAACTACTGGAGAGGCTGAGGTGGGGGATCACTTGAGCCTGGGAGGTCAAGGCTGCAGTAAGCCATGGCCGTGCCACTGCACTCCAGCCTGGGTGACAGAGCAAGACCCTGTCTCAAAAACACAACACAACACAACTTCACAGAAATAACATTCCCATTTTCCTCATTTCTTCCCATTTACAGCCTTCAATTGAACATGTGCAGCTCTGTTTCCACTCTCCCTGACCCTTTTTAGAGTGATCTGTTAATTTATGATAATTAAGGCCAGGTGTGGCTATGGAGAATGAGTTTGATGTCATGATTCCCAGCGCCAGTCATATTTTCACTGGGGGTTTCTTGGAGATGCAGTGACATAACACAAAGAGGAACAAATCTTTGAAGGTGGGAACTTCAGGCACTATACCAAGGTGGGGTGGAAGGGGCTGTGAAGTTGATTTTAGAACAAAACTACCAACCAGTGTATTATGGAGGTACTTGAAAAGAAATTGAGACTCTCAATATTTCTATTTTGGAAGATGTTCTAGGAAACCAGAGCATATAACTGAGAACTTACCTCAGGATGTGATCTAATCTCTTCTTTACATGAACATGAAGACCACCTGTCTAACAAACTGCCTTCAAAGAATCAGGGAGAATACCTTTCATGCACAAACTGCAGAGAACACTGTTTACCCCTGGCTGCCCGTGATGCTGACAACTAAGGAAACTTAAGGGATACTCATGATGACCCACACTTGCATCTCAGCAATGTCAGTTGCTGGGGCTTGCAGCTAGAGGTCCACCTCATCTGGGATGATTGCTGCCTATTTTAGATATTTTGTTCTTGTAGGTGCTTCTGATCATTGTAGCAGTGTTCACATTTTTACTTCTGTGTAGTACTTCTAGAGCTCTTTGCTGGTGACAAACGCTACTGATATACTGTTATAAAACTCTCAATTTTTTTTTGATGTAACACCATTTTCCTTTAAGGTTTATACTTCATTTATGCACATGATCTTTTAAAATCGTACACAATTTACAACTGCTGATTTCCGCCATGATCACAGGGTGGAACTGTTTCCTCCTTAGGGAGGACCCGTTTAAGAGGGAAGGTGGCTATGATACAGACACTGCAATACCTTTAATATAAAATATTTCTGACAGGAGAATGTGTCCCAAGTTAAAGATAACTTTCTCTTATTTTCTTTTATTTAGAGCCTTCTATATTTAGGTCCAGTCTTATAAAACCAACTGAGAAAATTATGTAAAGTTATATTGGTTCATTCATCCTTATAAACTTGAGTACTCACCCTGTGCCAGACACTAAGCTCAGTAATGAGTCTACCTTAGAGTTCTGAATATGAAAATGCACCCAGGGTAAACCTTCTGAATCTGGTGGTTCCATGAATAGGGTGCCATATGGTTTTCTGCCTTAGTAATTTACAGGCTCTGGCCCTCGCCCTGCTAGTCTTACTACTAGTTTATTGTTGGCAGGGAATATGCAGAGTCCCCTTTTCTCCAGGGCATAGTCTCCCGTTTCTCCACTGTATGAAGCCAAGATCCTTACAAAGCCCCAGCTCATCATTTCACTGGCAGGAGGAATCCAGATAAAAACTGATCAGTGAAGTCAACTTTTATTTAGGTATCAATATCGTAAGACATTACCATGTTACAGATTGAGAACACCAATACTAGGATAAATAGAACACTGAATACATAACTCTTTTAGAAATCACTAAGCACTTGATGATTTAAAAACAGATACAGGATGGGAAGAGGCAGCTCAACAGGCTTTATAAAAGGATGATAACAAGAAAAATATCATTTCAATTCAATATAGCAACCCAAGACTTCTTTTTCTGTCAATATTCAGAAAAAAGATTTTTCTTTGCTATAACTTTTTAGTCATCAGTAAATACAAATATTTGCCCCTGTCACCAATGAAATACAAGAACTATAACTGACGGAATGAAAATGTTTTTATTGGTAGTTCATTCCTCAATTATTTGAATTTTCCCATAAATTTTCAAAGTGCAATTAGGAATGAGTCATTTATAAGAGCAAGGCAAGACAACAAATGAGAATTCTGAAGTTACAGTCTCACTTCCAGGCTCGTGTAGAAGAATATGCATCTCTTTTCAACTGTCCAATAAAAAAAAAATCAAGGAAAGAATTAGAACTACAGACTAAAAATAAAGTGCTAAGAGTCATCCCACATTTGCCTTATTCTAGGAAAAGTGCTTCCTGCCTCCTAAATGAACTCAGAATTCTTCTTTCCCATCTGCACATCAAAATAGCCATCTACTTTATTTTAAAATAAAATATTTTCAACCAACACTTGGCTTCATTGCTTTTTAACTGCCAAAATCAACACCATAGTTATGGTTTGGGAAACAAACTGGGTGTAATTATTATTAATACCTGAAAGCTATGGTTTTTAGAATTACAATTTTTGTTTTGTTTTGTTTTGGTTGCTATTCTCTTGTTGCCCAGGCTGGAGTGCAGTGGCATGATCTCGGCTCACTGCAACCTCCACCTCTCAGGTTCAAGCGATTCTCCTGCCTCAGCCTCTCCAGTAGCTGGGATTCCAGGCGCCTGCCATGATGCCCGGCTAATTTTTTGTAGTTTTAGTAGAGATGGGGTTTTACCAGGTTGCCCAGGCTGGTCTCAAACTCCTGACCTCAGGTGATCCACCCACCTTGGGCTCCCAAAGTACTGGGATAACAGGTGTGAGCCACCGTGCCTGGCCTAGAATTACAATTTAAACTATCATTTCAGTTTTTGTTTGGGAAAAAAAAGTTTATAATTTTCCTGTTCTTCACTCAAAAGGATCCTCAAAAATTAAAAAACACAATAGTCATTGCCAGTGTCCTCACAGTGAGGACACTGTGCTTACTGGATAGTACACAGGCCATGAATCCTCACGGCACCTGCTAGTCACTCAGTCGTCTATTGAGAAAGCCAGATTTCTGTAGGTAAAAAATCAGCCTATATTCTGGAGATGAAGGAATAGACCAGAAATTGATGTCTGAGCCAAGAGCGGGCCAATAGGGACAGTCCAAATATGATGGTGATTAACCAATCTAACCTGATCCTTCCCTCCTTGGGGAGGTGTTTTTGCTATCTGGCGGCATATTTGCTCTATAGGTTATGGTGTTAAGTGTTATGGTAAGAAAGAGAAGCTGATAGAAGTTTCTTTCTCTACCAAAATATAAGAGGAATTGCTTGCCTTGGAGGAACTGCTGAGACTGGTAACTTTGTTGCAAGAGGGCCAGATGTGGTCTTCTTACTGGATCAGATTAATATAACCAGGAAAACTTGCCATATAGCTAACACTTTGGCTAACGCATATTTCTGTTTCTATCTACCCAGATCATCAGATTGAATTCCTTTTCAGCTGGCAGGGAAAATTTTTAAATGTCATGGTCTGACTTCAAGGATCCCTTGACTCTTTAGCTCTATGCCATAATCTAAGCTGCAGGCATCCTGGACCAACTCACCTTCCCAAGGTCACGTACTGGTCTCCTGTGTTGATGCGCATAATGCTAACTATTCCTGGAGACCAGAAAATGGAAAGGATCCTATATGTCTTGGTAAGAAATGTTGCTTGACAGGACAGAAGCTAAGTTAGCCTAGGATACAGTGCTGATTGCTTCAAAGTCCCTAGATGTTCTTAGGTCTAGAGCAGAGGTTGGCAAACTATGGCCTGAAGGCCAAATCCACCCCCTTAGCTGGTTTTGTAAATAGTCTTTTTTTGTTTGTTTGTTTTGAGACACAGTCTCACTCTGTTGCCCAGGCTGGAGTGCAGTGGTGTGATCTCAGCTCACTGCAACCTTCACCTCCTGGGTTCAAGTGATTCTTCTGCCTCAGCCTCCTGAGTAGCTGAGATTTCAGACATGCACTGCCATGCCCAGCTAATTTTCTGTATTTTTAGTAGAGACGGAGTTTCACCATGTTGGCCAGGCTGGTCTCGAACTCCTGACCTCAGGTGATCCACCCACCTTGGACTCCCAAATTGCAGGGATTACAGGCATGAGCCACTGCACCTGGACTGTAAATAAAGTCTTATTGGAACACAGCCATGATCATTTGCTTATGTATTGTTTATGGCTGCTTTCCTGCTACTGCGTCAGAGAATGGATGGCATGCAAAGCTGAAAACACTTACTCTGGCCCTTTATAGAAAAGTCTGTGAAGCCCTGATCTACAGCATGTTGGAATAACCCCTTGAAAATGAAGGACAGCTTACTGACCCCTAGCACCTCCTACATATTAGAGATGGCATATGGTTATTACACTTCCAGGTAAACTGCAAAGCTATCAGTTACAAGTAAAATCTAGAGTAGGAGAAATCTTTCTAAGTGGGACAGGCTACAGTAGTATGGCTCAACTGACTGTGATCCTGGGGCATCAGGATGCTGCATATAGCTTGAGGCATGTCTCAATATAATCAGAGCATGCCCCAAATTCTGGAGCAAGGCCAGTCTCCTTTATGCAGGTATCATTCTTTCAGTAGACAATTCCCAGCTGGTCATGAGGTTCTGACAGATGGCAAATGTCTGACACCAAGGGAAACCAGGTGACCATGTCATTAACCCATCTTGAACAATTTTACCTGACCTGCCTAGCCACAAATACAGCATGCCTTCAACCAATAATGTAGCATGTAAATGCAAGACTGGGCTTACAGAGGTTCCAAAGGCACAAAATACCCAAATAGACTAATGACAGTCCTTACCCAGTAGCCGTTCACTTAATTCACTATCTTTCTCCCTCATCCAGGACTATGCCTTCATGGAGGGGTGTCACTAATATATCAGCTAACAAATTTGAGAGGCCTGGGCTTGGTTCACTTTTGATAGTAATAGCCAATAATGAGCTGCAAAAGCATTGTGGCCCCCACCTCAGGAATTGTTTTGAAGGACAATATGAAGGAAAGTGTTCTGACTTGACAGAATTCCAAGCAGATTTGGCCCAGAAGCAGATTTTCATTGAAAATGGGACATAAGGAAGAAATTGTAATGAATGCAAGGAGCTGCTGACATAAAGGGGTGAGGAAGAACCAGTTTCCCTTTTTCTTTGACAGTGGTTACCATCCAACATTCCAGAACAATTAAGGAAACATTTGGAATCTAAGCCTGATTTCCTTATCTGTAAAATGATCTATGTATCTCATAACGTATGTGAAAGAACACCATAAACTATCATCTCTAAAGGCATGAGTTATTACTACTTCTGGTTGGTGAGTGTCTTATGTGTTCAGTGATTTCAAAGACAACAACGAAAAACAAGAATAAAAATTAGTTACCTTTGGGTTAAAATATCTACAAGACTGTGGTTGAGAGCCTCCAAATAGGGCTATGCGGTAGTCATGTTTCTTTCTTCTAGGTCTTGTGCCATCTACGAGTTCTTCTCGGTCCTCTGGAGACAGTAGATGGTACCTCATTCCACCTGTAGTAAAATACATGGCAACTCTTCAAGAACTTCAGGCACTAACCAGCGCTTTGAAAAGGAAATACCCAGACATAATAGGGCCTTTATTTCAGTAACTTACTTTTATGATATCTCTATAGTATTTGAGGAAAGTGAGGGGGAAGAGGCAGGAGAAATGCATAAGGATCCGAGTACTAACCAATTCATTATTCTCAGCAATCACCATTATTCTAAGACTGCCCCACCCAGTAAGCAACTACTATGTACGAGTGAATTATCTGGCTCCTCAAGCAACAGCTGCCAAAATAATAATTATTGAAATCCAGATCTCCTAACCCAGTGGTTCTTGATCTTTACATTAGAATCACCTAGAAAATCTCTGAAACTATTGATACCTGGGACCTACCACAGACTAATTAAATAAAAATCTCTAGGTAGTGTCTAGGAATTGGTATTTTAAAGGGCTTCTTAAATCTTGCCACTTAAAATGTGGTTCAAAGACCACCTGCTTCAGCATTTGGGAGTTTGTTAGAAATGCTGAATCCCAGGCCCTATCCCAGACCTACTGAATCAGCATCTGCATATTTAACACCCCATGGTAATTAGGAGGTACATAAAACTTTGAGAAGCACTGTCTTAGATGACTCTAAAATGCAATAAGGTCGGAACTACTGTGATCTATCATGATCCTTTTCCTTCAGCAATTCCTTAATTTTGTCAGTGCCACTTAACAATCAAAAACTGTTAAAGTATCATTTCAAATCAGTGTGGGAAAGGAGGATGGTCTATGTTAGACAACAATATAAAGAAAGAAATTATACCCCTACCTCATATTTCACTCTCAATTTCAAATCAATAAAAATCTGAATATACAAACCCATAAATGCACTAAAAGCTTAAAAAAAAGAAAAGAAAAAAAAAAAAAAAACAAACAGGCCCAGAATGGAGAAGCCTAAGAATGACCAAAAACATAGGAGCAGAAAAAAATGTTCAGACTTAACTATATGAAATTTTAAGTTAAAATAGTGCACGGCAAAAAGAAAAGGCAGAATTAAAAGATGACAAACTAGGAAAATATTTATAAATAATAAAAAATACTATTAAAAGATACTTTATTAATTTATAAGAATTACCAGCAACTTAACCAAAAATTGGTGAAGTATCTGAATATAGTTCACAGAAAAAGAACTATAACTCTTAAACATATGAAAAGATGCTTGAGTGCTCTAGTTAGAAAAATACAAATTAAAATCATACTTTTTTCACTTATCAGATTGGCCAAGATCAAACTGCCTGGATCACAGGGCATAATATGGTTGTATCGGGGAAGGCAGCACTCTCTTCCATTGATGGTGGGGATGTGGATGGGTATAACCATGGGAAGGGTGATATAGCCCAATCTACAAAAATTATAAATGTATACACCCTTTAACCCAGGAATTCCCCTTTCTAGGAGTTTATCAACCTAAAGTTCACTGTTAGGGAAGTGGTTAAAAAATTATGCTATGTCTACACAATAGAACATTATATGTGGCTGTTAAGATGAGAAAGATTAGTATGTACGCATGGAATGATCTCCAATAAATAATATGGAATGAAAAAAAGTAAGATGTAGAACAGTACACAGAGTGCACTACTGTTTGTGTTAAAAATGTATATTTTAATGCAAATATACAAATTTTATACATGTAATTTATATATGGATATATAAGTAAATGACTGTATGCACAATCTCAAGACTACCTCTGGAAGGGTATATACAAGATAATAATGTTAATCTCCAGGGTAAGAGAATGAGAGAGTAGGGAAAAGGGGTATCAGAGAGACTTACTTTTCACTATGTATCCTTTTAATACCTTTTGAATTGTACAATATTATCAATCTAAAAATAAAATAAGGCCATTTTATTTTATTTTTTTCTAGAGCCAGGGTCTTGCTCTGTCACTTGGGCTGGAGTGCAGTGGTACCATAACAACTCACTGTAACCTTGAACTCTTAGGCTCAGCAGTCCTCTCACATCAGCCTCCCAAAGCACTGGGATTGCAGGCCTGAACCAGCATGCCTGGCCCAAAAATTCCTGACACATGCAAAACATTTCTATAAATGAGGCTGTATTGGGTCTTTATTAAAAGGATAGAGAAAGAAAACTCATTTGGAGAATAGTTGGTGAATTAATGAACATCTTTATCATATTTATCATTTCTTCCATTTCAGAGTTTGAGTAGAAGCTCTTTTGCATTCAAACAGCTGGATATTTCAGAGGCCAAGGCATGCTGACGCAAGCTCTAGGTCAGGGGTCTGAAAACTTTTTCTGTAAAGGGACAGATAGACTTTGCAGGCCACATATGGTTTCTGTGGAATATTCTTTATTTTATAATCCTTTACAATTGTAAAAAATCACATTAGCTCAAGTCTGCATTTAGCCTGTGGGTAGTTCTTGAAGTGTGCTTCCATAACCAGCAGCATCAGTATCATCTGGAAGTGTGTTGAAAATCCTAATTACTGAACACTAACCCAGACCTTCTGAATCAGAAATGCTAGGGAGGGGTTTGAGAGCCACTGCTCTAGGATGGTTCCACACAGGCTGAAAGTGGACTGTGTAGTCTATGAACACAATATTCCCAGTAAGAGAAAGGTAGGAGGGAAGGAGAGAGACAAGAGGGAACTGTTTCCACCAATAGGCCATGGGGTAAAAGTGGCTGACTGTGGCCAACTGTGCTGACACACTGGAGGAGGGATGCCTTTGGCTCCTTCACTGATGGGCCTTTTTTTTCCTCCCCAAGAATAGGGCTGGGGGACACTTTGGTATCTTTCTTTGAGGAGCTAGTTGTTGCTTAGGCTTATTCCTTTGGGAGTTATTCTTTCCAGATTTAGGTACAATCATTTGTAAATTTTCAGTAAGAAGTTGGCCTGGCCCTTTGTGGTGGCTTTGACTGTGCACTTCATTTGTATTTTGTAATTCATTTTCTTTTAGATGTAAATTTTTTAGCTTAGTTTTATTCTATTTTTCAACCATCTTTTCTGTTTTTCTTCTACTCTGGAAAGGCAACAAAGTCAGGTGGTAGGAAGACAACTGATGATCTGAAAAAGGGAGGCTGGAAGCCTTTCCCCACTTTAGCTCTGCCCAGGCCCCAAAGCTTGGAAGCTTCTCAGCTGCTTGTGCTTAGTCAAGGAGTAATAGAACAATCCACTATTATTTATTTTAAAAAAGGAAAAGAAAAAATGTAATAAGCCTAGTAAGTTAAACTAAACAACAAAGCATCCTGCTCAAGTGTCTAATCCTCACACTTGGTTGAATTTCTGAAATAATGCCACTATCCTGTTCCTTAATCAGTTCAGAATCCATGTAAGAACTAAACACTAGATTCTGAGACTGGCTAGTTGTTTTCAACAGCCCAGACCATGTATGAAGAAATAGAAATTCTAAGGCCAGAAAAATAACACACAGTTTGGGAATTGGGCATAACAAAAAACCTGATGCTAGCATGTACAAAATCTAAGAGACAAAAGTCCTAATGTAAAGGCATCTTCTTGGTCCTGATTTTCTTTCCTCTCTGCATTTAAAGAGACAAGTGGCCATGTATGTTCTATCTTCTAAACACTCTCTTACACCATGGTTTTCCAAGACACTAGACTTTGGTTCAAGTAGCTTTGGGGTTGCTGTTTTTTTTTTTTTTTTTAAATTTTCTTGTACCCCTTAAATATAGGTATTTGTAAGGATGTGTCCTTGACACACACCTCTTCTCCTTTTCCTTTGACAACCTCGACTAGGTTCAAACACACTTAGTCTTTTTCAGTTTTGTTTTCATTTAATTAAAAAAATATGCCTTTGGCACTTATGAAAATTTTCATTATTAGATATTCATGTAAAATATTTTTAGTAACTATAGAACATTGCATTGTATGGATATATTTTTTTCCAATCTAGGGACAACATTGGGTCTACTTACCTAAAACCCCATCATACTAGTAAGCAGTAGCTATGTGATAAGTCTAATGAAAATACTGGAAACCTAGAAATTGTTTTTATTGGCTGTATGAGGCAGAGAAGATAAAGTCTTGGATCTGCTCAAGATAAGGAGTTGGAACTGAGATAAAGCTGATCACTAGGATTGGTGGTTATACTTTTAGTGAAAGGGTAGGCTAAGAAAAATACCTGCCCAATGGCAGAAGCAGCAGCAATAATTTGTCTGTTTCAACTTCAGCTTCAGGTAGAGGTAAAGTCTCCCTCTTTTGAGAATTTATATCGAGAGTCCTACCCTCATGCAGGTTCGAGGTTTGAATTTACCCTACCTGCAAGTCTAGGAAACCATAAGCCAAAGAAAATTCAAAGTAGTCCCGGATTGTTGTGCCCTATAGAACTCGGCAAAAGCAAACACCGTTCTCCTATTGAGGAGAAGAGAGAAGACCTGCCAGAGAACAAAGAAGACGCAACCTAAGCCTCCCAATATTCCTGGTGATTAAGGTCAATCAAATATAAGCATACCATTCAAAATTACAAAACATATAAGGAATTAAGCCACCAGAAATAAGTCAATAGAACCAACAAATAGCAGCACTGTTCCTCAGGGACTTCAGATACTGACATTACCAAACATAAAACATAAAATAACATTTGAAGAGTTCAAGGTAAAGCAAGAACTGAAAACACAAGCAAGCATAAAAGACCATAAAAAATGACCAGGGTAGGCCAGCCTTGGTGGCTCACACCTGTAATCCTAGCACTTTGGGAGGCAGAGGTGGGTGGATCTCTTGAGGCCAGGAGTTTGAGGCTAGCCTGACCAACATGGCGAAAGCCTGTCTCTGCTAAAAATACAAAAATTATCTGGGTGTGGCGGTGCACGCCCATAATCCCAGCTACTTGGGAGGCTGAGGCACGAAAATCACTTGAACCCAGGAGGTGGAGGTTGCAGTAAGCCGAGATAGTGCCACTGCACTCCAGCCTGGAAGCCAGCGAGACTCTGTCTAAAAAAAAAAAAAGAAAAAAAAAGGCCAGGCTAATAAATAATACATAGAAGGAAAAAGATACAATTTACAATGACAACAAAAATATCTGAAATAAATTAAGAATGCAGAACTCATAAGAAAATTACAAATTCTCCAGAGACACATGGCAATTTAAATGAAGTACAACAATAATTAAAAGGTATCAGAATGAAGTAGAAGAGAAACTGACTGTGTGTATGTGTACCTACACTATACTTGATCTTAGCCAAAAGACTGAGAAGTGATGTGTGTACATATAGATACATGGAAATTTAGTTTAATGTGTTTCAAATCAGTGGGAAAAAATGAATTATTCAATAATGGTATTGAGCCATCTTACCAGATATATTAGGAAAAATATTATTTATTTCACACCCAATAGATTTCAGTAAGATATAGGCTTAAAATTAAAAAAAAAAAAAAAAAGAAGAAGAAGAACTCTATAAGTGATAAATGCACAAGCGGAAAATTTAATTAATTTTTAAAAATCACCTTGGAACAGGGAAGACCTTTCCAACCGCATCACAAAGGAAAAGACTAGTTCAGACTTAATATAAAAACAACATGAGATCAGACTTGGCCATTTTAAGATCTTTTTTCTCCTCTTCTCTTGAAAGCTATTCCAAACAACAAAGAAACAAGAAACAAACACAAACTCTATCTTTGATAATACTAAGAGACTTGCAACCCCAAAACACAATTAATAAAGACAGCTAGCAGATGGAGTATCTGTTAAACCTAAATGGTTGTGCCAGGAGACACCAATGAAAAGCAAGCTAAATTACCCTGCAGAGCCCTGAAAAGGCTCATAATTGGAGATACTAAGTACCTAGAAGTGCAGGTAGGGATGAAAACAAGATAACTCTAAAATACTGAACTAACGACAACTGAACTTCCAGTTCTCCTTCCCCTGTTGCACAGTAAGGTACCCACTGTACCTGTACCACTGTAGGAGACAGGATTCGTCTTTGGAAATACTGAATGAGAAATGTTCCAGACTCAGGGAACAGCACAGAAAAGGATGGGAGTCTGAAAACATGGATTAAGGCCAGGCACTGTGGTTCACGCCTATAATCCCAGCATCTTGGGAGGCCTCGACAGGAGGGTTGCTTGAGCCCAGAAGTTTGAGACCAGCCTGAACAAGATAGCGAGACATCATCTTGACAAAAAAACACAAAAATTAGCTGGGCATAGTGACGTGCATCTGTAGTCCCAGCTACTTGGGAGGCTGAGGTGAAAGGATCACTTGTGCCGGAGAGGTCAAGGCTGCAGTGAGTTGTGATTTTACCACTGTACTCCAGCCTGGGAGACTCTGTCTCAAAAAAATAAAGTAAAATAAAACAAATAAAAATATAGATTACGTGAAAGTCTGCATAGGAAAATATTACCTCATCAAGTTCCTAAATGCCTACACCCAGCTTATAGTTCCCTGAGACAATATCTACAAATATTGACATCTGGCGGTCCCCAATTTAAAAAATGACCAGCTACTCTGATTATGCCACAGTTTAGCCCAAGAACTGAGATGGCCACTTATACATACAGCCTTATCTATCAGTTTTGTAATAACTCACCCTCATATGATATAAAACCACATATTTAAGAAAAGCTTCCAATAAAAAAAGGAAAAGAAAACTCAAAATAATACAGAAAATACAGACAACATAAGAAAACTTCAAAAGCACTACAAAGACTACTTTAGAGTGTTAAGATATTGCAGCCATGAAATAATAAATTAGAGAATAAAAACTCCAGAAATTAAAAATTATAGCTGAAATAAAAGGTTGAAAAAAATCAAGTTCTCTCTCAGAAAAAGGCCAAGAGACAAAGATGGATAATTAAAAAAAAAAAAAAAAAGAAAGAAAAGGATCAGATTGGCACTAGACTTCTCAAAATAACACTGGAAGCTAGAAGATAAATTCTAACTGAAAATGATTTTCAGCATAATTCTATCTTCAGTTTAACTATCTTTCTTTCTTTTTTTTTTCAAATAGACAAGGTCTTACTCTGTTGCCCAGGCTGGAGTAGTACAGTGGCAGGATCAGAGCTCACTGTAACCTCAAACTCCTGGGCTCAAGCAATCCTCCTGCCTCAGCCACTGGAGTAGTTGGGACCACAGGCACAGGCCTCCACGCCCGGCTAGTTTTTTTTTTTTTTTTTGTAGAGTTGGAATCTTGCTATGTTGCCCAGGTGAATCTCAAACTCCTGACCTCAAGCAATCTTCCTGTGTTGACCTACCAAAATGCTGTTTTTAGAGTTGTGGGCTACTGTGCCCAGCCTCCTTCAATATTTTATGATAAAATAAACATATGAGATTTGTCAAGCCTCCAAATATTTACTGATAATATACTCTATCAGGAACCTTTTAGAGGATATGTTGCATCAAACAAAAAGAATTAACATAGAGGACAGCCAGGATCCAAGAAGACAACCGATCTAACAGGAGAGGAGTGAAATGGCTTCCCAGGATTGTGCAGAAGGAAACCCTAGGACCAGAACTGTGCCTCAGGCCTAGAGAGCAAACAGTTCATATTGGAATGGTTAGAAAGAAGGTTCTACAAGGCATGTTTCCAAGAAAGAAAAGCAACAGATTGTTTAATTGTACAGACAATTTTATTAGGTGGCATTTTACAAAGGTGTTGAGGGGTTGGGACTTAGCCAGCAAGCAAGAAAATGGAAGCAAATGAAAACGATGTGGCAATATTTATCTCTGGGCCAAAAAAGACAAAATACTGTTTAAGAAAGAAAATGTGATCACAGTACACTACTTGGCTGAGTAAAATAAAAAAGGAAACACTAGAAACAAAAGTGCATGAAAGTTATTGTACACAAGAGTAGAAAAAGCATAAGTAATTTGTACCTTCTATCATATATACCCCTATAAAATAAGGGTTGAGGCCAAGTCCCTTCCAGCTGTACAGTTCAGAAACCCAAGGGATTAACTATCTAGAAGAGCAAAATCTTGAATGTTTCTCCCTGGCTACTGAGTCTAATCCATTCTAAAGGGTTTTAAGCCCATGTGAAACTGGCTACATGATCAGGTTATAAATGGATATTAAGGCAACTTACTTATCACCATCTTAAGGCATTCAGGATTGTCTTGAATAAGTGGTTCAGCTTGTACCGTTTTACTTAAGAAATTCTTTGATATAAGAGGAAACCTGACTTTAGCAAGGATATCAACCATAAATGGCTGGCGATTAGGTTCATCGTATTTCAACCACCTGACTGCAGCATCATAAACCTAAGGGGGAAAAACAGCACAGTAAAGTTCTTAGAAGACAGCAACATTTCCAATTACCTATGTTTACTCTCACATTGAAGGGAGGGAACTTCATAAGGAGATAACCACTTATTCCTAGTATTTTTCATCTCTGGACACTTGCTGGTTCTTCAGAACAGCTTACATACTGCTCTAGTGAGTCTTGTAGGTAATATGTTTTTTAGAACTAACTACTATTATGTAATGTAATGACAGGGAGGATGTTGAATTTATGATTAAAAAAAAGATAGCTTCCTTTTCAGACAAAGACATGATATACGTTGCACTGAAAAAAAACTATCAGTCAACAAAAGTTTCAACATATACTCATTTAGTTTAGTACCAGGAAAACAGGTTAATTTCTCAAGAGGCCGTCCATTCCAGGAGATATGAAGGTCATCCATGATTTTATTTCAATATTATATTTCTGCATTATGAATGGATAGACTTATCTGCTTTTTAGAAACTTTAAGGTATAAAGAATTCTATACTTAAAAATAAATTACAGGATATTTAAAAGAATTGTCTTCCAAAATAATACTGTTGCTTCATTTAACTGCACTGAACAAGTCCAAGTTTCTCAACATAATTTAACTTACAAATCATTAAACACCCCCCCAAAAATCAATTGCTTCATATACACACACATCTCCCATACCCATTAAATTAATTTTGGGGTGATATTTGTAATAAATTTTCGGGTGATATTAATAAGGCCCAACTTCTGATCTCTTTCTGAGTTAATTTTTTTTATGGGAATTGGTCTTTTTTTAAACAAATTTTTTCATTTTAGAATAGTTTTAGATTTATAGAAAAGTTGCAGAGATAGCACAAAGAGTTCCCATATACCCTGCCCCAGTTGTTAAGGTGTTGCATTAGTGTGGTATATTTGTCACAACTAATGAACCAATATTGACACATTAACTAAATTTCATATTTTTTTGGATTTCTTTAGTTTTTATCTAGTGTTATTTTTCTGTTCCACAATACTATAAAGAACAACACATTACATGTAGTCATTAAACCTTAGAATCTTCTAGACTGTGACAGTTTTTCAGCCGTTCCTTGTTTTTGACAACCTTGACAGTTTTGAGTTCTGGTCAGGTATTTTGTTGAGAATGTCCTTCAATACGGGTTTATCTGATGTGTTACTTATTAGACTGAGGTTTTTTTAGGAGGACGATCATAGAGCTGAATGGCATTTTCATTACATCAAGTGTGCATACTATCAACATGACATCACTGATGATGCTAATGCTGACCATCTGCAGGTAGTGTTTATCACGTTTCTCCAGTGTAACGTTACTTGTTATTCCTTTTCCATACTGCATATAAGTCAACCAATTTTGATCATGGAAGTAAATTTTTTCTGTTTATCTAGTGAGGTCCTCCAGGTCCAACCTGTCAATTTGCAAATTGATACTCTGGGCCACGAAGAAGTCTGGGCAAAAGAACATTGCTAAATGCAAATTTTTGTTTTTAGAACAAAAGCAACTTAAAACATATGATCTTATAGTACCTATATTACTTTTCTATTGCTGCTGTAACAAAGTACCACAAACTTAGTGGCTTAAAATACAGAGAAGGATGTGGGGCTGAAAACAGAGATTAAGTGAGTCTGCATATTAAAGTGTTCCCACAGCCAGGCATGGTGGCTCACACCTGTAATCCTAGCACTTTGGGAGGCTGAGGTGGGCAGGTAACCTGTCTGAGACCAGCCTGGCCAACATGGTGAAACTCCATCTCAATTAGCAGGGTTTGGTGGCACATGCCTATAATCCCAGCTACTTGAGAGGCTGAGGCATGAGAATCACTTGAACCCGGGAGGTAGAGGTTGCAGTGAGCTGAGATCGCGCCACTGCACTCCAGCCTGGGCAACAGAGTGAGACTCCATCTCAAAAAAATAAATAAGGCCGGGCACGGTGGCTCACGCCTGTAATCCCAGCACTTTGGGAGGCTGAGGCGGGTGGATCACGAGGTCAGGAGATCGAGACCATCCTTGGCTAACACGGTGAAACCCCATCTCTACTAAAAAATACAAAAAATTAGCCAGGCACGGTGGCGAGCACCAGTAGTCCCAGCTACTGGGGAGGCTGAGGCAGGAGAATGGCGTGAACTCGGGAGAAGGAGCTTGTAGTGAGCAGAGATCACGCCATTGCACTCCAGCCTGGGCGACAGAGCGAGACTCCATCTCAATAAATGAATGAATGAATGAATGAATGAATGAAATAAAGTGTTCCAGCTCCCAAATGACTGCACCCAGCTTACACTTCTGACAGTTTATCTGACAGTTCTATAGGTCAGAGTCCAAAATGGGTCACAGTGGACTAAAACCAGCGTGTCTGCCTGGAGACTCTATAGGAGAAACTATTTCCTTGCCTTTTCCAGCATCTAGCAGCTACCTGCATTCCTTGGCTTATGGTCCTCTTCCACCTTCAAAGACAGCAATGACCAGTCAAGTCTTTCTCACATTGCACTACTTGACGCTGCCTTCTTTTGCTTCCCTCTTCCAAATTTAAGGATCTTTATGTTTACACTGGACCCATTTGGATAATCTCATCTCAAAATCCTTAACTTAGTCACATATGCAAAGTCCTATCTGCCACATAGGTATATTCCAGATGCTGGGGATTGGGAAGTGGACATCTTTGGGGAAGGCATTGTTCTGCCTCCCATGGTACCCAATGGTTTTATCTCTATGAAGTGGCCTATTTCTCAAAGAGCCAGCCTGGCAAGCACCTAAGATTGCAATACTCTGTTTAATGTAAAGAACATATTCTTTCCTAATATGACTCTTTCCCTTGTCATGCGTCCAAACATGAGTTTTAAGAAACCAATAAAGACATTTTTATTAAGAAAAATGTGAGAAGGCAATTTAGTCACCTGATCCTCTGCTCTCACAGTCAGAGTGTCCTGGTTGAGAAGATGTGTTACTCGCTTGACATCAAGTTGAAGAAATTCATCAGTTTTGTAAACTTCAGTAAAATGCTGATGAATAAAGTCATCTGCAGTTGCTTTCAATTCAGGACAATCTAGACACTCCGCTAGCACACTTATACCTAAACATAGAAAGAAAATAAAAGAATAGAAAATCATTTTTAGAAAAACCAAGTATACATTCAAGATGAAGCATGACTTCAGAAAAATTAGTTGAGTAAATTTCATAAATCTGGATCCTTTCAGTTTCATTGATTTGTCTATTCTTGTGCCAATACTATATTGTCTTATAAAAGACTGTTTTGTTTTGTTTTTGGTTGTTTTTTGAGACGGAGTCTCGCTCCATCGCCCAGGCTGGAGTGCAGTGGCGTGATCTTGGATCATTGCAAGCTCCTCCTCCCAGGTTCACGCCATTCTCCTGCCTCAGCCTCCCGACTAGTTGGGACTACAGGCGCTTACCACTACAGGCGCTGGCTAATTTCTTTTGTATTTTTCAGTAGAGATGGGGTTTCACTGTGTTAGCCAGGATGGTCTCGATCTCCTGACCTCGTGATCCGCCCACCCCGGCCTCCCAAAGTGCTGGGATTACAGGCGTGAGCCGCCTGCCTCAGCCTCCCAAAGTGCTGGGATTACAGGCGTGAGCCACCTGCCTCGGCCTCCCAAAGTGCTGGGATTACAGGCGTGAGCCACCGCGCCCAGCTGGTTTTTATATTCTGTAGGAGAAGCCCCCTTCAATGTGTTTTCAAACTTTTCTTGGCTATTGTTAAACATTTTCTGTCGCAGACAAATTTTAAAATAAGCTTATCACATTCTACTTTACAAAATCTCCATGTGATATTAATCAGAATTGCACTGAATTTTTGGATTACTTTGGGACAACTTCTGCAGCATGGAGGAGCTCCACTTAAAAATATGACATACATCAAATTTATTCAGGTATAAACTTTTATGTCAGGAGTTTGCAAAGTACTGTTTATGGGCAAAATCTAGCCCATAGCCTGTTTTGTAGGGTCAGCAATTAATTTTACATTTTTTTGAAAAGTTAAGGAAAAAAAAAAAAAGAGGAGGAGAAAAGGGAGAAGTGAAGATGGAAAGGAAAGGAGGAGGGATAAGGACCACATGTGGTCCATAAAGCCTACAATATTTACTTTTCTGGTCCTTTACAATATTTACTTTTCTGCTCCCTCTTCTATATAAAACTACAAATTATTTTTGTATGTGATCATGCGGCAAGCATCCTTAATCATGTTGACTTTTTTTTCAATTCATTATCTGTTTTTCCATGTTTCAATTTCACATTGTCTTCATTTAATGAATTTTGATGCTTTCATATTTGTGCCATAAAGGTTCTCAAAGCTGATGCTTGCTAACCAACTTAGATTAGCTGGCATTTTCCACCTCTTTTGTAATATGTACTAACTAATGCCATGACATGTTTGATGCTCATGGTGAAAAGTTGCCTGTATCTGTACACTTCTAATAGTTTCACCCAGTAGTATTCCTATTTTAAGGATTATTATTTTTGCTTATTTAAACATCAGAAATGGCTATTGAAATCACAAAAGATGCCTTCAGCATCTGCTGCTATGAGTTTATGTACCCAGTTTTCTCCTACAGCTTGTTAGCATAGTAAATTATGTTACTAGATTTCTTGACATTGAAATGATTGAACCATTGTGTCATTTTTGAAGTAAATCCTAGCTGATCGCAAAGTATGATTATTTTTAAAATACTTCATTTTTTCAAAGCAGTTTTAGGTTTATAGCAAAACTGAAGAAACATTATAGAGTTCCCATGTCCCCGTTGTCACCACACAGGCATAACCTTTCCGACTATCACCATTCCACACGAGGGGTATTCTTGATGGTTTTTTTTTTTAGCATTAATAAATCTTTTTCAATGAAACTAAAATATTATATGTGTTTGTACACATACATATATATACAAGCACACACTTTCTTCATCCAATGTTGGTATTATGGTAACCCTACCCCAGGAGAATGAGCTGGCAAGTTTTCTCCCCTTTCTAGAGATTTAGAACAATTTAAATAACATAAGAATTAATCTATTCTTTGAAAGGTTGATAGAATTAACCCACAAAGCCTTCAAGCCTGGAGCACTAATTAGAAATACATCTTCCTGGTGGCTCATGCCTGTAATCCTAGCACTTTGGGAGGCCTAGGCGGGTGGCTCTCTTGAGGTCAGGAGTTCGAGACCAGCCTGGCCAACACGGTAAAACTCCATCTCTACTAAAAATACAAAAATCAGCTGAGTGTGGTGGCACACATCTATAATCCCGGCTACTCAGGAGGCTGAGGCAGGAGGATCACTTGAACCCGGGAGGCAGAGGCTGCAGTGAGCTGAGACTGGGCCACTGCACTCCAGCTGGGGCAACAAAGTGAGACTGTCTCAAAAAGAAAAAAGAAATACATCTTTACTTTTTTGATTGTTTCTGAGGTTACTGGCTTTGGGTTTTATACCTTTTTTCTTTTTTTTTTTTTGAGATGGAGTCTTGCTCTATCGCCCAGGCTGGAGTGCAGTGGCCCGATCTCGGCTCACTGCAAACCCCACCTCCTGGGTTTCAAGCAATTCCCTACCTCAGCATCCTGAGTAGCTGGGAGTACAGGCGCATGCCACCATGCTCAGCTAATTTTTGTATTTTTAGTAGAGACGGGGTTTCACCATCTTGGACAGGCTGGTCTTGAACTCCTGACCTCGTGATCCACCCGCCTTGGCCTCCCAAAGTGCTGGGATTACAGGTGTGAACCACCGTGCCTTTTTTTTTTTTTTTCTTTTTTTTTTTGAGACGGAGTCTCAGTCTGTTGCCCAGGCTTGAGTACAGTGGCACGAACTCGGCTCACTGCAACTTCCGCCTCCCAGGTTCAAGCTGTCCTCCTGCCTCAGCCTCCTGAGTAGCTGGGATTACAGGCGCCAACCAGCATGCCAGGCTAATTTTTGTATTTTTGGTAGAGACGGGGTTTCACCATGTTGGCCAGGCTGGTCTCGAACTCCCAACCTCAAGTGGTCTGCCCGCTCGGCCTCCCAAAGTGCTGGGATTACAGGCATAAGCCACCATGCCTGGCCAGGTTTTATGCTTTTTAAGACAATTTTGGGCTGGGCACGGTGGCTTATGCCTGTAATCCCAGCATTTTAGGAGTCACCATGCCCAGCCCAAAATTCTCTTAAAAAGCATAAAACCTAGCCAGGCGTGGTGGCTCATGCCTGTAACCCCAGCATTTTAGGAGGATGAGGCGGGCAGCTCACTTGAGATCGGGATTTCGAGACCAGCCTGGCCAACATGGTGAAACCCCGTCTTTACCAAAAATACAAAAATTAGCCGGGCATGCTGGTGGGCGCCTGTAATCCCAGCTACTCAGGAGGCTGAGGCAGGAGGACCACTTGAACCTGGGAGGTGGAGGTTGCGGTGAGCCGAGATCACACCACTGCACTCCAGCCTGGGAGACAGAGTGAGACTCTGTCAAAAAACAAAAAAAAAAAGACAATTTTGGTCACTGCCTTTTGCTTTCATATCTATAATTCTAATTCTTGATGCTGTTCTTTGATATTTTCTTCTTGATAAGACTTGTTAAGTCTGAGGCTATTTTGTACCAATCTTTGAAATACTTAGCTTTAGTTTTTCTAAGTCTATAGTCTATTAGTTTTATTTCTCTACTTTATTAATTTATATTTTTTCTTTTTTTGAGATGGAGTCTCACTCACTCTGTCACTTAGGCTGGAGTGCAATGGCGCAATCTCAGCTCACTGCAACCTCCGTCTCTGGAGTTCAAGTGATTTCCCCGCCCCAGCCTCCTGCGTAGCTGGGATTACAGGCACACACCACCATGCCTGGCTAATTTTCGTATTTTTAGTAGAGATGCGATTTCCCCATGTTGGCCAGACTGGTCTCGAACTCCTGACCTCAGGTGATCCGCCCACCTCGGCCTCCCAAAGTGCTGGGATTACAGGCATGAGACACTGCGCCTGGCCTAATTTATATATTAAATCATATTTTTTTCTACTTTTATTAGGTGTTTACAAATTATTTTTCTCTCTCTGAGTAGGATACATAAGAAAGAATAAAAATAAATACATTTATTTGGAAAAAAAATTAAGACTACAGATTTTCTTCTAAGAAATACTTTGGTTATATTCCAAATATTTCAGTTTATTGTGTGCTTATTGCCATGTTTCTATATAGCCTGTAAGTTTACCTTTAATATCTCTAAAAAATAATTTTCTAAATAATTCTTTGGTTAAATTTTCAAGTGTTCAGAATGGGGTGGGAGAGAAGAGCTGTCCTTCCATAGTTAATTTTTAGTTTTACTGCACTGTAATCAGGGGACGTGGCCTGTGTCTCCTCTTTGTTAGGTGCTCCAGCTTTTCTGTGGCTGGTAATCAGTACTTGTAAATACTTCAGGGGTATCTGAAAACAATCTGTGTTCTCTGATGACTAGGTAAAACATTCTGTGTTATCTAGCTAAACAAGTTTGTGTTATTCAAATCCTTCTTTTTAAAATCTGACTTGAGATTTCTGGGCAATGCTATGAGTTACTCACTAGCCATTCCATAAATTCTCTTTCTGTGTAAACCAGCAACATTTGGTTTATTTTGCTTGCAAGTAAGAAACCTACCCAGTGCATCCTTATCTTGAGCTCTTTACCTCTCTCACTTAGCTAGCTTCAGTACTTCTAATACTTTTCTCAGAAGGGATACATGTGATTGTTTTCTTGCAATATCCAAATGAATTATGCCTTGAAATGCAATTTTCTCTCCCTCTCATTTGCAACCTTGTGATATTATGTTCTAATTTTGTGTTGCAGATAAAAAATTAATGGCATTCTGATTCTCTTTCTTTTCTAAGTAACTTGTTGTAGACACTAGCTGGGATAGTTCATCTCTGCCCTATGGTCTCTAGCCTTCTTCTCATGGCAGCAGAAGAGTTCCCGGCAACAATGGAGGGCAAATCCCAAAGCACAAGCATTTTTCTATCCTCTGCTAACTTCACATTTGCTAATGTTCCACAGGCTATAGCAAGTCACATGGCCACAGATTACAAGGGAGATGGGAGGAGCTACCAAGTCACATTGCAAAAGGGTGGACATAAATGGATGGAAAGAATTTATGGTTATTTTTTGTAATATACTATACTGCTTCTCTTTGAAAGCCTGTAAATTGTTTTATATTGATATTCTTTCTTTTTTACTGTTTTAAGACCAACTTATTTTTACACATTCATTCATTCAGAAGCCAGTGAGACATCAGGGCAGCAGAAAGGAAGGTGGGACAGAGTAGGCCCCTTGAAGGACCAAAGACAAATAGCCACAGTTATGAAATTTTGTTTTATTCTAATAAAGACTAATGTATGCCTGATAGCCTAGTGATAATACATGTTTAGCAGGTCACAACATTTTTAGAAAGCACGTATCATTCAAATAAGGGCATGATATAGCTAGAGACTTCAACACCCCACTTTCAGCACTGGAGAGATCTTCCAGACAGAAAATCAACAAACATCAGACTTAATCTGCACTATAGACCAAATGGATCTAACAGATATTTATAGAATATTTCATCCAAGAGCTACAGAATACACATCCTTTTCCTCAGCACGTGGATCATTCTCAAGGACAGACCATATGCTAGGTCACAAAACAAGTCTTAAAACATTAAAGAAAACATTAATAGTATCAAGCATCTCCCCTGACCACAATGGAATAAAACTAGATATTAATAACAAGAGGAATTTTGTAAACTATACGAACACATGGAAATTACACAATATGCTCCTGAATGACCAGGGGGATCATTGAAGACATTAAAAAGGAAACTGAAAAATTTCTTGAAACAAGTAACAAATGACGATAATATCCCTAAACCTATGGGACACAGCAAAAGCAGTACTAAGAGGGAATTTATAGCTGTAAGTGTCTACATCAAGAGAGGAAAAATCTTAAATTAAGAATCTAATGATGTATCTAAAAGAACTAGAAAAGCAAGAGCAAACCAAATCCAAAATTAGTAGGAGAAATAATAAAGATCAGAGAAAAAATAAAACTGAAATGAAAAAAATACAAAAGATCAATGAAACAAAAAGTTAGTTTTTTGAAAAGTTAAAACAAAATGGACAAACATTTAGTTAGACTTAGAAAATGAGAGAGAAGATCCAAATAAATAAAATCAGAAATGAAAAAGGAGACACTACAACTGATACTGCAGAAATTCAAAGGATCATTAATGGTTACTATGAGCAACTATTAATATATGCCTATAAATTGGAAAATTTAGAAGAAATGAACAAATTTCTAGATATATACAACCTACCAAGATTGAATCAGGAAGTAATACAAAATGTGAACATATCAATAACAAGTAATGACATTGAAGCTATAATAAAAAGTCGCCCAGTAAAAAAAGCCTGGGACCTGATGGCTTCACTGATGAATTCTACCAAATATTTAAAGAGGAACTAATACCAATCCTACTCAAACTATTCCAAAAAAACAGAAGAGGGGGGAATACTTCCAAACTCATTTGATGAGGCCAGCATTACCCTAATACCAAAACCAGACGAAGACACATAAAAAAAAAGAAAACTACAGGCACCAATATCTCTGATGAACATTGATGTAAAAATCCTCAACAAAATATTAGCAAACCAAATTCAACAACACATTGAAAATATAATTCATCCTGACCAAGTGGGATTTATCCCTGGAATGCAAATGATGGTTCAACATATACGAATCAATCAATGTGACACAGCATATCAACAAAATGAAGGATAAAAACCGTATGAAAATTTCAGTCAATGCTGAAAAAGCATTTGAAAAAATTCAACATCCTTTCATAATAAAAACCCTAAAAAAAACCTGAGGATAGAAGGAACATACCTCAACATAATAAAAGCCACATACAACAGACCCATAGATAGTATCATATTGAATGGGGAAAAACTGAAGGCCTGTCCTCTAAGATCTGGAACACAACCAGGATGCTCACTTTCACCACTGTTACTCAATACAGTACTGGAAGTCCTAGCTAGAGCAATCAGACAAGAGAATGATATGAGTGGCAGCCAAACCGGAAAGGAAGAAATAAAATTATCCCTGTTTGCAGACAATATGATCTTATATTTGGAGAAACTAAAAGACTCCACAAGAAAACTATTAGAATGGATAAATTCCGTAAAGTTGCAGGATACAAAATCAACATACAAAAATTAGTAGCATTACTATACACCAGCAGTGAATAATGTGAAAAAGAAATAAGAGGGCTGGGCGTGGTGGCTCATGCCTGTAATCCCAGCACTTTGGGAGGCTGAGGCGGGTGGATCGCCTGAGGTCAGGAGTTTGAGAACAGGCTGGCCAACATGGCAAAAACCAGTTTTTACTACAAATACAAAAAAATTAGTCAGGTGTGGTGGCATGCACCTGTAGTCCCAGCTACTCGGGAGGCTGAGGTGGGAGAATCGCTTGAACCCAAGAGGTGGAGACTGCAGTAAGCCAAGGTCACACCACTGCATTTCCAGCTTGGGTGACAGAGCGAGACTTTGTCTCAAAAAAATAAAATAAAATAAAATAAAATAAATAAAATAAGTAGCCCCATTTACAATAGCCACACATACAATTAAATAACTAGGAATTAACCAGAGAAGTGAAAGATCTCTATAATGAAAACTATAAAACACTGATAAAAGAAATTGAAGAAGATACCAAAAAGTGGGAAAATATTCCATGTTTATGGATTGAAAGAATCAATATTGCTAAAATGTCCATACTTCCCATAGCAATCTACAGATTCAATGTAATCCCTATCAAAATACCAATGACATTCTTCACATAAGTAGAAAAAACAATCCTAAAATTTATATGGAACCACAAAAGACCCAGAATAGCCAAAGCTACCCTAAGCAAAAAGAATGAAACTGGAGAAATCACATTACCCAACTTCAAATTATACTACAGAGCTATAGTAATCGAAACAGCATGTACTGACATAAAAAGACACATAGACCAATGGAACAGAATAGAGGACCCAGAAACAAATCAACACACCTACAGTGAACTCATTTTCAACAAAGGTGCCAAGAATACACACTGAGGAAAAGACAGTCTCTTCAATAAGTAGTGCTGGGAAAATTGGATATCCATATGCAGAAGAATGAAATTAGACCCCTATCTCTCATCATATGCAAAAATCAAATCAAAATGAATTAAAGACTTAAATCTAAGACCTCAAACTATGAAATAACAAGAAAACACTGGGGGGAAATCCCCAGGACATTGGTCCGGGGAAAGATTTCTTGAGCAATACCCCACAAGCACAGGCAACTAAAACAAAGATGGACAAATGGAGTCACATCAAGTTAAAAAGCTTCTGCACAGTAAAGGATACAATCAACAAAGTGAAGAGACAACCTATAAAATGGGAGAAAATATCTGCAAACTATTCATCTGACAAAGGATTAATAACCAGAATATATAAGGAGCTCTATAGGAAAAAAATCTAATAAAGCCAATGAAAAAATGGGCAAAAGATTTGGATAGATATTTCTCAAAGACACACAAATGGCAAACAGACTTATGAAAAGGTATTCAACATCCTTGAGCATCAGAGAAATGCAAATCAAAACTATAATGAGATATCATCTCACCCCAGTTAAAATGGCTTATATCCAAAAGATAGTTAATGACAAATGCTGGCAAGGATGTGGAGAAAAGGGAACCCTCATACACTGTTGGTGGAAATGTAAATTAGTACAACCACTATGGAGAATAGCTTGGAGGTTTCTCAAAAAGCTAAAAATAGAGCTAACATGTGATCCAGCAATCCCACTTCTGGGTATATACCCAAAAGAAAGGAAATCAGTATATCAAAGAGATATCCGCATCCTTATGTTTGCTGCAGCACTGTCTACAACAGTTAAGATTTGGAAGCAATGTAAGTGTCCATCAGCAGATGAATGGGTAAAGAAACTGTGGTTTATATACACAATGGAGTACTACTCAGCCATAAAAAAGAATGAGATCTAGTCATCTGCAACAGCATGGATGGAACCGGAGATAATTATGTTAAGTGAAATAAGCCAGGCATAGAAAGACAAACATCACATATTCTCATTTATTTGTGGGATCTAAAAATCAAAACGGTTGAACTCATGGACATAGAGAGTAGAAAGATGGTTACCAGAGGCCTGGAATGGTAGTTGGAAGATTGAGGGGAGGATTAATGGGTACCAAAAAAAAAAAAAAGAATAAATAAGACTTATTATTTCATAGCACAACAGAGTGACTATAGTCAATACTTAATTGTACACTTTAAAATAACTTAGAGTGTAATTGGATTGTTTGTTATTCAAAGGATAAATCCTTGAGGGGATGGATACCCCATTCTCCATGATGTGCTTATTTCACATTGCATGCCTGTATCAAAACATTTTATATACCCCATAAATATACCAACTATGTACCCACAAAAATAAAAATGCAAACACAAAAATAAATAGGCATTAAGGAAAGTTTTATAAAGAATGAAATATCTACTATAATCCTCTTTAAAGCTTTGATTCATTTTCAAAGATCAACAATAATTTTTTTTCAATCAAAAGAAAAGGAAAATAAGTTTTTTTCCATCGAAATACACAAGAACCATTTGTTGGCATTTTTATTTCAAGTTCCTGGGAAAAAAGGGCCAAATTTTCAAAGGCAGTTAATAACAGCTGTACAAGGGCTTGTTTCATTTGATTTAGCATCAAGTAAAAGTAAATATGCCATGGAAGACAGTAGAGTTTTATCTCCACCTCTCATATTGGCCCACTTTTCCTACCAAGTCACAGTATGTAAGTATGCATCCTTGTTGTCCCACTAAGGAATCTAAAATGATTCGGATTTTTAAATGGTTGCTCAGATGACACTCACCAGCAGAATTCTTTACCCTTAAGATAGGGTGGCAGCAAATACTACCAGGTATCAATGTCATCAGGAATAAATAACTCTTTCAGGAAAGTCACTTTCCTGATCGCTGTTAACCATTATGTAAATTTTTTTTGTTGCTATACCTGTTTACTAATTGTGTTTGTTATGCAAAGGGAATACTCCCCAAACATGCCTGATCTATTATTTCTATTTCATAACAACAAAGTATGTTCACTTTATATAGTGCCATAGGTTTACTCTTAATCTTTTTTCTTTCTTTCTTTTTCTTGGTACCAGATCATATGTTTGGATCAAAAAGAGAAACTGGCAAGTAGATCTTAAAACATACATTTCTAAACCTGAGTAACAAATGAAAAAATAAGTCTTTAAATTACATTTTCCATTGAAAAGTCATTCAACTGTGGTGTGAGAATTTATCCAAGAACTTACAATGTCAATTTCTGACATAAATCATATCCCTCAGCACATATGTATTTTCAAAAGAAAACAAGTCATCTTAAAGTAATATATTCCCATATGCTAATTGATAATTGTATAGCAAATTGAAAATTCTGAGTAAACTTAAGGTATGTTTAACAACAAAATAAATATAGCATATATGGCTAGCTTATAAATTTGTTAGTGTAAAGGCAGCAGTGAATTTGCATCTTGCAACAGATCTGTAAATCCAGTTGCTGTTTTTCTGGAATTTTATAGATATGATGTCTCACAAAACCATGTTCCACGGGGCTAGAAATATCTCTGTGCAAAAACTTATGAGATATTTTCCCCAAATGACATGTAACTTTTAAAAACTTTTCCAGAAAAACATGAAAATTTTATCAACCACTTATTCTTACTGAAGAAAAAAGACCACTAACTGCTCTTTTAATTTTGCTCTAACAGATGTTTTAAAAGTTTAGACACCAATGATGTTTTTGAATTGCACACTGCTAGAAGATAACTGGATAAAACACATTAGATGATTTCAAAAGATGAATCAGTACCTGATTCATTTGGCACATCATTAGTATCCAGAATAAAATCTGCAGAAATAATATAATTTTCAAAGAATTTATGCATGCATACATTCTTATACATGCATACATTCTTATTTATACATGCTCCATTCTTAGGAAAAGGAGCCTCTAAATCCAAGGACAAGGAGGTTCTGCTCATCTTACTAGTTATAATCATTTCTCCTCATGGAGTAACTGGGGCTTTCTGATTTTGTGGAACCTTAGTTTGTAGGAAAGCATAAACATGACATTAAATCTTGTTGGTTTCTGCTCTGGAGAGTGTTTCCAACATCCCTTTTTTTTTCTGGTAAAGTTCTGGGACTGGCTCCATAAGTCTTCACTCTCTTGATAACTGTGTCTCTGGTCTACCATTCTCAGGCCGAATGAGAGCTTCCCAGTCAGATCAGCAATGCCCACAGTTTGGGGAGGGTTGAATTCAATGTAGTTGACTCGGCCACTGGCTAGATGAACAGCAAGCAGTGAAGTGTTGTTTAAATGACCTCCAAGGGCACATACAAGTTAATCATTGTGTCTATCTGATAAGCTCATCTAGGGCTTCTGCCTATGGCAGTGTCCTTGGAAAACCAGCTATATTAGGTGAGATTTTTCAGTTTATGAAGGGCCAGCCGAGTCGTAACATCATTTGGGATGAGTTTCCCTTGGTCAAGAAAAGCCTTGGCTAACATACCAATTTATGTGCCCTGTAGCATGTTGTCCTGGAGCAGTCCCTGCTGGAGAGGTGCCTCAGCTTGAAGTGCTTGGTGATGTACAACAACACAGTGCCCTTGCCTAAGCCCAGGGCTGGGGCCCCCATGATCACTGCATGCAGTAGCTGTGGAGATGCCCCCGCAACCATGGAGAGAGGCCCAGGCCGTGCCAACTGTAGGGCTTTGGTCTGACCTATGCACTCACCTAATCCACAGCCAAGGTCCCAGACGGCAGAAAGCACTTTTATTTTTTTTTGTTCAAGTTAACCAGTGCTTTCCTTTTCCTCTATAAAATGTGCTGGCTTGGAAACAATTCAAACATTCACCCATCAGTAAATGGATATACATTTTGGTATATCCATGCAATGGAATATTATTCAGCCATAAAAAGAAATGAAGTACTGATAAATGCTAAAACATGGATGAACCCTAAAAACACTGTGCTCAAAGAGGCCAGACACAAAGGGTCACCTTTGGTATGATTCAATTTATATGAAACACTCAGAATAGGCAAATTTATAAGGGCAGAAAGCACATTCATGGTTGCCAGGGCTGCCGGAGGAAGAATGGGGAGTGACTGCTAATGGGTGTAGGAGTTTCTTTTGGGACCTGCTAGCTGTAGGGTCACTTTTTTTTTTTATTGTGGTAAAATACACATAAAACTTACCGTGACATTTACTACATTCACAATGTTGTACCACAGTCACCACTATCTAGTTCCAGAATATTTTTATCACCCCAAATGTAAGCTCTCTTTTGATCTTTGAAGGTGAAAAATATCACTAGAATATATCTGAGGGAGGAATATCTTAGTTCATTGATCAGGTTTAATACTCAGTATAACTTAGTCCGAAAGTTTTTTTTTTTTTTTTTTTTTTTAATCCAAAGAAGTCGTAGTCTTATTTGATTATTGCTTTCTCCATCTGTTCCTTCTGGAACTCCTACCTTACACTGCAGTTTCTGTATCTTCCTTCCCTTTCTTTTATCTTCTCACTAGTGGCTTCCTTTGCATTTTTGTTTTGTATCATGAGGCAACTACCCGTTTGATCTTCTTCGGTTTGATTTTTAAGAGTATCTATTCTATTTTTCAATTCAATTGAATGTCAAAAAACTGCAAAACCATATTTTTACATATCGTATTTTTAAGTTCGCTTTTTTTTTCTTGAGACAGAGTCTCACTCTGTAGTCCAGGCTAGAGTGCAGTGGCGCAATCTCGGCTCGCTCACTGCAACCTCCGCCTCCCGGTTCAAGCGATTTTCCCGCCTCAGCCTCCGGAGTAGCTTGGACTGCAGGGGTGCACAACCATGCCCAGTTAATTTGTTCCCTTCTATTTCTTACATTAAATTTGCCTTACAAGAGCCATTCATTTTGGCTGTTTAGCTTGGTTTTCTTTTCCTCAAACTACTGGATTTCTTTTCTTTTTTTTTTTTTTTTTCGAGACAGGGTCTCACTGTCTCATGCAGCTGGAGTGCAACCTCCGCCTCCCGGTTCAAACAATTTTCCCGCCTCAGCCTCCGGAGTAGCTGGGACTACAGGTGTGTGCCACCACGCCTGCGCTCCGCTAATTTCTGTATTTTTTTGGTAGAGATGGGGTTTCATCATGTTGGCCAGGCTGGTACTGGGTTTAATTTTTTACATGATCTTTGCCCGATTCCATCAGCTGCCACCAGTTCCTTCAGCATTTGTGGAAGCCCCATTGTTGGACTCTTTCTGGGCAGCAGAGAATTGACAGGTGGTGAAAACTAAGATAGGAATTCTCCAATCAGCTGACATTGAGAGCCATGCTCAGGGCTAAACAGAAAGCAAGCAGAAGCCGTTTCCCTAGTTATTGGGCTATGGCACTTGGCTCACCTGGCTGGGCCACTGTCTTTGCCACAAGCTTAGCCAGGAATCAGGCTACTTTCTAGGTTGCTGGGCTGTCCTTCCTCCCAGCTTTGTGAACAATAAGGATAGAAGGTATCCAGAGGCAAAACTGCTAAATGGTCTCCTCAGAAGCCCAAAGCCTAAGATGTGCTTAGCACAGACTCACTCCAAGTTCCACACTATGCTTTGCACCACCACATCTACTACCTACCTATATTTCAGCCATTCTTCTTTGTAGTTGAATCACCCCAGGAGGAAATTTAGAGTGCTAGGGAGTTACAGAAACATACATAAGCCATCATCTTCCAAACAATTAAGGTAATTCCCCTTTTATAGTACATTGTCTGAAGATAATTATTTATATAATGGAAGTAAGCTTAAATCTTAGGAATATAAATCTTATTGATGAGTGAAGCCCCAACTACGGCCCAAAGAGATGGAAGGACTCATGCCAGAGAGTCTGGGCTGTATAGGTAGGATTATAGATTGGCCTTTTATTTCCTAACATAGGGATCTTTTCAATATGTAGACCAATGGCTACCTTTTAAAAATTCCATCAGTATATTCACCTGCATAGCTATTTCTCTTCCTGCTCCATCTAGTCCAATTCCTTTTCTGGATATTAGGCTAAGTCTCATTTTTATTCCCTTCACCTGACTTTTACTCTCTCCTGAAATTTATTCTGCTTCTTTCCACCTGCCTTCCAAGATCTCTCTCTGTGTGCTCACAGTGAAGGAGTACTAAAGTATCCGGAAGGAGGAAAGCCTACAAAAAGTAGGGACAGAGGAGGCTTGCCAAAATTCTGAAGCATCCCCAGGAGCCCTTTGCATCAGTCTTTGCGTTCTTGTCATTAGCACCCCTCTTTTCTCCTGGGTCATATATCTTAGCACTGACTGGATTCTTTGACCCCTCTTTATACTTTCCTTCATTCTACTTTTCTTTCCTCCCTGCTTTCCTAGCACTCCTATCCCAGGGCTCTTCCCTTTCTTTAAAGCCTCTGAATCACAACAAGGGTAGGAAAATGGAATTAGAGTAGTCTCCCTTATCCATGGTTTTGCTTTCTGTGGTTCAAAAACATTAAATGGAAAATTCCAGAAATAAACAATTCATATGTTTGAAATTGTGTGCTGTTCTGAGTTGTGTGATGAAATCTCACATCATCCTGCTCCATCCTGCCTGGGACAGAAATCATCCCTTTGACCAGCATATCCATGCTGTATAACCTACCTGGCCTGTCTGTCACTTAAGAAACCATCCTGGTTGTGAAGTGGCCTACCCTAGTATTGCAGTGTTCTGTTCAAGTAACCCTTATTTTACTTAATAATGGCCCCAAAATATAAGAGTAGTGATGCTAGCATATTGTTAAAGTTGTTCTATTTTATTACTGTTGTTGTTAATCTTTTACTGTCTAATTTAGAAATTAAACTTCATCATAGGCATGTATGTATCATAAAAAACACAGTATATATAGGATTCAGTACTATCTGCAGTTTCAGGCATTCACTGGGGGTCTTGGAACGTATCCTGCAGATAAGGGTGGGCTACTGCACAAACATCTGGACGTTCATTCATGTGCCACTAAGGATCATCACACAGTGAAAAGCATACCACACTCTGGAAGGCTCTGATCAACTTTTTCTGCTTCTCCTATCACAAAATAGAAAATACTTTATTAATAGCTTCAAAATGGCTATAGCAGTCCCTCAGTTAGTATCTTAATTTATAGACTAAGGTTATGTTTTCTAGTATAAAACAGCATTTTGACAATGTGGGGAGGCAGCAAGGTGTAGTAGTTAAGAATTATATTACTTGAGTTCCAATCCCAGCTCCTTCATATACTAGCTATGTGACCTCAGCCAAGTCACCTAACTATAAGTTGCTTCATCTGTGATAGACCTTAGCATAAGTGCTTAAATAAAAGGAAACATTCATAATCATGTTACTATCACCACATGCAATCCTTATTCCTTGTCCTAGATCCATGAAAAACCATTATAAATGCCATTTTGTGTTTTAGAAAATGTTGATATAATATTAATAAGCTTGCTGCTGCCCAGATCAATATGCATCTTTCTAAGCCCCTCTTAAATTTTATTACTAGAAAATGTTCTAGTGGACATTCTCTTTAAGGTTAAATGAGGATACTTAAAATCAGCCTTTTTAAAAAATTAAATTACAAATTGAGGATAAAACAAAATAAACACACAACAGGAATCTGATATTTCTTACCAAGACAATTTGAAGCATCAACTTGTTCTTTCAAAAAATCAACACACATTTTCTTCACAGGTTCAATCTGATATTGGTTTGCTGCATCCAACAAAGACTGAACATTGTTGCTATTCACGGAAATTCTGCAAATAAGTTAGAGGGAATATTAGTTACCCATGATTTTTTATTATTTAAATGTTACTGTGGAATGTATCCTAATAGCCCCTGAAATTAAACACAAAATTAAACTTTCAGTCCTTGAATTAGTATGGCATAGGATATTCAAACTCTTTCATCCTTGTGGTTTTTCATTCTGAAGAATTTGTAGTGCAACCATTTGTTACAACAATGCTTTGCCATGGTAGATACCAACATTACTTCTCTAAAATAAAAATAATCCTTAACTCACCTAGCAGTATAAGCAAATTCCACCAGTTGTTCAATAATATCAGGTTCAGCATCTTTGAGTTCTACTTCAAAGGACTTTGATTCAAGCATGTTAGCTACAATGAAGAGAAGAAACATAAATGGCATCTGTACTACTACAAGTTTGACTGAGGAACCACGGCATTCCAGGCCATGTTCCTCAGTCAAAAATAACAGGACAGGTCTCTCTGGAAGAAAATACCCCAGCAAGCCCAACATTCCTATAGTAAATGCAAATTAATTATCCATACAAGATGTGCCTTAAATTAAGCTAAGAAAAGAGTGAATTAGTGTACTTCTTTTTTTTTTTTTAAAGACCATATTAACAGAAACATAAAACTAGATTTTGTTTTTTTCCCAAGCTCATAAAATAGTACTTAGTAGAGGAAGTAGGACTTGGACCCAGTTCTGAACACCAAATCCAGGGTTCTTTCTAGCACAATATGCTACAGCTATTTTTTTTTTAAAGTTTAACTTGCCGGCTAAAATATTATGAAATTTATCTGCTTCTTTGTCTTTCCACCTAAGGTTAAAAAGAAAACCCTGGGCTTTTTTTTTTTTTTGAGAAAGAGTCTTGCTCTGATGCCTAGGTTGGAGTGCACTGGCGTGATCTCGGCTCACTGCAACCTCCACCTCAACCCTGGGCTTTTAAGTAGAAGCTGTACCTCCATCAGTAAAGGCATCAGGCCTTTAGGTCTAATGAAAGGACATTTTTTCCTTTGGTTATCAGCTGACTACTTTTTCAATCTCTTCACTGTTCTATGGCCTTAAGTTCTTAACTGCTTTAAAAATTAGAAAAACGACATACTCTCTTTTAGATTTTACTTCCTTCTCATAGAAGAAATAATGGCATGTTTTACCTGAAGATACTTACTTGTGAACATTAAGTTAAAAAAATGACTGGCTGCAGCAAGAACAACACGATGAGCAGGTATCTTTCTTTCCTGGACCATGAGGATCACGTCACACAACGTTTTCTAATCAAAGGAAAAATACATAAAGTAAAAAGAGGCTCACTAGCCTAGCTTGGCAATACATATTAAAAAGGTGCTTGCCAAATGCTTTATCTCTATTTTGTATTTAAAGCCAATCTTTTTCCAGCACAGAATTTCTTTTGAAGACATATTTAGGAAGGACTTACAGAGTTGCTGCCATGTAATATAAAAATTTTGCACTGAGTTTTCCAACAGTCAAGAGGAAAGAAAAAGTTCCTCATAATCAGAAACAAACAAGTCTACTAACCCTTCAGAAGTCTTTTTTTTTTTTTTTTTCCTGACACAGATTCTAAGACATTTCTCATGGTAAGCTTTTCTGGGGGAAATTCAATGACATCATGGCAGTGCCCCTGACATCCTGACAGTTTTTCAAACACAGGAATTAGTTTTTATATGATTTATTTTCCATTATTTATCCTTGATGAAATTGAGAACATACACTGCATTTCCTAAGAAAGTAGCATTCACAGATCTAACTTGAAACAGAAACAGCTCAGAATACAGAGAGGAGATGAACTAAATGTCCTTTCAGCAATCTTTTCTTAAATAACACTTCTCTCAAATGCACTTCTGATAGAAGCTGGATAGCAGCCAGTTTTAAATTCTGATTTCTGACCAAGGTCAAAATAGTATCACCATAAGCTGCTTAAAGAAGGCAGCTCTGAGTAAATAATTAAAATGTGGGGAAAACGGAATAATAAAGAAAAAAATTTAAGGCTTACTAGAACACTTATAAATGAATATCAAGAAAAATAAATGTCCTTTTTGTCAAATAAAATCTTAATTTCTTAACGAAGTTAAAGACAAAATATAGAGGTTAGGCTTACAGAAAACTTGGTGTATACAATGTGTTAAACACTGTCCTAGGCACTGGGAATATGAGGCAAATAGTATATTCAGAGTAAAAAAAATATCGCTTACAAATCTAAGATTGGCTTCATGGCTCAGAGGATTTGCATTTTGCAAATTTTAAGTATTTTACTAAAACTGTTAATACAGTTTCTGATAGACAAATCTCCGTTATTTCTTATTGTATTATTTTGTGAAGATAAATCAAAATAAAATAATAATGTTTAGAATGAGAGAGAAAATAAGCCTCAAATAGCAGGCTAGGAAATGAACAAAATTTCACTTTTACAGCTTATTTGAAGATTTTCAAATAAGGCCTAGTACTGACTATTGCTTAAAACTTATATGCAGGTTTATAACTAAAGCTATTTTTATTCTCATAGTGTCTTGAATTTTTAAATTTTATTTCATCTGGGGAGGGGGTACAGAGGCAGATCTCTCAGGTGATTTTGCTACATACCACACCAAAAAACATCAAGTAGCAGAACCAAGTTAACTATTTGGTTACCACCAAAAAACAAGTGATCAAGTTGCCTTGGAGGTCAAAGGAGGGAGAGAAGGAGAGGGAGAAAGGGGTGGGGAGTGAAGAATAAAGATGATAAAGCATCAAGCAAATCAGATTATATCAGATCATGGGGAGAAATCTATGGCTAGTGATGGAACTTCCATGAAACATAGGGCTAAACCAAAATACAGCAAAAACATCTCCAAAGCATACTCAACAACAGAGTTTATAAGTAGAATGACTATACGCACTGAAGGAGGTTGAAGAAATGTAGATCTTTGTACAGCAACTGAGTTTTAGTCTAAGATTAATGTCCAGCTGGATATTAATGGTTGGAGGGGTGGGGAAAATAAGTTGGAAGAGTCTTTTGTATCCAAATGGTACATTTATTTGCCTATACTACAATAGACTGATAATTTCCAATAAGAGATGGGACTGCCGGGTGTGGCGGCTCACGCCTGTAATCCTAGCACCTTGGGAGGCTGAGGCGGGTGGATCACGAGGTCAGGAGATTGAGACCATCCTGGCTAACACAGTGAAACCCTGCCTCTACTAAAAATACAAAAAATTAGCCAGGCATGGTGGTGGGCACCTGTAGTCCCAGCTACTCAGGAGACTGAGGCAGGAGAATGGCATGAACCCAGGAGGCGGAGCTTGCAGTGAGCTGAGATCGAGCCACTGCACTCCAGCCTGGGCAACAGAGCAAGACTCCATCACAAAAAAAAAAAAAAAGATGGGACTGACCTATAGTGAAAGGCCCCTTCTGTTATCAATAAGCTAAAGAAAGGTATATCTACAGACAAGAAATGGGGGCTGGGTGTGGTCGCTCACATCTGCAATCCTAGCATTTTGGGAGGCCAAGGCAGGTGGATTGCTTGAGCCTAGGAATTCGAGACCAGCCTGGGCAACATGATGAAACTCTGTCTCTACAAAAAAATTACAAATATTAGCCAGGCATGGTGGTGTGTGACTGGGGGTGGTGTGTGACTGGGGGTGGGGGTGGTGCTGAGGTAAGAGGATCACTTGAGCCCCAGAGGTGGAGGTTGCAGTGAGTTGTGATTGCATCACTGTACTCCAGTGATATCATCATAACAAAGAGACATCTGCACCCCCATGTTTACTGCAGCACTATGCACAACAGCCAAGATATATCAACCTAGGTATCCAATGATGGATGAATTGATAAAGAAAATGTGGTATATATACACCATGGAATACTATTCAGCCATAGCAAAGAATGAAATCCTGTCTTTCATGGCAATGTGGATGGAACTGGAAGACATTATGTTAGTTGAAATAAGCTAGGAACAGAAAGTTAAATGCTACATGTTCTCACTCATATGTGTAAGCTAAAAAGGTTGATCTTATCCAAGTAAAAAGCAGAACAGAAGATACTAGAGGCTGGAAAGGGTAGAGGGAAGGGGAGGGGGAAGGAGGGATAGAGAGAGGTTTGTTAAAGGACATAAAATTACAGCTAGATGGGAGGAAAAAGTTCTAGTATTCTATATCACTGTAGGATGACTATAGTTAACAGTAATAGATTCAGGCTGGGAGCAGTGGGTTACACCTGTAATCCCAGCACTTTGGTAGGCTAAGGCAGAATTGCTTGAAGCCAGGAGTTCAAGGCCAGCCAGGTGTGGTGGTACATGCCTGTAGTCCCAGCTACTTGGGAGGTTGATATGGGAGGATCACTTGAGCCCAGGAGTTTGAGGTTGCACTGAGCTATGATCATGCCACCGCACTCCAGCCTGGGTGACAGAGCAAGACCCTGTCTCTAATAAAATAATAATAATAAATATTAGATTCTAGAAAGAATCTATATGAACATTCAATATGAATGTTCCCAACAAAAAGAAATAATAAGTGTTTGAGAGAATGGATATGCTAATTAGCCTGATTTGTTCACTACGCATTATATGCATTGAAACATCACTACATTCCCTATAAGTACAACTATTATTTGTCAATTAAAACAAAATTTTTTTTAAGAAATCAACAGCAGTCACCACATGTAATAGTGAAACATCAGATATGTTCTAATTTCAATCTTGAAACAAGGTATATGGGGCTGGGTGGGGTGACTCATGCCTGTAATCCCAAGCACTTTGGGAGGCCGAGGTGGGTAGATGGCTTGATCTTAGGAGTTCAAGGTCAGCCTGGGCAACATGGTAAAACCCATCTCTACCCAAAATACAAAAACATAGCCAGGTGTGGTGGCACGCATTTGTGGTCCCAGCTACTTGGGAGGCTGAGGTGGGAGGATCGCTTGAGCCCAGGGGCGAAAGGTTGCAGTGAGTCCAGATTGTGCCATGGCACTCCAGCCTGGGTGAGAGAGTGAGACACAGTCAAAAATAAAATAAAATAAATAAAACAATAATAAAATAAAACAAACCAGGTATACAAATCCTTGTCATTACGTTAGTCAACCTTGCTCTGGAAATCTTAGCCAAATTAGTAAGAAGATAAAGATAAATCAACTTACACCTACAGGAATAACAAGAAAAGTCAGTAAAATGGCCAGACACAAATAAGATAAATATGGAAACACAATTAGCTATCTTGTATGAGAAATAAGCCATAAAGAAACACAAATGAGAAAAAAATCCCAAGTCACAGAAGCAACAAAATAATTAAATATTGAGAAACAAAAAAAAATGTGAGGGATCTTCATTAAGTGGCAATTTGATATATGATAAAAATACCATTTCAAAAATGTAGTGAGAAGGTGGAGAACAGGACATGTTTAGGGCAGTGAAATTATTCTGTAGGATATTGTAATGGTGGATACATGTCATTATACATTTGTCAAAACCTGTAACATGTACAACACAGAGTCAACCCTAATGTAAACTATGAATGTTAATAATATGTAACAATATTGGGGGCTGGGCACAGTGGCTTACCCCTGTAATCCCAGCACTTTGGGAGGCTGAGATGGGTGGATCACTTGAGGAGAACGAGACCAGCCTGGCCAACATGGTGAAACCCTGTCTCTACTAAAAATACAAAAATTAGCTGGGCGTGGTGGCGCATGCCTGTAATCCCAGCTACTCAGGAGGCTGAGGCATGAGAATCGCTTGAACCCAGGAGGCAGAGGTTGCAGTGAGCAGAGATCGTGCCACTACATTCCAGCCTAGACAACAGAGCGAGATTCCATCTCAAAAAAAAAAAAAAAAAGTAACAATATTGACTCATCAATTGTAACAAACATACCACACTAATGCAATATGTTATTGATAGGGGTAACTGTGTATAGAGAAGGAGGTGAGGGAATAAACGTAAATACTATACTTTCTCGTCAATTTTTCTTTTTATTTTTTGAGACAGGGTCTTGCTCTATCATCCAGGCTGGAGTGCAGTGGTGCAATCTCAGCTTACTGCAGCCTCAAACTGGGGTGGGTGGGCTCAAGTGATCCTCCCATTCCTCCTCCCAAGTAGCTGGGACCACAGGCGTGTGCCACCATGCCTGGCTGATTTTTTTATCTTTTGTAGAGATGAGGTCTCACTGTGTTGCCCAGGCTGGTCTCCAACTCCCAGATAAAAGCAATCTTACTACCTTGGCCTCTCAAAGTATAGGGATTACAGGCACGAGCTACCATATCTGGCTCAAATTTTCTATGAAATAAAAACTGCTCTTAAAAAAAAAAGTCTAGGAAATAATGTGGTAAGAGATCAGATAATCAAAAATGATATTGAGATAACTTAATCATTTAGGGAACCATTAGATTCCTCACTCATAATGTACTCCCTCTTCCCCTGGGAAGGTAAGTACTGAGAAGGAAGTTTCAGTCTCCATCCATCACATGTGGAAGAGTGAATACAGGATGAACAAGAGTGTGGCAGAGGTCAACGACAACACATAGCCAGGCATTCTGGCTCATTCTTCTTTCCTAGGTCTGCCCCAAAAGTGGGACGTCAATCATCGGGGCAGACTTGCTTCTCTGGCAGGAGAGGACTGTTCCTGCTCATCAGCTGCTCTGCCTCAGACTGGGTGGGTAAGTTTAGTTTAGGGAAGAAAGAACAGAAAGCCCAATTTAATGCTCAGGTCAATGTCCTATAGTTAGAACTAGTAGTGATGGGTCCTCAAATACGTATGCATAGATACTCAACATGTCATAGAGAAAGAAACTTTGGTGCTGCTTTAGTGCCTGTAAGATTTGGGGACTTTTACAGGAAGAATCCTTTGGTTCTAGTAAAGGCTCACCTCAGAAGCAGCAGACATTTTAGGCATCTGTTGGTATCATGACCTTTTGCTCTCTATCAAGCTTACCTGACAGGATTACAAAAGGCAGCTGGGTCCATGTAAGTGCTAAAACACTGTATGAGGATTAGCTTTTAATCACATGTGCTGTCATTAGTAAGAGGCATGCAGTCAACTGCCCCACGTTCTATTCTTTGTTATATCCCAAAACGGAGACTGAGGAATGACTAACCTTTAGATTTATGTGGCTTGTCAAGAAGGTTCTGCAATCAGTCCCTCCCAGCATGATATCAAATTGGCATTGAGTATAAATCCCTGAGCAGATTGTAGATTCAACTATAGCTGGGTGGTAGATTTAAATCACTGAAAATATAAAGGGAAATGAGGCCCTTATTAGATGGGGTAAATAATTTTCTTGAATTAGTTACTAGAAAAGCCTCAATAAAGCAATAATAAACGCAAAGCCTAAGAAACATTAAAAAGACTTCTCTAGAAATCACATTTGTCAGAAAAGCAAAGAAAAACAGGACTGAACTTAAACACATACACAATTAGAATAAGGCAAGTGGGATAGTGAAGGAAAAACAAAGGAAGATACCTAGACTAAGCAGAAGGAAAAGAGGGACTGCCTTTCTTAAGGGAAACATATGCCAGGTCAGGCCAAACAGCTTTGCAAAGGAAAGGAGACTTTGGCATAATTGCCTTTTAAGAGCTGGGACTAAGAAAAAAAAAAGCTATTTTTGTTGTTATTTATTCAAGGAAGGTGTTATGGACCAAACAGGAATAGAAGAAGAGAAGTAAGAATTCAGGAGTAGATTAAAATGGTTCTCTCAGAAAGGCCTGGATCAGCACTTTGGGAGCCAAGGCATGCGGATCACCTGAGGTCAGGAGTTCAAGACCAGCCTGGCCAACATGGCGAAACCCTGACTCTACTAAAAATACAAAAATTAGCCAGGTGTGGTGGCGCATGTCTGTAATAGCAGCTACTCGGGAGGCTGACGCAGGAGAATCACTTGGGAGGCAGAGGTTGCAGTGAGCTGAGATCATGCCACTGCACTCCAGCCTGGGTGACAGAGCGAGATTTGATCTCAAAAAAAAAAAAAAGGCCTGGATCTAGGAAAATTTTATGACTCCTCTTAATGCTAAAGATATTAAGAGAAAATTAGAGGATTTCTCTTAAAGAATAGGACAACTATAATAGGCCATTACAATTAAGTTCAGACAGATTTGAAAAGGAGAAAGATCAGCAAGAGTATTTCTTGCATTATTAAGTAATTTTCAAGGTGATATTGCTGGGAAGACAGGTGTGGTATTTGCTATACGGCATATGGTATATAGTGGAACTGAGAAGTTTGTTGAACTAAGACTCTAAGGGAGAGTACTAGATCACATTAAAGTAAGTCAAATAACCCAAAAGTAGTCCAGCTCTAAGTTTTATGCTGGACATCCCCACAATTAGAATTACCTTTCTGAGAGTAGTGAAGGCTGGCAGTAACTGAACTAATTCTGAACACATGTGCTCTCTTATTTTCCACTAGGGGAAGCTCTGTAGGAAAAGCATTAGAGGAATAAGTATGCAAGCAAAACAAACACCAAAATCATAAGGAAAAGAAAAAGAAAGGTACTCTAATCTAAAAAGGTCAGATACCTGATGTAGAAAGAAAAAGATCCAACTTAAGCAGGTTAATAAGTCAGCTGAGGCTGCCTGAAAGAACAGATGTACCATAGAGGAAAACGCAACACTAGAGACAGCCCATTTTGACACAAATAGGTAACAGAAAGGAACATGTCTGCACTGCTGCTGAGTTTGCAAGGCCTAGAAATTTCAAATACTGAGGAAAAGCAAGGTTTTGAGGCGCATGCTGTAAGGGCCATATTGGTCCCTGTGGGACCACGGGCCTTAAAGGAACGTTAAAGGCCATTCTCCAGCTGAGACAAATGGAGAGGAAAGGAGGACAAACCCCTCCAAGAGACAGGATTCATAGATACAAGGAATTTCACAGCATGACAGGATCTTAATGGGCACAGAAAGGTGCAGAACAATCAGGAAGCTCAGAATTGTAAGGAATGCAAGGCCACAAACTGCTCTGCAGAACTGCTGGCTACAAATGTAAATCATTCTCTCAAAAATGAGAGAAGTCTTTGTCATTAGATAGAACTCAATCATTTCAGCATTAGGTTGCCAGGAACATAGGATTCAAAAAAGACATCAAAATTAAGCTTTAAATGTGCAGGATGGATAATAGGGAAAGAAGGGAAACTCTATGATACCTGGTAGCTGAGTATTATCACCCTGGCAAATTTGTAACAATTGTCTAAGAAAAAGAATGAGTCCTGGCCGGGCGCAGTGGCTCACACCTGTAATTCCAGCACTTTGGGAGGCCGAGGCGGGCAGATCACGAGGTTAGGAGATCGAGGACATCCTGGCTAACGTGGTAAATCCCCATCTCTACTAAAATACAAAAAATTAGCCTGGTGTGGTGGTGGACACCGGTAATCCCAGCTGCTGGGGAGGCTGAGGCAGGAGAATTGCTTGAACCTGGGAGGCAGAGGTTGCAGGGAGCTGAGATCGTGCCACTGTACTCCAGCCTGGGTGACAGAGCGAGACTCCATCTCAAAAAAAAAAAAAAAAAAAAAAAAAAAAAAAAAAAAAGAACGAGAACGAGTCCTATGCCAGAGAAGCATCAATATACATTGAAGAAATCTCTTCTATAGATGGTAAACAGTGCCCGTATAAGCATGGAAGATTCCTCCCAACTGAGTTTAGCCCTAGAGTCTGTAGATTATAGAAAGCTGATTCAGACTGGCAAGCCAAAAGCCAAGATTGTTATGTTTTCTTTGAAAACCCTCTGTTCCCCAGAAACCAAAGTTTATATTCTGTTTTTGGCTGCAAAAAATAATGTGGGTTAGGATTGTATAAATAATATGTCAACATCTGGGCTGTTTGGTATAGAGATGAGAGATCTTCTTATATCAATCCTAGGGACGTTCTGACATACTGGAAAAGTGTGGCATCAACTACCTTGAAATTGGAGAAATTCAGCTTTGGAGGTGCTAAGCTAACTAAATCCATTCCAATGGAAGCCAGCCCACATTGCAGCTGCTGAAGAAGCTACCCTGACTGTACCCAAACACTCAAGCAAATGCTTTCTGGCTGACGAAACTGAACAGTATAAGAAACCAGGGTGAGCACATATTTGGAATTCAATTGCCTTTCATTTTAATTCAGAGGAAGAGCATAGATGTTGGAATTTAATCATGAGAGGGCTCATAACAGTCAGATTTGGGAGATTCTGTGTTGCTAATACAGAATTATCCGGAGTGCTTTAGGCTGTCATTTGGTTCACCACAGAACATCTAGAGAGCTATGAATGACACCTTGGCTTAGAAAAATTTGAGATGGGAAACAGAAGTGAATTGCCAGCCTGTAGTATCTCAAGGCCTGGTGTTAATAGTTATCCACCCATTTCAAAGCTTTATTGGGCAAAAATTTAAATAACTTCTTAAGCTGGTCTTCGGACGATACAAAAAAGAACAGTTATTGGTAGAGGAAAGTAGCCACATAAGCATTTAAGATAAAACAAAGCATTCCCTGAGCTAGTAAGAAAATAGCCCAAAAGACAAGGAAAACTTGGAAAAAAGAACTTACAGCTACTTGGTCCAGCTACTTTGTGCTGGAGGTCTGGCGTGGGGCTTTGATGCCTGAATTCTATAATTCGGCCCACTGAGATTCTCAACTCAGGTTGTTTATATAAGGAAGGATCAATAACCAAACAAGACATAACAAGATGCACTTTTGACTGAAGGGCAAGTACTTGTTAATCTCCCATATGCAGTGCTTCTCTCATAAAACAAAGTTGGAAAATGAGGCTTTGCTTGATAAGCCAATCTTTAAATTGCCCCATACATATCCCAATAATCTAAATTTTGGAAGCTGCACCGTCATGTCCTACATGGGAAAAATGAGAGAGATGGCTTGGCCCAAACCCAGCTTATGAAGTCCATCATAACACATACCTTACCTGTCCTATTCAGCAGATGGAGTCCTTAAATACAACAAGGTAGCTCTCAACAGAGTAACTTTACCATTAATAAAACAGCAGTGTCTTCAGTCCTAACTTAATTAGATTGGCAACTCCTCTGTCATTTGACAAAGTGAGGAAGTGAGATAGATATGAGCTCAAGATGCCTCATTTCCTTTCAGCTTCTTACATTCGTGCTTTTCAAGCTTCTTTTTTAGTAGCAGAATTCATTCTCAAATAAACTAATCTGATATAATTTATATAGACAGAATGGTCTCTCTGTAGCAAGAATTAACAGCCTGGCAACCAAAAAATGGAAGAGGCTCCCTTCAATATTTGGGGTTTTTTTGAGACAGAGTTTCGCTCTTGTTGCCCAGGCTGGAGTGCAATGGCACGATCTCGGCTCACAACAACTTCCACCTCCTGGGTTCAAGCGATTCTCATGCCTCAGCCCCCTGAGTAGCTGGGATTACAGGCATGCGTCACCCGGCTAATTTTTGTATTTTTAGTAGAGACGAGGTTTCACCATGTTGGCCAGGCTAGTCGTGAACTCCTGGCCTCAAGTGATCCGCCCGCCCCAGCTTCCCAAAGTGCTGGGATTACAGGCGTGAGCCACCGTGCCCGGCCCGGCTCCCTTCAATATTACACTTAATGATTCACTTACAAAAATTTTGCTTCTAATCTCAGCAATTAGTCTTTCTGCTAGTGGGTTCTGTTAGTTTAGAGATTTGGAGGCCCAAAAGAAAAGTGATTCCACCAAGTGATAGAAAAATGTTTCCATGAGATTGAAAGTTAAGACTGTGACCTGCCTATATTAGCCTCCTCATTTTTACCTCCTCTTCAGGTAAAAAGAACAAAAGATAGGGCTTTGAAGGCTAGCTTAATATTCAACATAAGTTCATGACAACCTCAAAAGAATCTTCAAAAATACTGACAGCCATAATACCATTTCTATTCTTGGCAAAGACTACTTTCCTCAACCTCCAGCTTTGCCTTCTTCCTCCTTCATTTTAGCAGATGATCTCATTCTCCTATTTTTTTTTAGAGAAAATAGAAATCACTGGATATAAACTCCTTCACTCTTCTGATTCCAAACACACCTACTATCAATCCCCTCCTTCTTCCCACTTCTTATGGAAGAGGAACTGCCCCCCCTACCCCTGTCTGAGATTAATCATATTTGCTTTGGATCTCATATCAGGAATTATCTATTAATTACCCACTCTGTCTCATATATATCCAACCTCTACATCTCTTTTTCCCACTAGTTTTTAAAGACACCTATATCTTTCCCATTTAAACAATTAAAACCCAGCAACCTTCGTTTGACTCCCTCTCCCTTCAAGGCCAAATTTCTCAAAACAGCTGCCGGAATTTCCTCATATTCTACTCACTTCAGCCTACATTAATCTGACTCCCATTTGTCTCCCCATCAAAATAAGTCTTACTACAGTCAACAAACCACTCTGTGTTGCTATGTCCTACTATAAGTATTTTTAGTTTTAATCTTGTTCTGACCTTTTATCAGCTTCAAAAGTTGCAGTCCTCCTCTGAACACAGTGCTTTAGGCCATTTGGCCATCCTGACTTCCTGGGAGGAAGAAACAATTTCTTTCCAATTTTCAAAACTCTTATTTTTCTCCTCTTCTTCTGGTGATTCCTTTGTTATCTCCTCCATAGGCCCATTTCCTATCCTTTATTCTGGACTCTTGACTCTTCACAGCTTCAATGAAGAAGTTATCTTCTACATGCAGATAATTCACAAATGTATACATCTAACCCACAACTTTCCAGACCTGTCAATTTGTCATATATACTTCAGTGTCCCAATGATATCACAAACTAAACACATCTAAAACACAAATTATAATCCTTTCCCCAATGCTTTGATCCTTTTCCAATAACTCCTTTCTCAGTGAATAGTGTCATCATCCATTTAGTTATGCATTCCAGAACCCTAGAGATCATAAGTGACACCTTATGCTGAATCCCTCAACATCCAATCACATACCAGCATCACAACACAAATAGCTAACACTTCCTGAGATGTTAGTTGTTATCAGGTCATATTTTAAGTTATCTTAATTTGGTTACCTAATTTAGTTATCACAACTACAACTACATATGGCAGTTATCATCACCAAGTCCTGTTGATTTTATTGTCTTCTTAATCTATCACCTTTTCTTCATTGATGTTGCTTGTGGCTGCCACTGTCATCACCTCAGTCCAAAGGACCATCGTGTCTCACTGGACTACTACAGCTTCCTACTTGGTCTGCCAGCAAGCAGAGTTACTCTGAAAACTCTTTAATTCATTTACTACAGAGCAGTAAGTCTTTTTTTTTTTTTTTTTTTTTTTGAGACAGAGTCTCACTCTGTCTCCAGGCTGGAGTGCAATGGCACAATCTTGGCTCACTGCAACCTCTGCATCCCAGGTTCAAGCAATTCTCCTGCCTCAGTCTTCTGAGTAGCTTGGACTACAGGCATGCGTGACTATGCCTGGCTAATTTTTTTTATTTTTAGTAAAGATGGAGTTTCACCATATTAGCCAGACTGGTCTCAAACTCCTGACCTCAGGTGATCCACCTGTCTCAGCCTCCCAAAATGCTGGGATTACAGGTGTGAGCCATTGTGCCAGGCCAAGTCATCTTTTTTAAAGAGGAAAACACCCCACCTCTACAAACATGCATGCACATGCACACAAACATGCACACACAGATTTTAGAATAAGGGCAAATCGCCTAATTTGACTTATGAAGCTATGCATGGGCAGGTCCCTAGCTACATCGCCAGTTTCATCTAGAACCATCGTCCCCCTTATGTTCTGTGCTCCAATTACACTGACCTTTAATCAGTCTCAAACTTGCCATTCTATAATAAAGTAGGTCTCCAACTCAGAGTCTCTGAATATGTTGTTCCCTCTACTTCAGTCACTCTTCCCTTTTCTCTTTACCTAGTTAACACCTACTCTTATTTCAGCTCTCAATGACCATTTCCTTAGAGAAAACTTCCTGATGGTCAAATTACCCACCCATATGCCCTCGTTGTACCGTGTTATTCTCCTGTGTAATACCTACCACTGTTGCAATATTACATTTATTTGTGTGATTACTTGACTAATGTCTTGCTTTTCTACTAGCCTATAAACCACATGAGGATTGGGACTGTCAGGGTTTGCTTATCATTACAACCCCAGAATCTAGCAAAATGTTTAGCATACAGTGGGTTGTCAATAAGTATTCATTTCAATGAATGAACTTGGAAGCCAAATTGAACTAGAGTAATAAATAAATAGTGAGTAAGAAAATGTAGTGAATTTATCCAACTTTTCATCTTAATGGGGGGAGAGAAGTATTTAGAGGGGTAAGTTGAGATTAAGAATGGGTTTGCTGGTTGGTTGGTTCAAAAGCTGGAGAGGTTAAAACAAGCTTAAGTGCCAATAGCAAGAATCCAGCAAAGAAGAAAAGTTAAAGATGCTCAACAAAGATGGAATAACCAACAATATAATACTTCTGAGAAGCCCAGCATCCAGGAAGCCAAAGCCTAGGTAGAAGTACTGGTCTTAGAAAAAGAAGCAGCATCTCCATTGTAGCAGGATAAGAAGAGAAAAGGGAAAGTGTCAAAATAGGTTTATAGATCTGGTGGTAGAAAGTGAAAAGGTAGATAGTTCTAGACTAATGACTTCTATTTATCTATGATGTCAAAAGAGGGTGATCTGCTGAAAGTGAGGATCTAGAGAAAGGACTCAGATTGGAGGAAAATAGTAAAACAAAAAGATTGCTCACCGGCACTGATAGTCTAGTGGAAATTAGTGGCCAAGCACTTACTTGGCAGAAGTTACCCAATGAGATATTTTCCAGCTGTGCTTGGAGCCTTGCAAAAAGAAGGTAATCAGTCATCAATACTGAAGTTTGCCAGATGGACATGAAAAAGGGACAGAGGGTCAAGAAAGCTGGGGCACTGGAGAGACAGTGGAGTGACAATAGCTTCTAAGCCGGACAGACAGAAAAAGAAAACAGAAAACAGTAAAGTACAGGAAAAAGAATAAGAAGGTCTGGATGACTGGAGTTGTCAATGAAAGTTAAGAGAATTAAATGAGACAAAGCATGTAAAACACTCTGCAGAGTAGCTGGAACAGAGTTATAAGTGCTCAAGAAGTCTTATTATTATCAAGAGTTTAACACTGAAGGTTTAGATTATTCACAAGAGAACCTAAAGATAATGACACGTAGTAATTCACAGTCAGACAGATGAGAATACAGAAGCAAAGTCATTTTAGCCAGAAGGTGAGCCCAGTATCTAACTGTGAAATCATCTTTGTAGTTCTCTCACATAACTCTCAATAAGGACTTTAACATAAGCTTTCAAGTTCCAATTATGCTTTAATTCATTTAATGTGGAGAAACTACAAACTATGGTGGTACTCAGGAAGGTCTTAAAACATCTTCCTCCAATGTTAAGAGACTCCTGGACTTCATTAACACAAAAGAAGAGTATGGCAAAAGCAGTGTACATGTGCAATAGTGGTTGTGACCCAGACCTGCCTTGTAAAGCCTCTATTTTACATATCAGGTAATAACATTAATCTAAGCAAAAAGTTAAAGAAATAAACGAAAAGGTACTCAATCCAATTAAATAAGATGCTCCTATACACCCAGTTAGAATCGCTAAAGTGATAAGACTGACAACATCAAGTAATGACAACGATGCGGAGCAAAAGCCTCTCTCACACACAACTGGCAGAAGCGTAACATGGTACAATCACTTTGGAAAACTACGTGACAATATCTTTTAAAGCTGAAAGTGGTATAGCTTATGACTCAAAAATTCCTGTTTGGTATTTCCCAACACAAATATTAATACATACATATGTATACCAAAAGGTATGTATAAAGTGTACAAAAATGTTCAAAGTAGTACTAGTCTTAATAGTTCCAAACTAGAAATAACCCAAATGTCCATAATGATAGAATGGATAAATTGTGCTATATTCATTCAATGGGATACTATATACCACAAGGATGAAGTAGTGCTACACACAGCACATATGAATCTCACAAACAATGTTGGCTTTAAGAAATCAAAACACAAGAGTTTATGCCATATGATTACATTTATATAAGTTCAAACACAGGAAAAACCCACTTTTCGCCGATGTGCTGCAGACTTTCATGAATGCACCACACACCAAAGAACAAAGAGCTCCTCTTAATAACAGGGGCGCACAGTGCCCTTAGAAGACGGCATGGCATGGTATTTATCAATGGCTGCTTCTGCTCTAACTTCGACGGTTACAGAATTAGAATAGTTGTTACTACTGTGGGGTTGGTGACGGAGAAGAGCATGAGGGAGGACCTCTGGTGTACTGGTCATGTTCTAGTCTTGTTGGTGGGATGTGTACTTTGTAATAATTGAGCTGTACATTTATGATTTGTGCCCTCTTATATGTATCCCATACTTCACTGGAGAGTTTACTTAGAAACAAAAGGCTAGAAATGACAAAAACAATGTAGGAAAAGGCTTTAGAAGAAGCCAAGGCTGCTGGCTCTGCAGAATCCCCTTTTGCCTCTATGTATAGAATCGGCCACTATGCTACAGAGAGATGGAATGACCTAAATCATGTTATCTAAAATAACAAAATGAAATAATGAGAGAGCAGGGATTGGAATTGAGGTATGCTAATCTCACAATGTTCTCAAATTCTGGAAGGAATGTTTCTGAATGTTTACAGAGGGGTCCTTGTCATCTAGGCACTCATTATCCTGATCCTTAAAGCAATGAGATTGTAAAGGGATGCAAAAGTAGTCATAACACAAAAATATTTACTAAAGAACAAGAGCACTTATAAAGTTGGTCCTCACTCAAACATTCCTCCTCTGGCTCAGACCAGCTACTGTTTCTGCCAATTCCCATCAACTGCCCTTGTCAGTCATTCTTGGTGAATTGTTTCTTGTGTTATGATGTTAAACAGGACGACACAATACAACCATAATGTAAATCAATTGCGAAGTGAAACTGCACATCTTGCAAAAGATGCATGATTCCATGAAGTTGATAAAAGTGCTATTGGAGAACTGTTTGAATCACATGCCAAACCACTGACAAAAAGAGAACCTGGCAGATTAAGGTCAGTTAATCATTGTGGAGGGGATCCCTGGTTGTTCACCAAGTAACCATTTTTTCCTTCCTACTCAGTAACAGAACCCTGATTTTTCAGTAATTGTATTTCTATTGTAACGGTAAATAAGTGATGTTAATATACTCCAAAGCTAAGAAATGTGAGTCAATTTTTAAATCCAAAGAGCTAAATGGACAGTCTCAGATAATCCTCTCCTCCTCAAGTAAATATTTGCTGCTGCAATCCAGTTGCACCCTATTTAGGGATTGAGGCAATGCTTTACAATGCTATGATCCACGAACGAAAACATATTCGCGGGAGTGGGAGGGAACCTAATGAGTCTTCAACAAGTTTAAGCACTGGTAAACTATGTTCAACTACCATTACAGGCAGGCAATAGCTAAATGCACCAGCAATTTGAAGTCTGTGGTATTGTAGATACAAAAAGATTTACATGAAAGGAACATGAATTTGAAAACAGATACATGAAAGTAAGTTACATAAATTAACGAATTCAGGCATTCACAGTACTTCAGCACAAAGGCCAGGAAAGATTTAAAAGCATTCCCATAGACTGCACTGGTGCACTGTAGCAGGAGCTGGTGAACAAAGACAAAATCCCTGCAGTCAGCGTTTGCTTATAGAAACCAGAAGTTAATATCTTCATAAAAATCTTAAATTCCTCTCCTGTTGCCCATATTCCCAGCAGAACCACTAGACAAAGCAAACTAGGTTTTGCAGTTACACATAACTCACATCCTGCTTTGTCCTCTTGAAACATGATCCCAGTCAACAAAACCCGAACATGCCCACAAATCTACTTAGATGTGTATTATCTATAAATAAAGCTTACAGAAAGTAAAAAGTGACTTTCTATGCTTATCGGTATAGATGTTATGGAATTAAAAAAATAATAAAGTCTCTTTGTTTCACCTTCGCCAGCGTTAAAACCCGTTCTTTTCATAACCCACCTTTCGCGGATGTGCTGCAGACTTTCACGAATGCACCACACACCAAGGACAGAACAAAGAGCTCCTCTTAATAACAGGGGCGCACAGTGCCCTTAGAAGATAGCATGGTGTTTATCGATAGCTGCTTCTGCTCTAAATTAACACGAACAGGAGGACTCGTCTTCAACTAGCTCCACCAGGGAACACAGGAGGGGGCGGGGATCCTTATTTAAGAGCAGCTGATTTCAGGCCAGCAACTCTCCTCCCTTTGGGGGCTTCGGTTTGGGCTATGCCAATGGGTTTCTTCACACAAGATCTCACGACACCTTAAAACGGCTCGCCAATGGAAGGATCCTCGCCTCACAAAGAGATAACTAGGGCAGAGCTGTTACACAACCGATACCCGACAGCGAAAGCCAGCCCGAGGAGTCCCCCAGGAGTCTGACTCGGGAGCTACATCCTCGGCAGACGAGAAGCACTTTTGCTCGAGAATTGTTTTACGCGCCCCTCTACCAACTGCGGAATCGCTCGCCTGCGAAAACGGAAGGAGGGGCGAGGACAGAGAAAGAGGGGCGCGATCCACAGGGCGCGGAGTTCGACCCCGGGAACCAGGGGCCCAAGCCCGGACCACCTCCCACCGTCGTCCGTCACTCCCACAGCGGCGGTACCTGTTTCCGCATGTTATTCATGACGCCCATGAAACCCGCCAACAATTTAGCTTCTTCCCGAGCAGCAAGTTTCTTCTCGGTCTTCTTCTTGCTGCTCTTCTCCACCCCAGAGGCTGCCATCCTCCCTCAGCTCGGTTCACGCCCGGGGCTCGCCGGGCCGGGCGAGGGGTCGCACTCTCTGGGCACACTGGGGATTCTATCGACCAAACACGGCGATCGGCACTGCAGCTGCAGCGCCCAGCTCTGGAACGGGCGGCAGGCGGCGGTGGCTCGGCCACTGCCGAAAGACAAGGCCGGGCGGCCCCCTTAGAAGGGCTCAGGGAGCGACGCTGCCAACTGGGCTGCGTCCCCGGGCAGAACCCGAGCCCGGCCCAGGAGCCTGCGCACTTCGCGCAAGGAGGCGGGGGCACTATGAAGAGAGTCAGGGGCGGGGCCTGGTACGTCACAGTGGCGCGCCGTTCCGAGCAATGAGAGTGCAGGCACAGGTGCGGCCGGTTTCCTTGTCGCTGTCCCGCGCTGAGTGAGTTTTGCCTCGAAGCTGGTCCGAAGTCGCGCCTGCTCTTTTGTGTGCCCAAGGCAGATTTCCAGGTTTCGCTTACGTGATTATCTTTTTTTTTTTTTTTGATAATTGGGCGGTGGAACATGCAAAGGTGTCTCCCATCAGTGTAAGGCTTCATGGGACAGGGTCGGTGTTCAGTGCAGTATCTGAGCCTGGTGTATGGTAGGCGCTCAATAAATATTAAATGATGAAAGGATATTACTGCAAGTTAAAGTCTTGTTACACGGAGCACAAGATTTATTTTCGTGGGATTCATAACGCAAGAGCACACAGTCCCGTTGGTGTCTCCTTGGCGTGCAATGAATGTCTGCCTAACTAGGCTGGCTTACTATGTGTTTACAACTGTAATCAGTTGTCAGTCGGTTCTAGAAATCTTCAGTTAGGCTTCTCTAAGTGTTTTTACGGGAACACGGAACTCAATCACAGCCCTCATGGAAATGTTTTTTGTAGCCATATTCTTTCTAGTGTATAGTAATATACAGGATTATTTGAAATTGTACATTATTTAATATTATGAAAACTTTATATCTCATTGGTTTTCCTCCTCGGTCTATATAGGACTATACAGAGACATTTTATGTAAAATAATTTACACCATTGAGGCATTTTTTTTTTTTTTTTTTGAGGCAGGGTCTCGGCCCTGTCGCCCAGGCTGGGGGTGCAGTGCAGTGGCTAATCGTAGCTCACTGAAGCCTCAGCACTCCTGGGCTCCAAGCAATTCTCCCATCTCAGCCTCCCAAGTAGCTGGAACTACAGGCGTGCAACACCACTCTGGGCTAATTTTTAAATTTTGTTGTTGGTGGTGGTGGTGGTGGTGGTGGAGAAGAGGTCACACTATGTTGCCCAGGCTTGTCTCGATCTCCTGGTGTTACGCAATCCTCCCGCCTAGGCCTCCCGAAGTGCTAGGATTACAGGAATGAGCCGCCAGGCCTGGCCCACAGTATACTTTTCTTGTTGAGGACAAACAATATAGCATAATCCAGATGAAAGAGCAAGCTGTATATATGCCTCAATTTTTACAAAAGAGTAAGATACTTAGGTCTCTGTACTCTTTATCTTTCTTCTGTTAATCTAGAGGTTCTCAGATGTGCCTCTATTTTAACTAGTTGATTTGGAGATTTAAGGTGAACCCTGGCAATAGGAATAATTTATTGTTAATAAAATTAGAAATGAGAAAATTTTTCATTCACTTTATTAAATGACCCAGGACACTGAAGAAAAACAGAATAAATTTTGTTTTCTTTTTTTTAATTGAAAAGAAGTAGAAATCTGTCTTCTAACTCTAAGGCCTTGGGAGATGAAGGATCCGTGATTCAAAGGCAGAAATGTAAGTGATGAAAAAGAATGCTGTCCTGTAATAAGGCAAAAAAGAAACGAGGAACAGCATCCTTAGTGCTTGATGTTAGAACAGTCTTTTTACATGTTGCTGAATATAAAACATCAAAGTTCATGGAGGAGCCATAGGATTCAGAGCTCAAAGAGACCACAGAGATTATATGGTACAGGGATTAAGCATGAGACTTTGCCTGGATGCAAAGTCAAGCATCTCAGCTTTCTAGTTGTGTAACTTTGGACAAATTGCTTAACTTCTGTTATGCCTCAGTCTCCTTATCTGTGAAAGTAGAACCTACGACATGGAACTGGCGTAAGGATTATAAAAATGCTTAGAGGGGTGCCAGCACAAGACACTTAAAATTACTTTACTGAGTTAATAATACACACATACCTCAGAGATATTTTGGGTTCTGTTCCAGACCACCACATAAAGTAAGTATCTCAGTAAAGTGAGTCACACAAATTTTTTGGTTTCCCAAAACATATGCAAGTTATGTTTACACTATACTGTGGTCTATTAAGTGTGCAATAATATTATGTCTGCAAAAGCAATGCACATACCTTAACTAAAAAGTGCTTTGTTGCTAAAAATTGCTAATGGTCATCTAAGCCTTTGCAAGTTGCAAGTTTTAAATTTATTTTTATTTTTATTTCTATTTTTTTTAAGAGATGGAGTCTTGCTGTGTTCTCCAGGATTGAGTACAGTGGCTGTTCACAGATGTAATCATAGTACACTACAGCCTCAAACTCCCGGGGTCAAGCAGTCCTCCTGCTTCAGCCTCTTGAGGAGCTGGGACTACAGGCCCATATCACCATGCCCACTAGATTCACAATCATTTTGCTTGTGGAAGGTCTTGCCTCAATGTTGATAGGTGCTGACTGATCAGGGTCAGGTTGCTGACTGATCAGAATGGTAGTTTCTGAATGTTGGGAATGGCTATGGCAATTTCTTAAAATAAGACAACAATGAAGTTTGCTGCATTGATTGACTCCCTTTCACAAAGGATTTCTCCATATCATGCAATGCTGTTTGATAGCATTTTACCCATAGTAGAACTTCTTTCAAAATTGGAGTCAATTCTCTCAAACCTTGTCTCTCTTGGTCAACTAAGTTTATGCACTATTCTACATCCTTTGTTGTCATTTCAACAATATTTACAGAGTCTTCACCATGAATAGATTCCTTTTCAAACAACCACTTTCTTTGCTCAGCTATAAGAAGCAGCTCTTCACCCATTCAAGTTTTATCATGAGATTGCAGCAATTCAGTCACATCAAATTCCACTTCTAATTCTAGTTGTTTTTCTATTTCCACCACATCTGCAGGTACTTTCTCCACAGAAATTTCAAACCTCTCAAAGTCATCCATGAGGGTTGGAATCAACTTCTTCCAAATTTCTGTGGATGTTGATGTTTTGACCTCCTCCCAATCACAAATGTTCTTAATGGCATCTAGAATGGTGAATCTTTTCCAGAAGGTTTTCAATGTGCTTTGCCCAGTTCCATCAGAAGAATCACTGTCTGTGGTAGCTCTAGCCTTATTAAATGTATATTTTAAATAATAACACCTAAAAATCAAAATGACTCCTTGATCCATGGGCTGTAGAATAGACATTGTGTTAGCAGTCATGAAAACAAGATTAATCTCCTTGTACAGCACCATTATAGCTCTTGGGTGACCACGTGCATTGTCAATGACCAGTAATATTTTGAAAGGACACTTTTTTTTGAGCAGTAGGTCTCAACAGTGGACTTAAAATATTCAGTAAGCCGTGTTGTAAACAGATGTGCTGCCAGCTAGGCATTGTTGTTCCATTTATAGAGCACAGGTAGAGCAGATTTAGCATAATTTGTCAGGACCCTAGGATTTTTGGAATGGTAAATGGGCACTGGCTTCAACTTCAAGTCACCAACTACATTAACTCCTAACAAGAAGAGTCAGCCTGTCCTTGAAAGTTTGAAAACAGGCATGGATTTCTCCTCTCTAGCTATGAAAGTCTTAGATGGCATCTTCTTCCAAGAGAAGTTGTTTCATGTACATTAAAAATCTGTTGTTTGGTGTACCCACCCTCTTCGATGATCTTAGCTAGATCTTCTGGATAACTTGCTACAGTTTCTACATCAGCACTTGTTGCCTTACCTTACACTTTTATGTTATGGAGATAGCTTCTTTCCTTAAACCACAGGAACGAACCTCTGCTATCTTCTAGCTTTTCTTGGGCAACTTCCTTCTTTCAGCTTTCATGGAACTGAATAGTGTTAGGATCTTGCTCTGGGTTAGGTTTTGGCTTAAGGGAATGTGGTAGCTGATTTGATTTATTTAGAGCACTAAAACTTTCGTCATATCAGCTTTAAAGCTGGTTTGCTTTACTATCACTTATGTGTTCACTGGAGTAGCACTTTAAATTTCCTCCAAGCTTGTTTGCTTTTCATTCACAACGTGGCTGTTTGGTGCGAAGAGGCCTAGCTTCCCAGTCTTGGCTTTCAACATGCCTTCCTCACTAAGCATAGTCATTTCTAGCTATTTATTTGAAGTTAGAGATGTGCAACTCTTCTTTCACTTGAACACTTAGAGGCCATTGTAGGGTTATTACTTGGCTTAATTTCAATATTGTTGTGTCTGGAGGAATAGAGAGGCCTGGGGAGACAAAGAGAAATGGGGAACAGCTGGTCATTTGAGCAGTGAGAACACACGCAACATTTATTGATTAAATTCGCTGTTTTATGGGCTCGGTTCATGGTGCTCCAAAACAATTATAATAGTAACATCAAACATCACTGGTCACAGGTCGCCATAACAGATATAATGATAATGATAATAATAATAATGTTTGAAATATTGCAAGAATTACCAAAATGTGACTCAGAGAAACAACAAAGTGAGCACACGCTGTTGGAAAAATGGTACCGATAGACTTGATCCATGCAGGGTTGCCACAAACGATTAATTTGCAAAAAAACAAAACAAAAGAACATGCAGTATCTGTGAAGCACAATAAAGCATACTGCAAATAAAATGTGCGCCTGTCCTGTATTAACTTTGTTACTATTTAATCTAGCATTTCCCAAAATGTGTTTCTTAGAATACAACTAGTCTTATGATTCCCCTAACCCGAACTGGTTCTCTGGGAATGCACCCACAGGAGGATAGGTTCTTGGGTGATCTTGGCCAATCCAGGTTCCCTGCAACTTGTAGTTCTCAGAATAACCGTAGAATGCAACTTTCTGAGATAGAGAAGTGATAGTCAGAATAATCCATGTTGTGTCCTTGTTTCTCCCAGAACAGGGTGTACTGCAGCACTTGTTCTCAGTGATCCTAGTGCCACCTAGGGTATAAAACCCAGAGCACAGTGCTTTCAGTGTCCCTCCGCTGCAGTGGGATGTGGAGCACACACAGATAAGACCCTTTCCACATTCAGCAGCTTTCTTGAGCCTTAGAGGACTGGCTTGCTGTGGATCCTAGGCTTCTATTTATTCTTGCTCCTCATCTATCTGTGCATAATAAATCTGTTTGCCTAGCCTGTGTGAGTGTTCTGTCTCTCTCACCAGACTCATGCGATTGGTAGAGAACCTTTGCAACAATTTCGGGAGACATGTAAAATATATCCTTGGTGAAAAATCCCAAAATATATTTGCATATTAAGTGTTTAGAGGTTTTCTGTACCTATTACTTAAACCTATTGAACTTTTCTATAGTCCAGTACTTTTTGAAGTGTCAACTTAGCCAATTCCCATTTTCTGTGAATTACTTACTCCTCTATTCACCCACAGGAGGAATTCCTAAAGCTGTACCTATTCTGTGGGACTTTACCTCTACCTGGTCTCAGTTTATTGGATTAAGGTTGAACACCTAAACCAAAGAGACCCAATTAATAAGCTGAAGTAAAGAGCATCATGTTCTCTTTGGACACTGGACAAATGGATGTTGATGAGCTTGTGTGCAGCAGTTCTACTGGAAGTACGTACAAGGGGCTCAGCCAGCCAATTTGGACGGTGTATGTGATAAGCAGAGAAAGGCAGCAGTCTGCAGAGACTGCAGAATGAAAAAAAAAAAAAAAAAGCAGAAACCCAGAGAGAAATCAGACAAAAGACCAGGTGGTGGGCAGGGGTCTGGGGTTATCCAGGCTTAAAATTCAGGGTCTCTAAACTTGAACAGGCTGATTTCAAAGCTGTGGGCCTAGCAATGTGTTCACATAGCAATTTGGCTTTGTAAAATTTATAAAAGTAGGCTATTTTAACAACAATAGCTTGAGTCTATTGTCTCATTTCACCCTGATTTTCCCTCTATCATACTTTTTTTTTTTTTTACTATCTGGTGGTGTTGAAATTGCCATATATATCTTTGGGAACAAATCACAAATTGAACTGGGGATATATTTTTTGGCATCTAGCAGGATATATATTTGTAGATCACAGTTACTTCCATACAGTTAAACTATTTCCAGCCCTTCTAATGTAAGAATGGCATCCAGGAATAGTCCCTAGTCCCACTGTGCCAACCCTATCTTGTGATGCCAAAGATGCAGGGCCTGAGATCTTCTAATATGTCTTACAGTAACCAGCACTGAAAGTATTTAAGTAGTGGAAGAGAAGCAAGTTTTAAACAGGTTTCATCAGCTAAGCCACAAGCTGGTCTATGGAAAATTCTTCAATCATCAAACATGTAAAATTGTAAGCAGAAGGTTGGTACTCACTTCCAATCAGAAGTGGAAGGAATATATATGTCATGCATTTTTTTTTTTTTTTTTTGAGACAGAGTCTCACTCTATTGCCCAGCATGGAGTACAGTTGTGCAATCTTGGCTCACTGCAACTGCCACCTCCTGGGTTCAAGTGATTCTCCTGCCTCAGCCTCCCAGGTAGCTGGGATTACAGGTGCCTGCCACCATGCCTGGCTAATTTTTTTTTTTTTTGGTATTTTTGGCAGAGACGGGATTTCACTATGTTGGACAAGCTGGTCTCCAACTCCTGACCTCTGGTGATCTGCCCACCTCGGCCTCCCGAAGTGCTGAGATTACAAGGGTGAGCTACCATGCCCAGCCAGTCGTGTGTATATTTTACAATATGATGTATGAATGGTAAGTGTGACCTCAGCTTTCAGAAAGGTAAAGTAAGGGCCTCTGAAAATCTACTCCTCCATAAAAGCAACAAGAACACTGGGAAATTGTCAAAATTAACTTTTTCAGAATGCTGGAAACCAACTAAAAGCTTATAACAATCCAAGAAGTAGTTATTTAAGACAAATGGCTGAATCTCATAACAATGAGACTTGAGGTGTTTTAACTCTTCCTAATCCCTTCTCTCTCTCTCTAGCTTTACAGTAGCTTTAAAAACCAACAGCTTCACAACTATGGTAGCTGTGAAACCCACCAGCCCACTGTCATTTTTAGAAGGCAGAACAGGTTAAGAGGTCCTCAAAAGCCTCATCCCTAGGGTATTTTTAGTATTCAGCCTGTCTGGCACCTTACTGAAAAGCTCCGTTCTCAGGGCTTGTATTTATTTGACATGACTCAGAGCTCACTTTGTGCAAACAGCTCCGCCAGCAGGGAATTTGACAAAGACAATGAGCAGCAGTTGTTTAATATTGCAGCTGCCTAAGGCAGTATTGCCATTTAGGGCTAGCAAAATGCTGACCTAAACACTTAAATGGAAAAACTGAGTATATTAGTCAGGATTCTCCAGAGAAGCAGAACCAATAAGATGAATGGATGGGTGGAAAGATGGATAGATAGATAGATAGATAGATAGATAGATAGATAGATAGATGATACATACATACACACGTATACATACATATGTCACAGGATCCTTAGGGTGTTGCTTCACCAGCCAGAAACCTCTGTGGCTAGTGGCACCTTCTGCCTGAATATTGCTTGCACCTGCTGGATTCATTCTGCCCACTCGGCCTGGCAAGCTGTGCTCAGCTCGGGCTACCGGCCCGGATCCCACACCTGCCAACAGCAAACCAGGTTCAGAGTGGTGAGGAGTGTGTGGGCCAGTGAGCGTGGGGTCCGGCCACTGTGCACAGCCAGGCAGGCTGGCTACTGTGGCAAGGCAGGCAGCTGCAGGCGCCAGCACAGGTGCTGGCTCCATGCGAGGCTGTGGCCGGTCCAAATGTACTGTGTGCAGATTCTGTTACAGACACCCACATCTGAATGAGGGGAACGCAGTGGCACCCGGAAGCTTGGAGACACCAGGAACCACAGAGCCCTAAAGAGGGTGTCACAGCCCTGGCTGGGGAGCCCCTAGGTCTGGGCTTCCTGAAGGGCCACACCTCTTCTCTCCTTCTTGTCGTCCATAACATGGCAAGCAGGGGGGCATGTTTCATCCCTGTTTGTGTTATAGCTCTTTCAGTCCTGCCATTTGTTGGGTCTTGAGCTCTTATCCTGCATCCAGGAAGAATGAGGTATGCAAGCAAGCAAGGTGGAGAGGGCAAGCAAGGTGGAGAGGAGCTTCATTGAGTGACAGAACATCTCTCAGGAGACCTGAAGTGGGTAGCTCCTTTCTGCAGGTAGGTCATCCTGATGAGTGTCCAGCTCTCAGTGGAGAGGAGACCCATGGTGTGTAGCTCTTTTCTGCAGGCAGATCATCCTGATGAGTCAAGGAGACTTGAAGTGGATAGCTCCTTCCCACAGCTGGTAGTTTTGACATCTGTGTGAGTCTGGCTGAGTTTGGGGTTTTTATGGGCTTCAGAAAGGAGGAAGTGTGTGCTCATTGGTCCATGGGCAGCCATGGGTGGGCCCAGGAAAAGCACCGTAAGTTCTCACTCTGGGCTGCAGACTCTACCCAGAACTGGCAGCCTGGCCCCCAGGCTTCAGGCCATTCTTGGCTTGAAGGAGGGGCTTTACTGGGGACCCGCCCCTTCCCATCCAGGAACCTGTCTGCCTCCTGCCCTCATCAACATGTCATCCATGGCACCTTGGCTGTCCACACTGAGGGGTGTCTGCAGGCCCATGCCAAGCTGCCCTCAGTCACTGCCCCTCCCGCCTCCCTCCCATGCTCTTTGGCGCCCAAAGTCTGGAGGGGGCTGAGGTGGCTGGGGGCTGTTGTGTCAGCACCACCCTGAGCACATGTACAGCTGGCCAGGTTGTGACAATGCCCAGGCTCAACCACAACATTGCTCTGCCCCAGAGCGGGTGCTGGGAGCAGGGAGAGGCCAGAGAGCAGGAGCAGGCACTTCCAAGCCTGCGGGAGCAGGGGAGCTTCCCAGTCCCTGAGAGCACAGGGATGCCCAGGTCTGGAGCCATGGCTGGGTGGCTACAGCTGTGCCCCAGAACATGGTGCTCCTAGCCTACCAACTTGGTAGGGCAAGGAGCTCCCACCTATTCCTGGCCCCTGCTAGCTCTGGGGAGTGCACAGCCCCAGCTGCACCTCCCCACTGCAGCCTGTGTCTTCACAGTGTGGCCACTCCAGATGGTCTGCTGCTGCTATCACATATACATACATAAATGCATGCATACATACATACATACATAAATATACACATATTTGTTATGGGAATTGGCTCATACAATTATGGAGACTAAGATGTCCCAAGATAGGTTGTCTGCAAACTATAAAACCAGGGAAGCTGTTGGTGCAATTGTCTGAGTACAAAAGCCTAAGAACCAGGGGAGCAGATGGTTTAACTCTCAGTCCTAGGCTGAAGGCCTGAAAAACTGGAGAGACTGCTTATGTAAGTCTGAGTCCAGTTGCTGGAGAATCTGGAGTCCATTTTTTTTTTTTTTTTTTTTTTTTTGAGACAGAGTCTCACTCTGTTGCCCAGGCTGGAGTGCAGTGGCTCGATCTTGGCTCATTGCAATGTCCACCTCCCTGGTTCAAGTGATTCTCCTGCCTCAGCCCCCTGAGTAGCTGGGACTACAGGCATGTGCCACCATGCCTAGCTAATTTTTGTATTTTTAGAAGAGACAGGGTTTCACCATATTGGCCAGGCTGGTCTTGAACTCCTGACCTCAGGTAAGGTTCCTAAGGTCCCTCCCAAAGTGCTAAGATTATAGGCATGAGCCACCACGCCCAGCTGAGAATCTGGAGTTCTGATGTCTGAGGGTACAAAAAGATGGCTGTCTCAGCTCAGAGAGAGCAAATTCAAACTTTTTCTGCTTTGTTCTATCTGTCATCAATGGTTTGAATGACACCTGCCTACATTGGTGACTGAGGGTCTTCTTTACTCAATCTACTGATTCAAATGCTTATGTCTTCTGGAAACATCCTCACAGTATTCCTAGAAATAATATTTTACCAGTTACCTGGGTGTCTTTAACCTAGTCAAATTGACACCTTAAATTAATCACCACATTAGGTAATGAGATGTCCATAGTTGGCTTTGAAAACTATGGCATATACTTGGGAATCTAGAAGGCCAGGAGAAACCTGAGAAGGCCTGAAACTCTTACCTCTGGTTGACTTTTGTGGCTCTATGCAAACAACAAGTGACAGGTAAGGCAGAATTATAAGCTGCCTGCTGGAGCATTAAAGGTGCAACCCAACACACACATAGAACCCTTTGGCAGAGTAAAAGAATTATTATTTTAAGTGATTTTTTATATAAAAAGGATTATACACCATGACCGAGAGGGATTTATCCCAGGAATGCAAGGTTGGTTTAACCTATGAAAAATCAATCAACGTAATATATATTATATTAATAGCATAAAAAACAAAAATAACATGATTATAGATGTGGAAAAGGCAATTGAAAAAATCTGGCACCCTTTCATGACAAGAACATTCAGTAAATTATGAATAGAAGGGAACTTCCTAAACCCATTAAAGGACGTCTGTGAAGAACCCACAGCTAATATCATACTTAATGTGGAAAGACTGAAAGTTTTCCCTCTAATATTAGGAAGACAAAGATGTCTCATGTCTCCACTTCTGTTCAACATTGTACTGTAGGTTCTAACCAGGGCAATTATGTAAGAAAAAGAATTAAAAGACTTTAAGCTTGGAAAGCAGGAAGGAAAACTATCTTTATTCACAGTTGACATTAACTTATATATAAAAAATACTAAGGAACACACGCACACACATGCACATGCACATGCACACATACACACACACAGCATTAGAGCTAATACAAATTCAGCAATGTTTCAGGATACGAGATCAAGATACAAAAATCAGTTGTTTTTCTATATAATAAAAAAACATGAAAATGGAATTAAGAAAATATTCTATTTATCACAGCATAAACAAGAATAAAATAGGAATAAATTTAACGAAGTACAAGGCTTATACACTGGAAAATGTAAAACATCATAGAAAAAAATTAAAGAAGACCTAAATAAATGAAAAATCTCCCATGATAATGGAGTGAAAGACTTAACGTTGTCAAAATAATAGTACTCTCCAAGTTGATCTACAGATTCAATGTAATTATTATCAAAATCCTAACTCCTTTTTTTTTTTTACAGAAATCAACAAGATAATTCTAAAATTCATATGGAAACACAAAGAGGCCAGGCGTGGTGGCTCACGCCTGTAATACCAGTACTCTGGGAGGTCGAGGCTAGTGGATCACTTGAGATCAGGAATTCGAGACCAGCCTGCCAACATGGTGAAACACCGTCTCTACTAAAAATACAAAGATTAGCCAGGAGTGGTGGCATGCGCCTGTAGTTCCAGCTACTGGGGAGGCTGAGGCAGGAGAATCACTTGAACCTGGGAGGCGGAGGTTGCAGTGAGCTGAGATTACACCACTGCACTCCAGCCTGGGTGATAGAGCGAAACTCAGTCTAAAAGAAATGCCAGGAACTCAGAATAGTCAAAACATTTTGAAAGAAAAAGGCAAAGTTGAAAAATTTTAAACTTCCATATTTTAAAACTTACTACAAAGTTAATATGTAGTACTAACATAAGAATGCCAGTATAGATCAACAGAATAGAATTGAAAGGCCAGAAATAAATTCTTGTAGTTATGATAAATTGATTTTCAAGAAGAGTGTCAAGATCATTTAATGAGAGGGAATATTTTATTTTTCAACAAATTATGTTAATATAACTGGATAGCCACATGCAAAAGCATGAATTGAGATCCCTGTCTCACATCATATACAAAAATTAACTCAAATGGGAACTAAATATAAGAGGAAAAACTGCAAAACTCTTAGAAGAAAAAATATGCTTAAATCTTTGTGACTTTGGATTGGGCAGTGGCTTCCTAGACACCAAAAGCACAAGCAACAACAACAACAAAAAAATAGATAATTTGGACTTCATAAAAATGAAAAACTTTTGTTCTTCTAAGGATACCATCAAGAAAGTGAAAAGACAGCCCATAGAATCACAGGAAATATTTGAAGATCATATATTGGAAAAGGAGCTTGTGTCCAGAATATGTAAAAACACCAATAACCCAATTTAAAAATGGGTAAAGAATCTTAACAGACATTTCTCCCCAGAAGACAGACAAATGGCCAATAAGCACATGAAAGATGCTCAGCTCCATTAGTCATCTGAGACTAAATAAAAAAATAAATCAGAACTACAAGATACCACTTCACACCCACTAGGGTCACTGTAATTTTAAAAATATATAATAACAAGTGTTGGCGGGATGTGGAGAATTTGGAATGCCCATACATTACTCATGGGATTGTAAAATGATGCAGCCACTTTGGAAAACAGTTCAGCAGTTCCTCAAAATGTTTTTTTTTTAAAAAAGGAATTATCATCTGGTCCAGCAATTCCACACCTAGATATATATACAAGGCAATTGAAAATATGTTCACACGAAAATATGGGCACAGATGTTTGCAACACTGTTACTCATAATAGCCAGAAAGTGAAAACAACTCAAATGTTTATCAATTAATGACTGGATAAACAAAATGTAGTATATTCCATATAATGGTAATGTTCCATAACATGGAACATTAGTCATTACTGAATCATAAAAAGAAATGAGATTCTGATACATGTTATAATGTGAATGAACCTTTAAAACATTATGCTAAGTCTAAGAAGTCAGACACAAAAGACCACAACTTATGTGTTTTCATTCATATGAAATCCCCAGAATAGACAAATCCAAAGAGATGGAAAGTAGAATATTGTTTGCCAGGGATTGGGGGTGGTAAGGAGGCAATGAGAATTGGCTACTTATATGTATGCTTTTTTTTTTTTTTTTTGAGTGATAAAAACATTCTGGAATTAGATGGTGGTGATAAATGCACAACTTTGTGAGTATACTAAAAACCACTGAATTGTATATTGTAAAGGGGTAAACCTTATGGTATACAAATTATATTTACTATAGCTGTTTTTATTTTTTAGAGATGGGATCTCACTGTCACCCAGGCTGGAGTGCAGTAATGTGATCTCAGCTCACTGCAAACTTCGCCTCCTAGGCTCAATTGATCCTCCTGCCTTAGCCTCTAAGTAGCTGGGATTACAGGTGTGTGCCACCACGCCCAACTAATTTTTGTATTTTTTGTAGATACGGAGTTTTGTAATGTTGCCCAAGCTGATCTCACACTCCTAAGTTCAAGTGATCCACCCGCCTTGGCCTCCCAAAGTGCTGGGATTACAGGCGTGAGTCACTGTGCCTGGCGTATTTTTAAAAATTATAAATGCAACTTTTTCTTCATTTTTGAGGGGAAATGCATGAAATAGAATTTATCAGAATTACTATGTTTTTATAACAGTACTACCAACAGTGAGTTTGTCTGTGTATGAAGTTTCATATTTTATGCATCCTGGCATATTGGACCATGTCTTAACAATATAATGCATCATGTCCTGATAAAGTCTTGCGATCCCAGAAGCACATGTGACTGAGAATGAATTAGTATCTAGGATATATAAAAAATGCTTACAAGTCCATAAGAAAAACATCTTTAAAAAAGGACAAAATAAATAATTAGAAAATGTACTCAAAAGGAAATTGGAATGACCAATAAACATATAAAAATGTGTTCAACATCACTAGTAACCTGAGAAGTGCATGTTAAATCCAAAATGAGATAGGCTGAGGTGGGCAGATCACTTGAGGTCAGGAGTTCGAGACCAGCCCAGTCAACATGGTAAAACCCTGTCTCTATGAGAAATACAAAAAAAAATTAGCTGAGTGTGGTGATGGGTGACTAATCCCAGCTACTCGGGAGGCTGAGGCACAAGAATCACTTGAACCTGGGAGCAGAGGTTGCAGTGAGCTAAGATCGCGCCACTGCACTCCAGCCTGGGCAACAGAGCGAGACCTCAACTCAAAATAAATATAAAAAAACAAAATGAGTTAGGTTTTGGCATCCATCCATCCATCTGATTGACCAAAATTCTACAGGGATACAATACCAAATATTACTAAGGATATTTAGCATTTATCCATTGCTGGCAATATTATAATTTGGTACAGTCACTTTGGACAACAATTTGACGAAATCTAGTAAAGCTGACAATGCATACTCCCTAAGCAATTTCACACCTAGACTGGGCATACCTACAAGGAGAGATATATGGGAATAGCACATTCATGGCAGTATTTTTTGGTAGTAAACAATCTAAATGTCCACTTATAGGAAAATAATAAAGAAGGCACACTGTACCATAATTATATTGCAGTAAAAAATGAGTTAGAGCCACAGGAATAAACATAGATTCAGTAACATAATATAGAGGAAAGAAAGTAAGATGCATAAAGATGCACACATTATGAAGCCATTAAAATGGTGTTGAAGTGTAAGAAATAGTAAACTAATGTATTGTTTAGAAATTGACGCATAGGTAGTAAAGTATTATTTTTTAAAAAGTATGTGAATGATAAACACCAAATTAGTATAATGGTTAGCCATGTGAGGAAGGGAGATGGGTGAATTTTAGGATGAGTTCACTTGAAGCTTCGACACTTTGGGTAATGTGTGTTTTATTTTTCTTAAGCAAGATGCTAGGTACATGGCTATTATGCATTTTGCATATCTAATCATCTAATTATATAATATTAAGTTTATTTATATTAAATTTAGTTTATATACAAAAACCAAAACAAATGAATGATTAGCAAAAAAAGGGCAATAAACATGGAAACTAGGAATATCATTCAAAGTGTTACCACTCTAAAAATGAACATCACCATCCTTATGTCACTTTAAGCTTATGATTCTGACATTGTTTATAGTCCAGAATCTAAATTATCTCCCAGTTATTTCCTTTTTAAAAATTCATACTTGGGAATATCCCAGTTTTATCAGTCTCAAACTGCATGGTCCAGTAGTTGCTTATTTCTTGTCTCTTCTTTTTTCTCAGATCACAAATTAACATTTTCTCCTACCTAGTATATATCTGCTCCATCAGAAACAATCTTCCTTATATTTTATATTATTTTATTGTTCATAGGATATTTGCATATTTATTATTTCTTGTGATATTTTACATGTATTTCTCTTTTTAAGGATGGGAATATAATCATAGAAAGGCTAAGCCATTTTTCCAAAGTCACTTTGCATGCGGTTGAAGCATGATTAAATTTCAGGTTCTAATTTTTAGTCCACTGGGACATTAACTACCCTTTTCTCCACCAAGTGTCACAGCTTCAATACTTCTGCTCATGTCAAAAGGTGCTCCTTATGGGGGAGGGGATGGGGAACGTGGATGGGCGGAAAGAGGAGCATGTCTGCCTACTCTCACTTAACCAGCCAAAACATTTTGCTTCTTTCCCAGACATCCACTCCTTTTACCTCTCGAAATAGCTCTGCCCCAAGGAAGGAGTAGCTGCTAATCTAATTGGTCAGAGCCTAATAGTCATTGGATACCATTTTACTAGTGGGTAGGGTCACTATGCATTTAAAGAACGGCACCCACACTCATCACTCATTATCTAATTCTATGAAGTTGAAAAATGCCCAGGCATGGCCTGTATCTGTTGGGCAGGTCTATTTATTTGAGCTTCTTCCAGCCTGCAATTTGATGTGTAAGTCAGGCTGAGCTCTGCCCCTCTGACACGGCCATTTCTGTTTTAGGGGGTGCTGGCCAGGGAGGGAGGCTGTCTGCCGAGTTGCATTCTCCATTCTGGCTCTGCCAGAGTTCTGCCTTGAGGGGCTGTGAGTGCTTCTCTAGCTGTTCATAAAATGGTATTTTCTCCCTTCTGACTCTTGCTTCTCACGTCTACGGGTGGCTTTTATACTTGGGTACCCTGCCTGGTAGGGCAGTAGGTTAGTGGTAGGATTTTCAAAACTCAACTCTAAACTATTAATACCATTTAGCACCCAGATTGGCACATATTGTTCAGCAATGCCTCCCTTCTCAGTGAAAACAAATTGTCATTACTCCCTTTTGCCCTGGCGTGACTGGGGAATAAACATTCTCTTTATTCTTCAGGACTCAAGGGTAATATATAATGCTTCCTACTCTGTCCATTTTACTACCTTTTTTTTTTTTTTTTTTTTTTTTTTTTTTTTTTTTTGAGACGGGGTCTCGCTCTGTCGCCCAGGCTGGAGTGCAGTGGTATGATCTCGACTCACTGCACGCTCCGCCCCCGGGTTCACGCCATTCTCCTGCCTCAGCTTCCCGAGTAGCTGAGACTATAGGCGCCCGCCACCAGGCCCAGCTAATTCTCTTGTATTTTTAGTAGAGACGGGGTTTCACCGTGTTAGCCAGGATGGTCTCGATCTCCTGACCTCGTGATCCGCCCACCTCAGCCTCCCAAAGTGTTGGGATTACAGGCGTGAGCCACCGTGCCCGGCCCATTTTACTACCTTTTTGTTTTGTTTTGTTTTATCTATTTCACCAGCTACCATAGCTTTATCACATAACTGTCAGAAAATGACTGTGATAAAAGATAAAAGGAGTTTGATGTGACATAAAAGAATAACTTGAATAGGAGTGAATGTTTCTTGATAAATACAATTGACACTCAGTGATTTGCCTCCTAGAAATAATTCATTTACATTCATCATAACAACCAATAATGGAAAATACAAGTTTGGTCTGCTTTTTTATTTCAGTATTATTTAGATTAATGTTAAATAGTTGTCACTATTTCTATTAGATTATATCTCTTAAAATAAAATGCTTTGAAATTATTTAGTATATGCTTTTGTCTAGCAAATAGAATTTTATCATTGCCAACAAAAGAGAATTACCCATGGCTGTGAATGTTCACGTATGGAAAGAGCCCCAGAAAATTGCCTTGATCCCCAATTCCTGCCCACAAAGTTCACAATCATATAAAGTAAGAAAATGAGGGATTTAAGCTGATAACTAGCTTTGAATATTTAAGCCATATTTTCCTTCAGTAAAATAGACGAAAACTACCATTTAGTGAGCACTTACTATGCACCAATCACTGTGTTACATATTTTCTCTATATAGTCTCCCTTTACCTTTACATGCCCCTCTGAGCTTGGTGCTGATAATTTGGGATTTGTGAAAATTAAGGACATCTGCTCTTCAAAAGGCACTGTTAAGAGGATGAAAGGACAAACTACAGTGTGGGAGGAAATATTTCCAAATCACATACTGATACAAGTCTTGTATCTAGAACATATAATGAAGTCTCAACTCAGTAAGAAAAAAACAAACCATTTGAGGAAAATATGGGCCAAAGATTTGAGGAGATAATTCTCCAAAGAATATACATAGATAGGAAAAAAGCGCATGAAAAGATGCTCAACATTTTTATTTATCAGGGGAATACAAATTAAAACCACAGTAAGATGCCACTTTACACCTAAAAGAATGTCTAAACTTAAAACACTTGACCATATCAAGTGTTGATGAAAATATGGAAGCACTGGAACTCTCATACACTGCCAAATGGGAATGCAAAATGTACAACTACTTTGGAAAACAGTTTGGCAGTTTCCTAAAGTTATACAATATGCCTCCTATATGAATTAGCTATTCCACTCCTAGGTATTGACCCAAAAGGAATGAAAGCATAAGTCTTTACAAAGACCTGTATATAAATGTTCAAACAGATTTATTTATAATACCCAAAAACTGAAAACAACTCACTATCCATTAGTAGGCAAAGGGATTTAAAAAAGGACTGTATCCATATAATGGAATATTCTGCAGCAATAAGAAAGAATGAACATGCAACAAATGCATAAATATCAAGATAATTATGCTCAGTAGAATAATATAGACAAAAAGAGTACACATTGTATCATTCTATAAATGTACACATTTATAGAAAGTTCTAGAAGATGCAAACTAATATTTAGTGACAGAAAGCAATCAGTGGTTGCCTCGGACATGGGTTTAAGAAAAGGAGGAATAAGAAGATAGGATTAAAAAGAGGTGTGAAGCCAGGTGCAGTGGCTCACACCTGTAATCCCAGCACTTTAGGAGGCCGAGGCAGGTGGATCACTTGAGGCCAGGAGTTAGAGACCAGCCTAGCCAACATGGTGAAAACCCATTTCTACTAAATGTACAAAAATTAGCCAGGCGTGGTGGTGCTTGCCTGTAATCCTAGCTACTTGGGAGTCTGAAGCATGAGAATTACTTGGACTCGGGAGGCAGAGGTTGCAGTGAGCCGAGATTGTGCCACTGCACTTCAGCCTAGGCAATAGAGTGAGACTTTCTCTCTCAAAAAAAAAAAAAAGATAGAGAAAGCATTTTGGGATACAGATATGTTCATGATCTTGATTGTGGTGATGATTTAATGGGTGCAAAAATTATCTAATTGTACATTTTAAATATATGCAGTTTATTGTACGTCCATTATACCTCAACAAAATTGTTTTTTAAAAAACAACTATGAGGCCATGGAGGCTTTTGTACATTTGAGCAATAAATGTTATTTGAACTGCCTTAGTACTTTTAAAAGCACCTAAAGATTTAACAGATTTAAGCTGGTAACAAGCTTGGAGATATTGGGATCACTTTTTTTTTTTTTTTTTTTTGGAGACAGAGTCTCACTCTGTTGCCAGGCTGGAGTGCAGTGGCACAACATCGGCTCACTGCAACTTCCGCCTCCTGAGTTTTAACAATTCTCCTGCCTCAGCCTCCCTAGTAGCTGGGACTACAGATGGTGTGCCACCACGTCCAGCTAATTTTTGTATTTTTAGTAGAGATGGGGTTTCACCAGGCCAGGCTGGTCTCGAACTTCCAACCTCGTGATCCACCTGCCTTGGGCTCCCAAAGTGCTGGGATTACAGGCTTGAGCCACTGCGCCCGGCCGGGATCACTTTTTAAAAGGAGCTTTACATATATATATATAATGACAGTAGAATCCTAGGTTTTGGAAATCTTTATCAATATGACATACAAAAAGAAAAGACTTTTCAGTGTTGTTATTTTTGAGACAAGGTCTCACTATGTCACCAGGAGTACAGTGTCACAATTATTGCTAACTATCTTCTGGGCTCAAGCAATCCTTCTGCCTCAGCCTCCTGAGTAGCTAGGACTAGAGGTGTGCACTGCCATGCCCAGCTAATTTTTCTTTTTTTGTTGTTTTTGTAGAGACAGGGTCTCACTATATTGCCCAGGCTGGTCTCAAACGCCTGGTCTCAAGCAATCCTCCCACCTCCTTGTTATTTTTAAAATTCTTAATGAGATTAGGCATGTTTTCATACATTTATTGACTATTTGTATTTTTTCTTCTGTGAATTGCCTGTTTATATTTTTGTTCATTTTTTTTTTGGATTTTTTTTTTCTTATTGACTTGTAAGGATTTTTGGTTGAGGTGGATTTCAGACAAACTGAGTTGGAGATAATGTACATATAAAAATGTCCAGTAAGTCATTGAAGATGCAGGATGAGGTCTCCAAGGAAAATAAAACAAATGAGCAAAAGCAGATTATGAAATCAGAGCCCAAGGAAGAAACAGATCCAGTGGAGGCAAAGAAGTATTCAGAGTGACCTGGAAAAACATGTCCTTATATGACCCTTACCAGTCACACGTCCTTTTACTATCCAATTTAGCGTGCATGCTTGACTGCAGGAAGTCCGTCTTTTTTTTTTTTTTTTTTTTTTTGAGTTTTCCTTCCCAAGTATTTCCAAAAAGCCCCAGGGGGTGCCGAAACATGTCCAGGTGTCTGTTCTTCTAGCTATTATTTTCCTCTTGGCAAACACCAAACTCAGTGCGCCCCCTTGGGGCTAAAGGGTTCCACAGAGCCATTCCCATGCTGTGACTCCAGAACGTGCTGCTCATGCAGTGTTAAGTAAGACACCCAGTGACCTTCTGAAGCCCTGGTGTCAGAGGTGTTTGAACCAGAGCACTGTGAGAGTATGTTTCCTTTTCTATGTCTGATTTGGCTGTATGTAAAGAGAAGTTTGGTCATTTCTCTGACGATCCAGGAAAATTCATAGATAAGTTTGAGAAATTAACTCTCACCTGTAGTTTAACTTGGCAGAATCAGCATGTTTTGTTGTTTCTGTGTTGTACAGTGGAAGAAAAACAACACTTTTTTTTTTTTTTGAGACAGAGTCTTGCTCTGTCATCAGGCTGGAGTGCAGTGGTGCGATCTTGGCTCACCGAAACCTCTGCCTCCTGGATTCAAGTGATTCTCCTGCCTCAGCCTCCCGAGTAGCTGGGACTGCAGGTGCGTGCCACCACGCCCAGCTAATTTTTGTATTTTTAGTAGAGACAAGGTTTCACCATGTTGGCCACGATGGTCTCAGTCTCTTGACCTGGTGATCTGCCTGCCTTGGCCTCCCAAAGTGCTGGGATTATAAACGTGAGCTGCCGTGCCCAGCCAAAACAACACATTTTGGGGACAGCTAGGACCCATGCAGATGAGGTATTGGCTCGTAACCCTAACCATGATATATATCAGGCAGGAGGTATAGCAGTTCCAGATCAAGATCCAGGGTGGAACTACCAAAGATGCAGTGAGGACTTAGGGAGTAGAGATCATATGGTCTCTTGTTTGTTGGAAGGGATTAAGAAATGTATGAAAAAGCCTGTTAACTATGAAAAGGTTAAGGAAGTTTCACAGGGCAAAGACGAGAATCTAGCTTTGTTTCAAGGGGGTTTAGTTGAGGCAATCAGGAAATATACTAACACTGATCCTGCCTCAAGGGAAGGACAAACCCTTCGGGAGTACATTTTATATTCCAGTTTGCCCCTGATATCCACAGGAAACTGCAAAAAGCAGCTATGGGTCCCCAAATTCCTATGGAATAGGTTTTGGTTTTTTTTTTTTTAAGACGGATTTTCACTCTTGTTGCCCAGGCTGGAGTGCAATGGCATGATCTTGGCTCACTGCAACCTCTGCATGCTGGGTTCAAGTGATTCTCCTGCCTCAGCCTCCCAAGTAGCTGGAATTACAGGTATGCGCCACCATGCCCTGCTAATTTTTTTGTATTTGTAGTAGAGATGGGGTTTCACCATGTTGCAGGCTGGTCTCGAACTCCTGACCTCAGGTGATCCACCCACCTTGGCCTCCCAAAGTGCTGAGATTACAGGCATGAGCCACTGTGCCTAACCTAGAACAGCTTTTGGATATGACATTTTACATTTCCAATAACAAGGACAAAGTAGAGGAAGCAGAAAGAGCAAGAAGGACCTCCCACAAGGTGCAGCTCTTGGCTGCAGCCTTAAGCTCACCTCCCACATGGGATTGCCCTCCTGGCTCTTGGCCTGAACAAGGGAAGCTGAAAGGTAGGAAACCCAAAGCTGGGTGTCCAAGTCACCGTGCCTTGGGCATGAATCAGTGTGCACACTGTAAGAAAACTGGCCACTGAAAGAAGGATTGCCCAGCGTTCTGAAGGGAGCCATCAGCACCTGAACCAATGATGGCAGAAATAGCCAGGCAAGCCCAAGAGTGATGGGGCCTCAGACCTTCTGCCACAGCTTCTGTTGGACAACTAGCCATATCTCCGGAGGAGCCTCGGTAACTCTTGATGTGGCAGGTAAGAATATTAACTTCCTTCTAGAATGCATACTCTGTTTTGACCCATTATAATGGACCTCTGTCACCCCAAAACTGTATAGTCATGGGGATAGATGGACAAGCTCATGGATGACATTTACCTATCCTGTAAGCTCCTCTTCAGGGACTGTGGTTTTCTCCTGAATACCCCACTCCTTGTTGGGAAGGGATTTGTTAACTCAGCTGAAAATAGTAGTATCTTTTGGAAATCATAAAGCAGACAAGAAATTGCTCCTTCTCCTTTCCTGTGAATAAATATCAGGCTTTGTTGCTAAACATCCTGATATAATTCTTTAAGTAAGCCAAACTTTGAATCCAGCTACCTATTTGCCTGAACCCACAGGTACCCTAGATCATTCTTGCATACAAGTTATGGAGGAAGTTTACTCCAGCTGTCCGGATTTAAAAGATGATCCTCTAGATAATCCTGAGTTAGAATGGTTTACAGATGGAAGTAGCTTTGTGCACCAGGGAAACAGAATAAAAAACTGCTAATACCAGGTGCTAATCAGTGGAAAATAGTTAAACATTTGCATGACTCTACTCATTTGGGAAGAGATTCCCTGTTTCAATTAATGTCTTGGTATTTAATAGGAAAGGCTTACATAAAAGTGGAAAGCAGGTAACTAACTCAGGCCTGTGAACTGTGTGCCCGGAATAACCCAAAAAACCAGTCTTTACCTCCTCCTCTAGTAAGGCCTGTTCAGCATAGGGGAACGTACCCTGGTGAAGACTGGCAAATAGACTATACTCAGATGTCCCCATGTAAAGTGTTTATTTATTAGTATTTGTTGACACCTTTACTGGTTGGATCGAGGCTTTTCCTACCTGGCCTGAAAAGGCAATTGAGGTTTCTAAACTCCTACTAAAGGAAATAATTGCTAGATTTTGGCTGCCTAAGAGCTTACAGAGCAATAATGGCCCATATTTCACAGTGACAATTACCCCAAACACATCTTCAGCCCTAGGAATTCAGTACCGCCCTCATTTGCATGGAGGCCACAGTCTTCGGGGAAAGTAGAAAGAACTAATCAAACTCTAAAAAGGACTCTTGCTAAACTACGACATCAGAAACCTGGCTGTCTTTATTACCTGTAGCCTTATTATGGGTTCAAGTGGCCCCTAAGGGAAATCTGCAGCTCAGCCCTTTTGAAATAATATATGGAAGGCCTTTCTTAACTACACACCTCCTAATAGACATAGATACTTTCAAGCTACAGAATTATGTGATCAACTTAGGACAAGTGCAAAGCACACTCCTTGATTATGGAAACCGAAGACTCCCTTCCCCCACTAAGGAAGAGAATCTTGTTACAACCCAGCCGGGAGACTGGGTCCTATTAAAAACTTGGAAGGAAGGATCCCTAGCAGATTAACTTTCCCCGAAATGGAAGGTACCCTCTTAAGTTCTCCTTAGTACCCCAACTGCAGTTAAACTTCTGAGAAAAAACAGCTGGGTCCACTTATCTTGAATTAAACCTGTCTCTTAGAAAGTCCCACAGGCCTATGGAACACAAGAGAGTGATCTCGTTTATTCCTGTGAGCCAATCAGTGACCTCTGACTCCTGTTCAGAAGAAATGGAAGGGATGGATAACATAAAGATATAGATTGGCATCCTACTTTTGGGTATAAGTTGGAATCATGCAGAGAGTAACTTATTTACCGAGTGGGCATAGACTTTAGCCTCTCTACCTAATCAGACAAACTGTTGGGTATGTGGAGATTTTAACAGAGGCCCAAGGGGGAACTTGTGCTCTGATCAAAACCAAGTGAGAGTATGTTTCAGACTATTCACATAATATTATCCGGGATATGAAAGCTTTAGACATTCATATCTCTGCCATTGATGCACTGTCAGTCGACCCTATATCAGCTTGGTTCCAACAACTGCCCGGCTCTTGGAGAGCCTTCCTGTTTAGTTTACTTGGAATGATTTTACTTATTTTACTTTGCTGTTGTGGAATATATTGTGGTTGTACTCTTTGTGTAGGAATGCAAGACAAGTTTACTCAATGCTTTCTTAAATTGGACACTTATTAATCTTCCACATATCACCTTTTGTCGGAACTTGGAGTTATGAATGTCCTTCACCATACCAATGCTCTCTGACTGAGATTCTCTCTACCCCGAATGCAAGAGACCCTAATAGTTAGGCAGGAATATAATCGCCCCTATTCAGCCTGAAGAAGTTGCAGAAGATGGATCTTCATCCTTCTGCAACCCTTAGGATTAAGGGTCCTCTTGTAAAGGGTGGGGGGAGATATGTCAGAGGAAGTCAGAGTTTGAACCAGGGCAACTCCATCTTGAGTGAGGGCTAGGAAAATAAGGCTGGGACTTGCTGGGCTGCATTCTCAGAAAGTTAGGCATTCCTAGCCCCTAGATATTTATGGTTAAGGAAAGAGATTAATATTGTTTACAAAACAGACCCAGACTTGGGAGTGTCCAGTATCCTGATATCTGGAGAACAAAGGCATTCCTAATTTTGCTTTAAAGATAATAGTATCCGCCGGCACTTTGGGAGGCCAAGGCAGGCAGATCATAAGGTCAGGAGTTCGAGACCAGCCTGACCAACATGGTGAAACCTCATCTGTACTAAAAATACAAAAATTAGCTGGGCGTGGTGGCACGTGCCTGTAATCCCAGCTACTCAGAAGGCTGAGACAGGAGAATCACTTGAACCCAGGAGGCAGAGGTTGCAGTGAGCTGAGATTGCACCACTGCACTCCAGCCTGGGCAACAGATTGCGACTCCGTCTCAAATAATAATAATAATAATGTCGATCCTTGCAAAATATAGTAATTAAGAAAATCAATCCTTTATCACAAACCCTTGTAGCAGAACACATCTCCTCACATATACAAGCATTGTGCCTAGGGTGGATGCGTTCCTTCTCTTACTTTCAGGAACGTCCTACTCTATCTATGGAATAGCTGTCCTTTCACCACTTTACTTTCTTAATAAACTTGCTTTTTTGCACTGCAGACTCACCCTGAATCCTTTCTTGCATGAGATCCAAGAACCCTCTCTTGGGATCTGGATCAGGACCCCTTTCCTATAATACTGGCCATTTGGAGATGTGTGCCCTAACCAGGCCATACTCCCGTTGCCCTGTGACCATCCATGCTGTGGCTACTGTTGCTGAAGCTGAACCTCAAGGTTACTGTTAAATAGGGTAAGCCAAATAACCGTGGCTCAAGCTGGGCCACTTGCTCTAATTATTACCACCAGGATTATTGCAGATGCCAGCACAGGCTCTGGTCATTCCTTATGATGTACTCTTTGGAGAGATGTACAATTTGTTGGCTAATGGGTCAACACCAAAAATGGCCCAGCCTTACCACCTTCAAACTCTTATGGTTCATGTAGGTGTTTCCTTGGGCCCCAAACCTGCCTTCAAGATGGCTGTGTTGAGAGCAGATTGACTGATGCAAGGTTCACTTTTCCCAGCTGACCTCCTAGCCTGCCTTTTTCCTGTTTTCATGGTAAAGATTTCCCAGGATCTCACTGCTCTTTCCTGTTGCCTAATTTGAGTTAGGCCACCAAAGTCCATCAAACAAATTTGACTCATTTGGACTTGGGATGCAAAAAGACAACTTCTCACTTCCATTCCCCTCAAGAGTACCCTCATGTGTTGAAGGCTCTGATCAACACGCATCCTAATTCCCAGCAGCATCTGAGTTTCCTCAGCAATGGATACGTTTGGGGGTGGGAGGAGATGTCTAAAGCTATCAAAATGTCCTGTTGCATCACAAAAGCACCTTCTCTCACTCTCTCAGCCAAGAAAAGGTAACTTGAAGGGTTGAGTCCCCAGCAGAGTCGGATTTTCTATGATGTTAATGAAGCTTAGGTGTCACTTGCCCTGGCTCCTTCCAAGTGACAGGGGAAGGATCTTACAATGTGTTTGCAAGCTTATATATTTTTGTAAAATTTGTGAAAGTAAGATATCTTGTGGCCAAGCGCCGTGGCTCACGCCTGTAATCCCAGCATTTTGGGAAACTGAGGCAGGTGGAGCATGAGGTCAGGAGATTGAGACCATCCTGGCTAACACGGTAAAACCCCGTCTCTACTAAAAATACAAAAAATTAGCCAGGTGTGGTGGCGGGCGCCTGTAGTCCCAGCTACTCAGGAGGCTGAGGCAGGAGAATGGCGTGAACCCGGGAGGTGGAGCTTGCAGTGAGCCAAGAATGAACCACTGCACTCCAGCCTGGGTGACGGAATGAGACTCTGTCTCAAAAAAAAAGATATCTTGTATTCTTTTTCTTAAAGAAGTTCTCTCCCCCCAATTATATAAACTTTATGCTCCTCAAAATCTGGATCCATCCCTGATTTCTGGCAAAACTTTGTGAAAAGTTGTTTGTTGTTTTAACTAAGAGGAAAAATGGCATAAAGAATCCAGCTGACCTAATAACATTTCTCCTTCTACTTCTTACTAGCTGTTATGATGCAAGGAATGTTACTTAATCTCTCTGAACTTGAGGTTCCCAGCTAGAAAATTGAGATAATAGTGTATATCATGGAGTATTGCTGTAGGAATCTATTATTACCACCAGGGATATTGCAGATGGGATCATATAGTACCTAATATGGTGTTTGTCACATAATAGATAATCAAAAGTATTGTGTGTTATTGTGGTAATTATTACTTTGTAAACTGTATAAACATCTACCTTGGAGGGCTGGAAACTTATTTCGCATGTTTCCCACATTCCTATTTATTCTCATGTTGTACCTAGACCTGACTAAACAAAGCCTTGAACATGAAGGAAGAAGCCAGAAGAACTGGGCTCAGCCTTGAACTCTTAACTGAGTAATTAAATTGCCAAGCACTATTATCTCCTTGCTAATCTCAAATTTGAGGTGTTCTGGGTAATTACATTGCCTTGCCTATATATATATATATATATATATGAAATCTCTAGATAGATAGATTGTTTTTCAGACATGGTCTTGCTCTGTCACCCAGGATGAAGTACAGTGGTGTGACCACAGTTTACTGCAGCCTTGACCTCCCAGGCTCAAGGGGTCCCCCAACCTCAGCCTCCTGAGTAGCTGGGACTACAGGCATGTGCCACCACACCTGGCTAATTTTTTGTGTTTTTTTTGTAGATATGGGGTTTTGCAGGCTGTTACCGAACTCCTGGGCTCAAATGATCCACCCACCTTGGCCTCTCAACTTGCTGGGATTACAGGTGTGAGTCACCCTGCCCAGCCCAATATTATATTTTTAAAAATTCATATGTAGGCAAGAAGTCTAGAAAATGTCCTTCATAACCATGCACTTTTGGGCTAAACCTTAAAGGGAAAATCTGACACTGAAAGTATAATATAAGGGTCAACATTCTTTCAAAGGTGATTGTAAAAGGGCAAGTTGGTGGTCTTCAGCTCATGTTGATATGTCAATTCAAATGCCAGTGCCCAGAAACAGAGCAGTTCTTTTTTTTTTTTTTCCAATTAAAGTGCCAAACATTTTAAGTCGTCCAACTTCATCCAATTCTTAAGTTGAAAAAAAAAAGTATTATTTAGTCATATCCTCAATTTAAAAGATGTAAATTATATATTAATACATAGATGCTCTAATGAAAAAGGCTCAGGAATGAAGGGCAATACTATATCTCAAGGACCCTCAAGGAATTATTTAGGTTGATACATTTCTTATAATTACTTAGTTGGCTGTTTGCCTGTGGGTCATACACTAATTCACTGTAACCACAGCTTGTAATTGAAATGCTGTTTTAGTTAAAGAAGATAACATGACTGTGAATCCTTCTATGAAAGGATTTCAGTCCAAGGCATTTAATTCTGCTTCAGATTTGCTAGATGAATGTAAGTGTTGTATCTCCTGAGTACTTAAAATAGGTGCAGAGTATCTCACAGCCATCTTGATTCAAGTGTATAAATATTTATGCAAAGCCCTAAGCTAGGCTGGGTGCTGTAATTGATTGCAAATGGAAACCTTTCTCATTATGTAAATTAGTAAACTATTTGCTTCCTTCTATTAGCTTTGCTGTTTGAAGTCATTTTCTAGTAATTTATTTAATAAAAATAATTAGTGTCTATTGCCATAAACTATCTAACACAGTAGACACATAAATGCTGATTATATCAGATCGTTAAGTGCTAAGGGGAATTTTGGATGTAAAAGATATGGTCTCTGTCCCCGAGTACTTTCTCAAAGTTGATGCCCAAATCCCAGTTGAGTGAACTGGGCAGTGATGGTCCCCAGAAGGGCGTAGCACCTAAGGCAGACTAAAAATTGTGGCCAGAGTGATGATACAGGTGCCAGATATTGAGTTTGCTCTATGTGCTAGACACTGCACTAAGCAATCCACATTCATTATTTCATTCAATGGGAACAAAAAAACATGCTATAGAGAATACTACCACCCCTGTTTTACAGATGAGGAAACTGAGGCTTCGAGAGATTCAGCAATTTGCCTTAGGACACAGAGGTAGAAAGTGGCAGGCAGTCTGACTCTGGAAGCCAACACTGTTTCCTATTATACTAACCCTGAATAGAGAGGTAAGTATTTCTCCAAAAGTATCAGGCACCCATCCACTGAGTGGACCTGGGTCCCTTGGGGTAGTTGGTAGTCATATAAATGACTACCCTGTGCTGTGGCTCCTCTGGTCCCCTGTTGCAGCCATTCCTGCCTGCCTGCCCTCCCAGCACTGACTTGGCTCCATAGTTGTGACTTCCTCTGTTGCCTAACCCTGGGTGACAAGTCAGGACCCCAGCTTAGCTCTCAGTTCTTGCCTACTTGGTTGCTCTCCTTGCCTGCCTAAGCCAATGCTTTATAAATCACTCAGTCTCAGGTATTTTTTTTTTATAACAATGCAAGAATGGCCTGACACACCTCTGTAACAACTTCTGCCATTCTATGCCCTGGGATCTTCAGGAACAGACAGTGAGGCTCCTTTCTGCCAGCTCTTTCTCCCACATGCTTATAGACCAAGTCTGTGAGCCTGTTGCCTGGCTTCTCAAGTCACAAATGAGTGAGCTGTAAATAAAATTAACAATTAGCGTTAACCTTAACCTTTCTATTATCCAAAGGCAAATCTACTTGAAATATAAATATGGAGAATCTGCTTTCTTCTCCTACCTTATCTCTCACCAACTTCCTATGCCCCTGGCTCTTGCCCTTGATGCTCCAGCCAACTGGATTATCATCATCAGCCCCCTAACCCACTGTACTATTTTTGGCTTCTGGGTCTCAGTATCTGCTGCTTGCTTGGCTGGTGCTAGCTCTACTTGTTTGTCAGGTCTAATCTCAGATGTCTGCCCTTTCAGGAAATCTTTCCAGATTCTACCGGAATGCTAAAACAAACAAACAAACCCTGAGTTACTTTCCCTTCCTTTGTGCTTCCCTATCTGAACACCTAAGTAGTGTTTTACTTCTCTGTTCACACATCAGTCTTTTCCATTGGGATAGTCATATTAGCTGTGATAGCTGTAATTCTAACAACTAGTACAGTGCCTGGCATAAACCAGATGCTTGATCAATAGCTGTTGAAGGAGTGAATTAGTTTGTTAATCTTATTTCACTTCATAGGTCAAGTTGGCTGGAGGAAGTGTGCACTTTTTCTAAATTTATTCCCATTGAGCATCAGCATTCTTGTCCAGTTCATCTGAAGTATCCATGTGCTGCCCCTCCACCCCACTCCACTTTTTAAAGGATAATTGTGTTCTTCTGAGCTTATAGAATATTTCTTTTCATCCTTCCTCATTGTCCATCCCCTACCTGCAAACACACACATGAGAGTGGCCCTGAAAAGTCAGTGGAAACTCTTCTCCCCCACTCCTTTCTCACTGGGGACTTGTGGACTAGGCATTCCTGGTAATTCCTTACAGTTTCTCTAGACTTATTTTCTACCCTCTTCCCCTCCGTATTTCCATCTACCTTTCCCCACTCTCTGTATTCCATGAGCATTTCCAACAATAGACAAAACAAACAGACAAATTATGAAACAATGAATTTCTGAATCTCCAAATAGGTTAAGCACAATTCCCAAGTATTCCATTGCTGGAATTCATTCCATGCCATTCCCCAACATTTAAAATCTGTTGGGAAATGGTTCAAAAAGACATCCTTTTTATCTGGAAAGATAGCAGAACATATTGAAAATACATATAGAACATATTGAAAATACATAGAAAAATTGCCTGCAAACCAAGTTATAAACCAAATAGCTAACATTGGTTATATAGGGGATGGGAAACATTTAAACATAAATAAAAAGGTTAAAAATATTCTCATAACCCTTCAACATAAGCTTTTTTTTAAATTTTAAGTCTTACTCCTTGTTTTAGGGAAACAAATAAGGGGTAACAGATATAGCAAAAATAAGGAAGTTATAAATATTGCAAAGTTCTTTCAGAAAAGGCTCCTGGGTCCATTTCTCTTGGCACAGAGCTTTGGCATTTTACTATATTAAGACTTTGGTATTTTGTTATCTAAACGGGCCAGGGCAGGTCATTTGCTGTGTCTCTCCTTTCTGGTGACAGTTAGCTGATGACAGGCTGGTGACGGGAGGCCTGGGGTGCTGCCATCAACGGAAATCTCTCTCGGTCCCAACCATGAAGGTATCAAAATAATCAAGGAAGTGGTACTCCGGGGGTAAATGTTAAGATGGCTCCCTCCTTCTGCAGACAGCCTAGGAGCTAAAAAGAAAGTGACCGAGATCAAGTACCTGCAAACTTGTTAGTTTTTATGGACTGAAGGTAGTTATCTCAGATAATGTGTGGGAAAAAAAATACAAAACTTTAAAAGCAAAATCTCTGAACAAAGTTATTCATTATAATGTGTCAAAGTTTTATTTAAGCCACTAGTGAGGGAACTGGAAATTAGACAACTAGACAAAAGAATTGGCTTTTCCAAATGCTTACACACACCACACACACACACACACACACACACACATGCATGTATACAGTAAGCAAAAGAAAATATTTGCTAATTTAGATATAAAATTGGCTAACTTTCTACAGGGCAATAAAACTATAACATCTTCGGTGTTAATTTATCTAAAGCTTATAAAACATACCACCTGATCAAATCCTTCAGGGTAACCTCTAACTTTACAGCACTGTAACACTATTGGCCCTTTTATCAGTTGTGGGTTGTTAGTCAAATATACTTTGTAAACAAAGTTACAATGCACACTAGAATCAGAAAGAATGGACCAGAACTACATGGTTTGACTCCACTTCTGGACTAGAGAGTCTCCTTCCAGTATTAACTTTGGAAGTTTTCCAAGTTTACCTTTGAAAGGGAGCCAATATTCTTTTATACCACAATTGCTAGAATTGTACATAAAGCAGGGACAAGGCTCGAGGAGCCATGTCTAGGGATTCAACCCATAACTTTAGCATTTGGAATGTGTGGAATCTGTTTTTGGCTGCTTAGAAACCTTTTTTACTCACCAGCTAGTTCCTCACTGAGTTCTATTTAGGCAAAATGATCATTCCCTTTCTATAATAGCTGCCTTCACAACCAAAGCTGCTTCTCTTAAATGCAAGAGTCAGAGAACTGTTTGCTCTTAAATGCAAGAGTCAGAGAACTGTTTGTAAAACAGGACCAAGAGAAATCTTGGTGGCAGAGATTATTTTTTCCCCTCTTTACCTTTGTATTCACATTCCTAACATAGAACCTGGCATAGCAGGCATTTAGTAAATGAAGTAAGCATATACAATCTTAGCTAGACTATAAATGCTTCTTGCTGAAGAAGTTTACCTAATGCTGGAATGTATTGAGATTGGATAAATGGAGTTTGTTAATTGCCTACTTGAATTTCAGTATCTTTTCAGAAAGTAAGACAACTGGATATTGTGTTAACTTCACCTTTATGCCTTTGATTATGTAAAATATTTTCTAAATTTTTTCATTCATTTCTCTCTCTCCACAGATAGATAGATAGATAGATAGATAGATAGATAGATAGATAGATAGATAGATAGAGACAGAGCGAGACTCTGCCTAAAATTAAAAAAAAATTTTAGACAGAGTCTTGCCCTGTCACCCAGGCTAGAGTGCAGGGGTGCCATCTCGGCTCACTGCAACCTCTGCCTCCCCAGTTTGAGCGATTCTTGTGCCTCAGCCTCCCAAGTAGCTGGGACTACAGGCACATACCACCAAGCCCAGCTAATTTTTTGTATTTTTAGAAGAGAGAGGGTTTTGCCACATTGGCCAAGCTGGTTTCAAACTACTGGTCACAAGCAATCCACGCACCTCGGCCTCCCAAAGTGCTGGAATTACAGGCATGAGCCACCACGTCTGGCCCATTCCTCTATATTTGTGATGATGAGTTTCCAAAATTTGTCTCATAAATGCTTCAAGAGAGACAGTAATTTAAATGTGTTCCCAAATTTGGCTGGTTTGTGATTTTTTTTATTTTTTATTTTTGAGACCGAGTCTCGCTCTGTCACCCAGGCTGGAGTGCAGTGGCACAATCTCAGCTCACTGCAAGCTCCACCTCCTGGGTTCATGCCATTCTCCTGCCTCAGCCTCCCGAGTAGCTGGGACTACAGGTGCCCGCCACCACACCTGGCTAATTTTTTGTATTTTAAGTAGAGATGGGGTTTCACCGTGTTAGCCAGGATGGTCTCGATCTCCTGACCTTGTGATCTGCCCACCTCGGCCTCCCAAAGTGTTGGGATTACAGATGTGAGCCACCGCGTCCGGCCTGGTTTCTGATTTTTAAAAAATTATTAATTTATCTCCTTTGGGGGCAACATTAACTTCTCAGTTAACAGAAATAAATGTAGCACTTTTTTGCTTCATAGTCAGTTGGCATTAACTGCTACTTTCTTCAGACTAGTAAGGAAGAAGCTGTTTTCAAGACTGGCATATAACAATCTCAGTTAATGGACACTTTAGTATTTCCACAAAATGTATAAAAGCATTCAAGTATGTTCTTTTCCTAGTGACACAGTCTTGGGAAGAATCTTATCATCACACAACAGCATTTAACTGTTTTGTGTGTGCATTCGTGTGTGTTTGTGTGTGTGTGTGTGTATGTGTTAGAAAGATAGAGAGAGAGAGAGACGAGATCTTAAATGTTTGATTGCCTTTGAGAAACAGTCTAGATTTGATCCCAGGTCACATGAGCTCTGTGCTAAGGCACAACCAATCCCCTTTTTCCCCTCTGGCTGCCTTACAAGAAGACCAGGAGGGTTCCTGAGCCTCCTAATTCAGATTCAGCTGTATTTTCAGCTGTGTTTCACACTGACAGGCAGGTTTTAGATCCCACATCATTCCAGTCCTGTAGGTGGGGCAGGATGCAATTGTGTTCTCACAAAACCTGCGACTTAAAGAGAGGAAAAAAAGGAAACACTCTAAAATCAAGCGATACCTTCAATTCCATCAGGACCTGGTGGAAAAAAAAAAGAATCAAGTGATATCTGATCCTCACAGGCAAAGATAAAAATTCCACAGTGGAAGCAGTTGTATTTCCTGCATTAAAGAAAGCTCCAGGAAATTGTGAGCCACAATTCCAGTGTTCTTTGAGACCACTGACATCTCTCTGTCCCTGCCAAGTGGGAGGTTCAAATGAATATTTTACTTCTCCCAGTGGACTGGGGTCCATTTGAACCCGGAGGAATGGAGATTGATTGAGACGGAATGCTTGATTTTTCTTGTTCATGGTTCATATCTTCTGTCTCTAAAGAGAGATCACTGAATCCTTGTGGTTTTCTACCCTCTTCTCTTCTCAGGTTATATGTAAATAACTATACACATGAGATAAAAGCAAGGAAACAGGTTAAGGTAAAATACAATATTTCTTTTATAGCCCTTCCCCAAACCCTTCCTCATTGCATCTGGAAACCTATATCTGTGTTTTTTTAAATGAGTCTAGCATCTTTTCTTTAGCAGAAACATAGTAAAAAGTCTTAGAGGTCAGTGAAACCCTGGACTATAAGAAAAGTAGGGCATAGCAACTTAATATGCTTGGGAAAGTCAGTATGAACTCAGGACTTTAAAATGACATATTTTCCAGCTCTGTGACTTCTCAAATGAACCAACAGCCACAGCAGGGGCACTCACTCATCACCAACTCTCATGTAGACTTACAAGGCCCAAATTTGGGTCTTTGATAATTTTCTCCACTAGAAGGAGCCTGAACTCTTTGGATTGTGGCCATTTCCAAGATATAAGACAGAAAAAAAAAACCAAAAAAACCCTAAATCGGTCAGGAAATATTATTCTTCCATTGGGAGAAAACAAGGATTCTTAAAAAACAAACAAACAAACAAACAAACAAAAAACATTAGAGGCTGGGCATGGTGGCTCATGCTTGTAATCCCAGCACTTTAGGGGACTGAGGTGGGAGGATTGCTTGAGCCCGGGAATTCAAGACCAGCCTGCGCTACATCATGAGATCTTGTCTCCACAAAAAATACCAAAAAATTAGCTGAGTTTGGCTGTGCGTGCCTGTAGTCCCAGCAACTTGGGAGGCTGAGGTGGGAGGATCACTTGAGCCTGGGAGGTCGAGCTGTTATTGGGCCACTGCATTCCAGCCTGGATGACAGAGCAAGACTGTGTCTCCGTATCTATGTATATAGTTTGTCTGCTTTGCCTTTCAGCACTTGCTTGCTCTCTCTCGCACTCTCTCTCTCTCTCTATATATATGTATTAGAGCAAGTGCTGAAAGGGCAAAGGAGACAAATTAAAAGTGTTCTCATTGGCTTAGTTTTGAAAAATTAAGAATCAAAAATGATTATTTGTGTTATTTTAAGTTCAAAATGATACTCAAAAGAAAAAAATTTAAATAAAGTGTAAGTAGAAAGGTGGATATAAAACGAGAATAATGAAGACAAATAGATTTGTTCAAGTCTTATTAATGAAAGTAATTAGTAAACTAGTAAATAAGTAATTTTTAAAAGTGGGTAGCTTTTTTCAATTAATTATCTTGCTAAAAGACTATTTTTAAAAGAGAGCATTATATCTGTATGACTGTCTTGGGTAGATATAAAATAAATCCATGTGGAAGATTTTACTTAACTCATTAATTTTTTTTTTTTTCTTGAGGCAGAGTCTCACTTTGCCGCCCAGGCTGGAGTGCAGTAATGCGATCTTGACTCACTGCAACCTCCGCCTCCCAGGCTCAAGAAATTCTCATGTCTCAGCCTCCTGAGTAGTTGGGACTACAGGCGCCAGGCTAATTTTTTTGTATTTTTGGTAGTGACAGGGTTTCACCATGTTGGCCAGGCTGGTCTCGAACTCCTGGCTTCAAGAGATCCACCCACCTCGGCTGCCCAAAGTGCTGGAATTATAGGAGTGCGCCACCACGCCCGGCTAGATTTTACTTAACTCATTAATCAGGGAACCAGTGCTATGTTACTACTTGGTCAAAGGAGAATTTAAAGAATCACCTATATATAAGCAATAAGGAATGCCAAGATAAATTTACAAACAAATGCAAAATGAATCTATCCACAAGGCAATAATCAAGTGCATTCCACTTTAGTTTCTTTTCTATGGACAAGAATCTGTTGTGCTACTGTCAGCTCACTACAACTTATAGAATTATAAAATAGTTCAAAGACAATGAAACCTAGAAAAATGTGCTAGACAGGGCAGCCAATCATTTTTTGTTGTCTTTCAAAATATTTTACAATTTTTCCTGACAGCCTGTTTATGAACTATAGAAAGGTCTTTATTTCTATGTAAGGGAAAGAATAAACACAGGGAACATCAAAGAAGTAGATATTGTTTCAAGAAAGAGAACAATTGATCAACACTAGTAGTCAAATGAAATAGCCGGGAAAATGAAGGTTTGACAGTTAATCAGCAGACGTAATAACCATGCAGGAACATAACGTGTTCCAAGAAAATTAAGGAGCCAGATATCCCAGAGGAATTAGCTACATAGAGTCAATCCTTTACCACCCAGGAGAAGATATTCCTACACCTTTGCTGTGCAAAGTACTTGCATGGTTCAACAGCCAGTAGCATTGGCATCTCTTAATCCAGGCCCTACTCCAGCTTTACTAAACCAGAGTATATACGTTAACAAGATTCTCAGGTGGTTTGCATGCACCGTGAAGTTTGCAAAACTCTGAACTAGATATGCTACTTATTATTATGAGATATTCATGAGACAGAAGTCTCCCTTTATACCTTCAGGCCGGCCCATCATATTAGAGTGGCAGGACTATTGGTTAGGTACAGGCAGACATAGAAAACATGAGATAATTTATCATTTTGTAGAGAGAAACCATGCATTGGAAAATTCAAATCTATAGGAAAGGCAATTGATTAGAAGCAAAAGTGAATTTTAGTTGTAATAGAGGTTTAATTTAAGTTCTAGTAATTTGAAGATGAATTATTTTGGGCTGTGTGATCAGATTCCAAATCCAATGGAGAAACAATCATTTAACCACCCAAATCCTGCAGTGCTGGTGATCAGTATAATATTGCATGAGTGCTTTGTCTCTAGTTTAAGTTGTTTAAAACATTTACAAGAACCTGATATATTAAATTTGTGATTTTAAGTGATTATTTGGCATATAATTAAAGAAGTTTATAATCAGTGTTTGAATAGCTGGGAAATTTTTCTTTTTTTTTTGGAGACGGAGCTTCACTCTGTCGTCCAGGCTGGAGTGCAGTGGTGCGATCTCGGCTCACTGCCAGCTCCGCCTCCCGGGTTCACATCATCCTCCTGCCTCAGCTTCCCGAGTAGCTGAGACTACAGGCACCCGCCACCACGCCTGGCTAATTTTTTTTTTTTTTTTTGTATTTTTAGTAGAGACGGGGTTTCACCGTGTTAGCCAGGATGGTCTCGATCTCCTGACCTCGTGATCCGCCCGCCTTGGCCTCCCAAAGTGCTGGAATTCCAGGTGTGAGCCACCATGCCCGGCCATAGCTTGGAAATTTTAAGTTGTTAGATCTGTTATTTGGTTTATCAGTTGTATGAATAGTATATGAGTGTTTACAGTAACCATTTAATATTTAAAGAAATATTAATTGCTTAATGTATCAGTCAGGTTTTTGCTGCAATATTGACATGAAAAAACTCCCAAATTACTTATTTTATATTCCTGACCTGCAGGTGGGCTGGGGAGGTTCTCATTCAGTCTGTGAGTTTAGTATGTTTTACGTGTTTCTATTCTGGGACCAATGGTTACCTAGGGTTATTCTCATGGCAGATGGCAGAAGAGTAAGGGAGGAGAATGGAAATGTGATGGCTAAAAACGGACATGTTCTCTTTTCCACCCACATTCCATTGTCTAAAGCAAGAGATGTGGCCAAGCCCAACATCAAAGGAGTAGAATGACTGGGCATGGTGGCTCCTGCCTGTAATCCCAGCACTTTGGAAGGCCAAGGTGGGAGGATTGCTTGAGCCCAGGAGTTTGAGATCAGCCTGGGCAACGTAGGAAGGCTCTATATCTAAAATAAATAAATAAATAAATAATTAGCCAGGCACGATGGCATACGCATGTACTCCCACTTACTTGGGAGGCTGAGGTGGGAGGATCACTTGAGCTTGGGAGGCTGAGGCTGCAGTGAACTATAATTGAGCCATGCACTCCAGCCTGGGTGACAGAGCAAGACCTTGTCTCAAAAACAAAAACAAAATAATCCAAAGGAGTAGAATGCTTTACCTACAGTGAAACATGCAAAGGTGGGGAGGGAAAGAATTGTGAGTAAATAATGTAATTTCCCACTCTTAATAAATCTATGAGATTAAAATATTAGATATATAAGTGCAAATAGTCATGATCATTCTTCATGCACAAAAGCCTCACATAAATGACTTTATAGCAAAGTTCTGAGTTATGAAAGAATCTTTTGTTTTTGGGGTCAAATGCAATGTAATGTGAACTTATTATTTATTTGAGTGTTTTTGTAGCAGGATTGCAAAATTACTTGTGACACAGAAATTTAAAAGTGATTTAATTTCTTTATTTTGTTTAGAGCTTATTTAGTCTTGTGACCTGGTAGGTGGTGGGAAAGAAAAACAAAACCAAAAAACACAAATTAATCTAGTTTAAAATGTATTCTGATCCAGTCATTTAAACCACCCCTTATGTAATTCTCAGGTTCTCAGACTTCTCCCATTTTCACCCCTTCATTGCTTTCCTACCTGGAAGTACGTGGGGGAGGGGTATAGTTTATTGTATTCTTATGATATAGGGTGGGAAGAGGAGTCTCTGTGGCCTTAATCTTGGTTCTTGAGTGTGCATTGATTAGTACCTATTGAAGTTCACCCAAGTTTTGGCATTAGACTTCAATGGCTGCTAAAGTTGTCTATTTTTTCCTGGTTTAGTCAAGGCCTAGTCACCCTTCCTTGTTGGCTTGGCCTACCTTCAGCTCTCTCTGTCTACAGACCTTTCTGAATCTCTCCCTTATCCAGCCCCCAGTCAGGCTATTCATCCTGAAGACTTTCGCTGTGGGATCATCTATCCCAGTGCCACAGCAGGCCCCATGGCAGGCTTGTGGCTTTCAACTCCATGTCCATGTTACATAGGTACCAATGTAGGCTTTGGAGTGCACATTAGGAACTCTCTCTCTCTTTCTCTCTTTCTCTCTCTCAAGGACCTTAGCACTCCAGCCTCCTAATCATGCCAGGAAATCTCGAGGTGAAGACACTTGGCAGAACTGACCTGGAATCTCAAATAGGCAAAATGACCACCTTGGAGCACAAGTTTCTAACCATCCACCTTTCCCTTCCCCTGTTTCCTGTTTTCCTTCTTGCCATTCCCTGGACAATAAGAGGAAGGTTTTCTTTTGCTTCTCTTCTATCACATCCTGTTTCTACCACAGAGTGGGAAGCTTCTTGGCAAAATGTCATAGGCAAAAGAGAAAATCTCTATGATTTGAATTGCCAAGTCTGGCTCCTAACATGTGAAGTAGGAGTCAAAGAGATGTGGAAAAATCTTCTCTTTCACCATAACAGTTGTCTCATTACAAAATCCTACTTTACATGCCAGAAGCTGACTATTGCCTCTTTCATTCCTAATTACTACCCTCCCCCCGAATCACACAGACAGATGCTTTGAACTCTTTAAAGAGAAGATCGTGACTAGGAAAAACAAAAGAGAAAAGCGTGTGATTTTTTCAGAACACTGCTGCTGTTACACCGACACTTTACATTTGTCAGGGCACGAGTTGAATAGCATTTCAGAAAATCAGATTTGTTTCCATCTTTAGATCAATAACCTTCTTAAGGCAACATGGTGGAGAGCAATCTTAGACATACCTGACAGTCATGGAGTTTATGTTTTTGTGTATTTGGGGGGGTTGTTGGGCAGCCAGGGGTGATGAGAATTATCCAAGAATAGGAAAGAGAAATAAATTTGTCATCATCAAATTACCTATCATTACGGGCTAAGCAATAGGAATCCTTGTCCTGTTTATCATCCACCCTTCGTTGCTGATCAAAAGATTTGCATTGTCATGATCCCTGTGTCATCTGTGGTGAGACCATAGGATATACAGCCTTAGGACAATAAGTTGCCACTCTGGCATTCAGCCACTCAGAAGGAAATACATCTCTTCTACCAGTCATCTGGGAAGATTAGGATCTTGATTAAGAGTACTGTTCTAATCAGAGCCCTAATTCACAGTGTTAATGCTACTCGCTTTTCAGTGCTTTCACGAAATGGAAACCATGTCATACACATCATTCAGCTTATAAAATCCTACCAGAGTAGAGTTTTGTAGAATTTTCTATAGGAGGTTTCAAACCAATCTCTGCTTCCATCAGGACTTGCCAAAATCTGGAAGATCAGCTGATTTGTCCAATGAGAGGGAAAGGTCATACCTACTGCTTCTATTCTCTTACTGTCCTGGCAGCTGGGGTTGGCAGATATACCTTGATAACAAAACACTTTGATAGCATCGTGCCTTGTGGAGTGATACTCTGAGAGTTACAGCCTTTTTCATAGAAGACAGTGTTTCTTTCATCTCTCTCCCTGGACCTTTAAAGTCTTTTTAAAACTCAGAATCACATTGATATAAACTTTATGGGACAATTCAGACTCTTAGATTAATTATCCAGTCAAGAGGAGAGCTGCAGATATTTTAGAACCATTCTAGGCAAAGACAGAAACAGCATTTTAGAGACTGCTTCTGTATTACTCACTACTCTCAGCAATATTAGCTTAATTGGCATGAGCATGAGGCCAGTGAGACTAAGGTTATGTGTTCACACCTCCAGAACGCAGTCATCTTGATGCTGTTTCTTTTTTTTTTTTTTTTTACAAAAAAGCAAATCCTTTATTTTTTGCCAATTTAATCCTTTCATTTGAGTAAAATTTTGTTGACAACACTGTTTTTTTTTGTAGTTCAGCTGACATTTTCTTTTTTTTTATTTTATTATTATTATACTTTAAGTTTTAGGGTACATGTGCACAATGTGCAGGTTAGTTACATATGTATACATGTGCCATGCTGGTGTGCTGCACCCATTAACTTGTCATTTAGCATTAGGTATATCTCCTAAAGCTATCCCTCCCCCCTCCCCCCACCCCACAACAGTCCCCAGAGTGTGATGTTCCCCTTCCTGTGTCCATGTGTTCTCATTGTTCAGTTCCCACCTATGAGTGAGAATATGTGGTGTTTCGTTTTTTGTTCTTGCGATAGTTTACTGAGAATGATGATTTCCAATTTCATCCATGTCCCTACAAAGGACATGAACTCATCATTTTCTATGGCTGCATCATATTCCATGGTGTATATATGCCACATTTTCTTAATCCAGTCTATCATTGTTGGACATTTGGGTTGGTTCCAAGTCTTTGCTATTGTGAATAGTGCCGCAGTAAACATACGTGTGCATGTGTCTTTATAGCAGCATGATTTATAGTCCTTTGGGTACATACCCAGTAATGGGATGGCTGGGTCAAATGGTATTTCTAGTTCTAGATCCCTGAGGAATCGCCACACAGTGACTTCCACAATGGTTGAACTAGTTTACAGTCCCACCAACAGTGTAAAAGTGTTCCTATTTCTCCACATCCTCTCCAGCACCTGTTGTTTCCTGACTTTTTAATGATTGCCATTCTAACTGGTGTGAGATGGTATCTCATTGTGGTTTTGATTTGCATTTCTCTGATAGCAAGTGATGGTGAGCATTTTCTCATGTGTTTTTTGGCTGCATAAATGTCTTCTTTTGAGAAGTGTCTGTTCATATCCTTTGCCCACTTTTTGATGGGGTTGTTTGTTTTTTTCTTGTAAATTTGTTTGAGTTCATTGTAGATTCTGGATATTAGCCCTTTGTCAGATGAGTAGGTTGCGATGCTGTTTCATGACCTTATATGAGTATCTCAACCCTAACGAGCTGCCCTTGGTCACAAGGGAAGCAAACAAGTGACTGAAGTGATGTCTCACGCTCAGGTCTTACTGATCTCTTAGATCCTTACTCATCCTATGAACCTAGGAGACCCTAATTGTATCATGGCTTCAGGGTCTCAAGATTTTCAATTTTTGCTGCAAAACTTGTCATATTCAGTCACTGGTTACGGGTCTCCAAGTTTAAATATTTTGTTATATCTGTTTTTTTTTTGTTTTTTTTTTTTTGACGGAGTCTCACTCTGTCACCCAGGCTGGAGTGCAGTGGTGTGATCTTGCTCACTGCAACCTCTGCGTCCCAGGTACAAGCAATTCTCCTGCCTCAGCCTCCCAAGTAATTGGGACTACAGGCGCGTGCCACCACGCCTGGCTAAATTTTTGTATTTTTAGTAGAGACAGGGTTTCACCTTGTTAGCCAGGATTGTCTGAATCTCCTGACCTCGTGATCCGCCACCCTTGGCCTCCCAAAGTGCTGCGATTACAGGCATGAGCCACCGCACCCGGCCAATATTTTGTTACATCTGAACTGAGGTCCCTACTGGTTCTTGATTCTAGGCACCAAATTTAGACGGATTCAAAGATTCCTCAGACCCCAGGAGGAGCCCCAAGAAAATTTAATATTTTTAATATATAAAACAGTGATCTTCCTCAACTGGATGGGGGGTGGGCACTGTTTTTGAAAGAGCCATTTAAGAATCTGTGACAGAAAGCCAGCCACAGTGGCTCATGTCTGTAATCCCAGCACTTTGGGAGGCTGAGGCAGGAGGATCGCATGGGCCCAGGAGTTGGAGGTTGCAGTGAGCCATAATTGTGCCACTCTACTCCAGCCTGGGCAACAGAGTGAGACCCTGTCTCTAAAAAAAAGAAAGAAAAATCTCCAAAAGGAGGCATTAATTTTAAAACATTACTTAATACTATAATGTACTTTGGGAATAGGATATTACATGAACTTTTCCTGCTATATCAGAGTTTTGGCAGAGGCTTCATAGGGCAAAAATAATACAATAGGTATCAGCTATTCTCACATCCTAAAGAAAAGGCTGGCCACCTTGGGCTGGCCACATTTATTCTGCTGTCATCTGCCCATGACCCACTCCCAGGTTATCTCAGAGGATGGGAAACATTCAAGTTTCAAGAGATTTGGAACGAGGGGCAGTGTATTAGTCCATTCTCGCATTGCTATAAAGAACTACCTGAGACTGGGTAATTTATTAAAAAAAAGAGGTTTAATTGACTCAAAGTTCCACAGGCTGTACAGGAAGCATAGTGGGGATCAGGGATGGGTGCTCAGGAAACTCAAAATCATGGCAGAAGACGAAGGGGAAGCAAGCATGTCTTACATGACTAGAAAAGGAAAAAGAAGGCACAGAGGAAGGTGCCACGCACTTTTGAACAACCAGGTCTCATGAGAACTAACTCACTATCATGAGAACAGCAAGGGGGAAAATCTGCCCCCATGATCCAATCACCTCCCACCAGGCCCCTCCTCCAACACTGGAAATTACAAATGGATGTGAGATTTGGGTGGGGACACAAACCCAAACCATATTAGGCAGGTTGCTATGCATTTCTTCTCCTTCCCTCCAAGGAAGCAGAATTGCGAGGGGAGAGACTTCACTTACTTAAAATTTATCTAAAGCCAGTGAAATAGGCTGCAATGGAGCCAGTTGGAGAACTTGAGTTGGAGGGACACAAAGACTGACATTTGACACACACCCAGGAAGTCTGAAATTGAGAGGTTGTGTCCAGGTATGACTGAGTAGAAAGCACTTCAGCAGGTCAAGAACACAGGCATATTTCCCCTAGGCCAGGGTCAATCTGACTAAACCTGGGCATGGGTTGTATCATTGCCTTGAAATGGGCCATGCCCAGGAGGGCCTCCTGATAAAGATGAGGCAACTGCAGCAGGAAGAAGCTGCAGGTGCACCTTCAGACACAGAGTGGAGGCAGGGCAGCCTGAGGGGGCAGAGACAGGAAGATGGACAGGCAAGAGGTAGGGCTTCACCCATGATCCCAAAAGTGGTATCCCAAAGAGAAGGAATACATATTTGGGAACTAGCACACCAAGGCAACTGTAGTGGTCAAGTGGAATTGCTCTGTCCTTATGCTGCTTCTCTCTTGCCCCAAACCTGTAAGGGGTTCTGACTGTAGCCAGCAGATGCGAGAAAGGATTGCTGGAGACAGAGAGAAGAAACTGATGCAGCACCCCTCTAAATCCACCTAAGCAGAAAGGAGGGGAAATGTTTTCAACTGCATCAGAGTTTAGAATTTTGATATTTCACTGAACTAAATTATTTGAGATCTGACAAAAGAAAATATTCCTTTATTACCACAGCATGGCACCTCCTTTTCCTTTTTTCATCCTAATGCATGAGTGAGTTTTGGATATATGACAACATAATGTTAATATGAGCCCAGTTAAATTATGTATTTCTTATTTCTCCGTACTCTTTTCATGGAGAGCTTTAAAAACTCTCCTAACTCCAATCATCAATTTTTATTATAAAACCTAATGGATGGTGCTTTAAATTAATTAGGAAGATTTTGATTGCAAGTAATGGAATACCTGACTAAATTTGGCTTAAACAGTAGGGGTCTATTATCTTACATTAAAAAGAAGTATAGGTGTGGGAGGTTCCAGAAGAGTTAATGATGCTTGAGCTGCTGGCTAACTATGCTGAAATTCTCTTGACTTCTCCTCATGGCAACAGGATAGCTGCCACCATTGTAAACATTACACCTTCAATCTGACAACACCAGCAAAAGGAAAGGATTTTCTTTTCATACGACTTTCTATTAATCAGGGAAAAAGAATCTGGCTGGGTCCAGTGGCTCAGGCCTATAGTCCCAGCACTTTGGGAGGCTGAGGTGGGCAGATCACAAGGTCAGGAGTTCGAGACCAGTCTGGCCAACATAGTGAAATCCCATCTCTACTAAAAATACAAAAAATTAGCTGGGTGTAGTGGTGTGCTTCTGTAGTCCCAGCTATTCAGGAGGCTGAGGCAGGAGAATTGCGTGAACCCGGGAGGTGGAGGTTGCAGTGAACTGAGGTCACGCCATTGCACTCCGGCCCAGGCGACAGTGCGAGACTCCATCAAAACAAAACAAAACAAAAAACTATTTCACTGCCTTCAGCAGATTTTGCCTTATAATTAATTCATCTTCATTGAGTCACATTCTCATCCTTAAATCAATGACTAGTAAAGGGAAATGAGAATACTGTGATTGGCTTAGACCAATTATGGTTCATTCCCAGAGGCAGAATCTACCTTTCTCAGCATATTGCTGCCTGGTGCTTGAACAAATTTGACAGTCTAATAACAATGGAGAAGGGAGGAATGGCAGTTGCACTCACAATGTCTGCTACAGAAGTCTGTGCCAAAGGCTCCTAACAGTGGAACTGCGTGGGCTGGGCTGCAGTGCTGAGTCACTGCGCTTATGTGTTGAAGATCCTCCTTAATAACAAATGCCTCTGTCATCCCTGCCCCAAGGCCTAATGCGAAAAGTTGGGTTAGAGTTTTTGACTTTTTTTTTTTTGAGACGGAGTTTTGCTCTTGTTACCCAGGCTGGAGTGCAATGGTGCTATCTCTGCTCACCGCAACCTCTGCCTCCCGGGTTCAAGCGATTCTCCTTCCTCAGCCTCCCGAGTAGCTGGGATTACAGGCATGAGCCACCAGGCCTGGCTAATTTTGTATTTTTAGTAGAGATGGGGTTTCTCCATGTTGGTCAGGCTGGTCTCGAACTCCAAACCTCAGGTGATCCACCCACCTCGGCCTCCCACAGTTCTGGGATTACAGCCGTGAGGCACCATGCCTAGCCCGAGTTTTTGACTTTTTAATTGTGAGAAATAACTACCATTCTTTGGTACACAGTGTTTTAATATAAAGCATATTATTGTTCTATATTATTTCTACTTTGCTTCAAGTATATTTGAAGAAAGAATAATATGTTATCTTTCATAGGACTAGAAATGTGAGTACCTCCCTTTGAAAATAGCGCACAAATACATAACCAAAAATGGTAAGCACTCTTATCATCATGTTTTATGTTCTTGGTGTAATAGTAACACAGTTACATATAATAATAATAATAATAATAATAATAATAATGATAGTGATATCTACCACTTGTTGAATGGTGCCAGCCACTGGGCTGAGAATATTTATACACACACACACACACACACACATTTTTTTTTCCAGTTCTCATAATGCTTTTTATTTTTTTAACTTTTATTTTAGGTTTGTGGGTATGTGTGAAAGTTTGTTACATAGATAAATGTGTGTCATGGGGGTTTGTTATACTTATTATTTTGTCACCCAGGTATTAAGCTTAGTACCCAATAGTTACCTTTTCTGCTCCTCTCCCTCCTCCCACCCTCCACCCTCAAGTAGACCCAGTGTCTGTTGTTCCCTTCTTTGTGTTCATAAGATATTATCATTTAGCTCCTACTTATAAATGAGAACAGGTGGTATTTGGTTTTCTTTTCCTGTGTTAGTTTGCTAAGAATAAGAGCCTCCAGTTCTGTCCATGGTCCTGCAAAAGACATGATCTCATTCTTTTTTTATGGCTGTGTAGTATTCCATGGTATATATGTACCACATTTTCTCTATCTAATCTGTCATTGATGGGCATTTAGGTTGATTCTTTGCTATTGTGAATAGTGCTGCCATTCACATGCATGTGCCTTTACGGTAGAACGATTTATATTCCTCTGGGATATACCCAGTAATGGGATTGCTGGGTTGAATATACTTATATATTTTTAAACCTGCATGCATAATGAATGAGATAGGATTGACTCTCTCCATTTTAGAGATGGGAAAATTAAGAGAGAGCTGGCAAGAGCAATGGCTCATGCTGGTAATCCCAGCACTTTAGGAGACTGAGGCTGAAGGATTGCTTGAGGCCAGGAGTTTGAGACCAGCCTGGACAACATAGTAAGACCCCACCTCTCTCTATAAAAAAAATAGCTGGAGAGCTAATAGAAGTTGCCCAGTTTTACACAGCTGGGAGCTGTACTTTGAATCCTGCTGACTCCAGGCGAGCCAACTGAATGACTGTGGTGTCCTGTTCTCACTAGGCTTATGATCTCACCTGCTACAGATGCCTAAGAACCACAAGGGAAAGGGGAATGGGAAGAGAGATGTTTGCTAATGGCTGAAATTGATAACCATGGGGGCAGAGTTCAAAATTCATTTCTCAGAAGACAAATCTTGAGTTACAGTTTTAGAGAAGTGTAACTGTATTGGCAAGGCTGCCTGAGGTTAAGTCCCAGCTTGACCACTTACTAGCTGCATGACCTTGGCCAAATTATTTCAGCTGTCCCTGCCTTAGTATCCTCATGTGTAAACTGGGAATAATAATAGTACCTCCATCACAGAGCTACTGTAAAGATGGAGTTAATGGATAAAGCACCTAAAACAATTGCTGACACTTAATGGGTCATTGAGAGGATGTGGAAATAATGTGAGCTTCAAGTCAGATGGGGTTGGGTTTGAATGCTGACTCTGCTACTTGCCGTGTGACCTGGGTGAAAATGCCAGGCTCTCTGTGTCTAATACATAGTTTGTGTTAATCAATGGGGTTTTAAAATATGGCCTGTTTTAATATTATGTCTGCAACACTGTCCCTTCCCCCGTTATCATTTCCTCCTATTTTGGTAGGTGTCACTTTGGTACCAAGTGACTTATTAAAATCAAGTTGATGCTGCGTTGAGTATAGCAACTCAGACTCCCCATCTTCAAAGGTAACTAGACCTCAGTTTACGATCTCAAATAATGTCTGGCCAAAGAATTGTCAAAAGTAAAACATTTAGTACTAAAAAGAAGTGGGAAACATTGGGAAAGGTGATGGCAATTATCTACTAGGTATTTTATCCTCTGAATTTCTCAGCAAAGGAATATAGCCATCTGAATAGGAGGCAAAGGTATGTGACTATTTCCTGTTTCTACTGGTGCTTATGATAATTTGAAGCAAAGGCACTGTTGCTGTAATGAATTTGGGCAATTTCCTGAGTGCCCTACTTTTTCTTCTTCCAAAATTACTTCTCCTCCTTATCTTCAATAGGTATATCAGATTACATAATTTATTTAGGGCCCTATTCTTAGCCAGATGCCATAAAAGAGAAACCTGACAAATGAATTCATCCAAAGGTGTTAGTAACCTCCATAACTGCAATTTATAATGACTGACCGAAAACAACTGCAATTTACAAAATAAGATTTTAAAAATGCATTTCTTTTTTTTTTCTTAGAGACAGAGTCTCACTGTGTCACCCAGGCTGGAGTACAATGGTATGATCTCAGCTCACTGCAACCTCCGCCTCCTGGGTTCAAGCGATTTTCCTGCCTCAGCCTCCCAAGTAGCTGGGATTATAGGTGCCCGCCACCATGCCCGGCTAATTTTTGTATTTTTAGTAGAGACGGGGTTTCACCACATTGGCCAGGCTGGTCTCGAACTCCTGACCTCAGGTGATCCACCCACCTCGGCCTCTCAAAGTGCTGGACTTACAGCCATGAGCCACCATGCCCAACCAAGAAATGCATTTCTAATAAGAGTTTAAGCTGGTGGAGATTTTAGGGGTTGGAGACTCACCCAAGGCCCCTTATAAGCTCACATTGTCTGCTCTCTTGGTCAGAAACGTCCTGGAAGCCCTGGTGGATTTGGCTTTAGTATATGCACCAAGTTATACCCTGAGCAAGATAAGTACAAGGTAGGACTCCAATGAGGGGGCAAAGATTCACTTCCTTTGATTTCTTTCCTTCCTTCCTTCCTTCCTTCCTTCCTTCCTTCTTTCTTTCTTTTTTCTTCATGTAGGGCAGAGTCTTTTCCTTAGACACAAACCAAGCTCATTGAATTGCATCAGACAAAAACCATATATTTTAACCTGAATAATAGGAACGGTTATGGCTATAATCTTGTCCTATAATTATTATTATTATTTCTGATGGCTAAGGTTAGACCTGCTCAGTAGTGCTCAGTAGTGAAAACAGGAAGTTGTTTTGTGAAATTTTTATTATCACAGACTTAAACTCCAAACGACTCAGACCAAAAGATAAACTACTGTCCTGAAATTGCTCAAGCCATTGCCCAAATGTCCACTTCCCTTTGAGCTTTATAGAGATGGCCTAAAAATACTTTAGCATTGGTAGGCACTTAGGGTTTCTGATGAGTACTTATAAGGATCACGATTTGCTAGGCTGCCATTCTGCTTTGGGATGAAATGGTAATCAATTTTACAGCCTAAGACTTTTTACAACTTAACTGACAAACCAAAAGCAATTTTCAGTTTTTCACCAGGATCTGGGGACTAGAATTCCCTACCACACTATTAAACATTTCTTGGCAGCAGCTTGTGGGATGTGCCTGTCAGCTCTTGGCAGAAGCTATAATAGAATCGTCCTTCTTCCCTCTATCACTCTAGCAATTCACAGTCGATTTATAGTACTTTCTGGGAAAGGCAATTCTCAGTCCTAAGGGACATCAAAATGAAAAGCACACCAAATGAAGTGTTTAATTTCATCAACCCGAGGATTAAGTAAAAAGTCATTTTCTCCTTTGGGCTCATAATAGAAAAATAGCCTTCTGTTAGAGAGACTTGATTATTTGAGCACTTATAAAATAAATTCCTGTCATAGATTATGTGTCATTTAAAATTGTAACAGAGAAAAGTGTTTAAATGTAAACTTGGTTGTTGATGAAAAGAGTCAAACTGTAAAATATTTTAAGAGATTTATTCTGAGCCAAATATGAGGGAGCATGGCCTATGACACAGCCCTCAGGAGGTCCTGAGTACATGTGCCCAAGGTGGTCGGGGTACAGCTTGGTTTTATATATTTTAGGGAGGATGAGACATCAATCAAATACATTTAAGAAATACATTGGTTTCATTCAGAAAGGTGGGACAACTCAAAGTGGGAGCTTCCAGGCTATAGGTAAATTTAAACATTTTCTGGTTGACAATTGGTTGAGTTTATCTGAAGACATGGGATCAATAGAAAGAAAATGTTCAGGTTAAAGGATTGTGGAGACGAAGTTTTATTGTGCAGAGGAAGCTCTCAGATTGTAGACTTCAGAGAGAGCAGGTTGTAAAATGTTTCTTATCGGACTTAAAAGGGTCCCTGGCTCTTAGTTGATTTTCTCCTGAATCTGGGAAGGGAAGAAGGAAAACAAAGGGCAAAGGGGCTTCTCTATAGAATGTGGATTTTTCCCACAAGAGACTTTGCAGGGCAAATGGCAAGGAAATATATTTTGGGGTTAAATCTTTTGATCTTATTCCTTGTCTCATAGTTTATGCCAGAGTCAGATTGGAAAGTAAGCCACGATATGCAGAGTTAAATAACACCCTCTGATGAGAATTTGTGGTTTGTAGGGCATGACTCCTCAGGCCCCTTAGGTAGGAATTTGGGCAAGATAAAAAATCAAAGCTTAGTCTTCATGGTCAATTCGTCCTTTATGGACTGACATACATTTTTTAAAAAGTAACGAATAGATCCTAAAATATATTTCAAAAGAATAGAAGCTTATTTCTTTTTAAATGAATGGACCATGTTTTTTTTTGTTTGTTAATTTTGTTGTTTTTGTTTTTTTTTTTTTTTGAGATGGAATCTTGCTCTGTTGCCCAGGCTGGAGTGCAGTGGTGTGATCTTGGCTCACTGCAACCTCCACCTCCTGGGTTCAAGTGATTCTCCTGCCTCAGCTTCTGGAGTAGCTGGGATTACAGGAACGTACCACCACCCCCGGCTAATTTTTGTCTGGACTATGTTTTAAAGCAGTTGTAGGTTTGCAGAAAATTGAGTGGAAGCTACAGGAAGTTCTTATATATCCCACTTTGCAGCCTCCCAGGCCCACTCCCCACCTTCCCCTTCCTTATGATTTCCCCTACTATTCATATCTTTCATTTGTTACACAGTACATTTGTTACAATTGATGAGCTGATATGGACACATTATTATTAACCAAAGTCCATAGTTTACATTAAGATTCACTCTTTGTGTTCTACATCTACCAGCAAATGTATGACATGCCTCTACCATTACTATCATACAGAATAGTTTTACTGCCCTAAACATCCCTTGTGCTCCATGTTATCATCTGTCCCTCTCCTCAAACCCCTGGCAACTACTGACCTTTTTCTGTCTTCATTGTTTTACCTTTTCCAGAATGTCATATCATTGGAATCATACAGTATATAGCCTTTTCAGATTGGCTTCTTTCACTTAGCAATATGCATGTAAGCTTCATCCATATATTTTCATGACTTGATGGCTTTTTTTTCATGTCATTGCTGAATAATGTTTCATCATATGGATGTACCACAGTTTGTGTATTCATTCACGTGTTGAAGGATACCTTGGTTTCTTTTAAGGATTGGCAATTATGAATAAAGGTGATATAAACATTTGTCTGCAGAGTTTTCTGTGGATATAAGTTTTCAACTCATTTGAGTAAATACCAAAGAGCATGATCGCTCCATCATATAGTAAGATGTTTAAAATTTTTAAAGAATTGCCAAACTGTCTTCCAAGGTGTCTGCACCATTTTGTATTCCTACCCAGCAGTGAATGAAAGTTCCTTTTGCTCCACCAAATCCTCACCAGCATTTGGTTGTGTTAACATTTTGAATTTTAGCCATTCTAATAGGTATGTAGTAGTTTCTTATTGTTGTTTTATTGATTTTATGCATTTCAAAGTGTATTAAAACATATTTCTACCTCCTGTATCCAAGGTTCTTAATCTTGAGTTGAGAGACGGAATTCAGGACCTTCATGAAGTTGTGTTTAAAATTGTGTGTGATTTTCTGGATAATGAGTGGAGCTTATTTTTATCATTAGAATTTAAAAGAGATTTATCACAAAGACAAAGTACCTTTGTTTTAGACCATTTTATTATTATTGTTTTAATTTAAATCACTTTTAACAGTATGGTTTCAATTTAGATTCTGTGCTGTTTGAAAAGTTAGACCATAGGCAATTGCACTTATAATTATGCAACAGATTTCTGGGGAATCTTTAATGTAACAATCACAATATTAGACACTGGAGATACAGAGCTCAAGAAAATATGATATCTGTTCTTAGGAAATTCACACTCACGTAACTCCTGTTATCAGCCAATAATCAAAGAGGAAGAAGAAAGTCTGCCCTGTCATTCTGATTACTTCTGGGTGCTCAGTCCTGGTTGTGCCAGTAGATGTCATTGTAGTGTAGGACAGCTAACCTGATCAGTTAACCTGACGGCATGGAATTCAGAAATCTCTCTTTTTGGTGCATGATGTACATTTTTAAAAAGTCATGTAGATTTTTTTCTTACTGACACAGACACAGAGCTGACATGAGTATAAAATTGTAGTTATTTAAAAATTTAGAGAATATTTTGAAGCCTAACTAAAAATATTTCTGCAAAAGAATATGCATAGCCAACAATATTATAATTTAACATATAATGTTTTAAGCTGGCAATTTGAAACTTCTAAGCTTTCATAATGATTTTAAAGGTAATTGAAAGATTCACATTAAACAAAAAGCCCAACAACAACCATTACTTATATTTGTTAGCATCTGGCATTTCTCTTGTAAAACCCAAAGACAAATTGAATACTTCTAGTAAGAGTGAAAGATTTAAATTTTAGCCTCTATGACATATATGTTGTTTCAGAGATTCTTCTATTCTGAAACAAGAAGAATTCTGTACAAGGAAAAGCTGAACTAAAAATCAAAAGTCTTGCTTTAATTTTTAAAGTGCTTATTCATTAATCAAATAAATTATGCTCATACCCAAGTTTTTTTTTTCTTTTCTTTTCTTTTTTAACGAGATAGGGCCTTGCTCTGTTGCCGAGGCTGGAGTGCAGTAGTGCAATCATAGTGTTGCAGCCTCAGTCTCCTGGGCTCATGCGATCCTCCTACCTCAGCCTCCTGAGTAGCTGGGACTATAGGCACATGCACAGGCACATGTCCAGCTAAATTTTAAAATTTCTGTAGAGATGAGGTTTTACTATGTTGCTCAGGCTGATCTCAAACTCCTGAGCTCAAGCATTTCTCCCGATTTGGCCTCCTAAAATGCTGGGATTACAGGTGTGAACCACTATGACCCGCTGAATTTTTTTTTGAAATAAAAATTTGAGTAGCAATTGTATAGACTCAGACTCAATTACATTTAATGTTTGTTTGTTTGTTTGTTTGTTTTTTGGCTAGTCCCAAACCATTAAGGACCAATGAGATAAATTAATATACATCATGCTGAGGTGTAGAAGTTTTTCTTTATGCTGAGGAGCTAATGTTCTGGATCCAATCACCCAATGAGAATGTCTAGCTTACTTTTTAGCATCCATATCCCAAGGAGGGTTTGTCAATGCAAACTCCTTTTCATATACAAAATCACTCTGAAGAGGTCTTTTGTTTCTAAATGTTCACCAATTAAGTGGGTGGATATTTAAAAGCTGTCTAATTTGTACTGGGAAGGTTGGCATGGGAAGCTCATTTTATGAGCCAGCATTACCTTAATATTGAAACCAGACAAAATAATTACAGGTAAAAAAAACTACAGACTAATATCCTACATAAACATAGACCCCAAAATTCTCAAGAAAATATTAATTAGCAAATTAGATGCAGCAATAAATAAAAAGGATAATGCATCATGACTAAGTGGGATTAATTCTAGGAAGGCAAGGTGGCTCAATATCTAAATCTAAATTAATGTGATTCATTATATCAATAGATAAAAGAAGAAAAATTGTAGGATCATCCCAATAGATGCAGAAAAAGCACTTAACAAAATTCAGTATTCATTCATGATAAAAACTGTAAGAAAATATCCTCAACTTAACAAAGGACATTTATGAAAATCCTATGGCTGACATCATTCTTAATGGTTGTCTTAGTTTGGTCTGTGATATAGTCTGGCTGTGTCCCCACCCAAATCAATCTCATCTTCAATTCCCATGTGTTGTGGGAGGGGCCCAGTGGGAGGTAATTGAATCATGGGGACAGGTCTTTCTCATGTTGTTCTTGTGATGGCAAATAAGTCTCATGAGATCTGATGGTATTATAAGGGGGAGTTTCCCTGCACAAGCTGTCTTTTTGCCTGGTGCCATCCATGTAAGACGTGACTTGCTCCTTGCCATCCACCATGATTGTGAGGCCTCCCCAGCCACACGGAACTATAAGTCCATTAAACCTCTTTTTCTTTCCAGTCTCAGGTATGTCTTTATTAGCAGTGTGAAAATGGACTAATACAGTCTGCTGTAACAGAATACAGATTGAGTAGCTTAAACAATAGACATTTAGTTTTCACAGTCTGGAGTCTGAGAAGTCCAAGATCAAGGTCCCAGCAGATCTGGTGTCTGGCAAAGGCACTCTTCCTTGTTTGCAGATGGCTGTCTTCTCATTGAGTTCTCACATGGCCAAGAGAATGGTGAAAGATGAAGTGCTTTCCCCTAAGCTCAAGAATAAGTGAAAATTGTCTACTCTCACCACTGCTATCACCTTACCAGAGGTCATAGACAGGGCAATAAGGAAAGAAAAAGAGAAGACAGAGATTTAAAATGAAGAAATAAAACTGCTGCTATTTATAGATGAGAATTTGTAACATAGGAAATCCCAAAAGAATATACAAAATGGCCACTGGAATTTATAAGGGAGTTTAGCCAGGTTGTGGGATACAAGCTCAATATTCATATATCAGTTGTATTTATATATATTCATAATAAAAAAAAGGAAATTAACATTTAAAAATCACTTTGCAATAGCACTCAAATTATTAATTACTTAGGTATAAGTCTAACAAAATATGTGCAAACTTTATATGCTGAAAATTAAAATATTGATGATAGAATCACAATCTTTAAAGAAAGAAGTATCTGTGTTCATGGATTGGAAGACTCAATATTGTTAGGGTGCCAGTTATTCCCAAGTTGATTATAGATTCAGTGCAATCCTAATAAAAATTTTAGCAGACTTTTTCTTTTATAGAAACCAGCAAATGACCAAGCACAGTGGCTCACACCTGTAATCCCAGCACTTTGGGAGGCCAAGGCCGGCAGATCATGAGGTCAAGAGATCGAGAGAATCCTAGCCAACATGGTGAAACCCCGTCTCTACTAAAAATACAAAAATTAGCCAGGTGTGGTGGCACACAGCTGTAGTCCCAGCTACTCAGGAGGCTGAGGCAGGAGAGTCGCTTGAACTCGGGAGGCGGAGGTGGCAGTGAGCCAAGATCACGCCACTGCACTTCAGCCTGGTGACAGAGAGAGAATCCGTCTAAAAAAAAAATATATATATATATAGAAACCAGCAAATATACCCTAAATTTATATGGGAAAGTAAAAGATAGTCAAAAATTTTTGCAAAAGAAAAAAGTTGGAAGACTCAACACTGCTAACTAATTTCAAATCTTACAAGCCACAGTAATCAAGCCAGTATGGTATTGGTCAAAGGACAGAAACAGATTAATGGAGCACACGAGAGCAGGAGTTGTCAAATTATGGCCTCCAGGACTAATCTCACTGGCTGTTTCTGTAAATAATATTTTATCGAAATAAAATAATACTTTATTAAAATACAGCCATGCTCACTTATTTACATGTTGTCTATGGCTGCTATTGTACTATAATGGTAGCACTGAGTAATTGTGACAGAGACCGTATGGCCTGCAAAGCCTAAAATCTTACTTATCTGTCCCTTTAGAGGAAAAGCTGGTGAACACTTCAAATAGAATCCAGACGTAGAACAACATATACATGGTTAATTGAATTTTTTTTTTTTTTTTTTTTGAGATGGAGTTTCAGTCTTGCCCAGGCTGGAGTACAGTGGCACGATCTTGGCTCGTTGCAGCCTCTGCCTCCTGGGTTTAAGTGATTCTCCTGCCTCACCCCCCTGAGTAGCTGAGATTACAGGTGCATGCCACCATGCTGGCTAATTTTTGTATTTTTAGTAGAGACGGGTTTTCACCATGTTGGTCAGGCTGGTCTCAAACTCCTGACCTCAGGTGGTCCACCCAACTCGGCCTCCCAAAGTGCTGGGATTACAGGCATGAGCCACCGTGCCCAGGATGTTAATTGACTTTTGACAAACATACAGAGGTAATTTAATGTAGAAAGGATAGGCTTTTAAAAAATGCTGCTGCAACAATTAAACATATGTGTGTAAAAATATGAACCTCAATGCATACCTCACACTGTGGGGGCCTTTAGGCAGAATTATCTACTTCCTCCCTTAAACTTAACTCAAAATGGATCTGAAATCTAAGTGTAAAACCTAAAACTATAAAACTTCTAGAAGAAAACACATGTGAAAATCTTTGTGAGCTTGGGTTAGGCATAAATTTCTTAGCATCCAAAAAGCACGAATCAGGAAAAAAAAGTTGACAAATTGGAATTAATCAAAATCAGAAACATCCACTCTTCAAAGGACACTGTTAAGAAAATGAAAGAGAAGCCACAGTCTGAAAGAAATATTTGTAAAACACTGTATAATAAAATACTGATATCCTTAATATGTAAAGAACTCAATAATAAGAAAATGGGCAGGGCACAACGACTCACACCTGTAATCCCAGCACTTTGGGAAGCTGAGGTGGGCAGATCACTTGAGCTCAGGAGTTCCAGGCCAGCCTGGGCAACATGGCAAAACCCTGTCTCTATTAAAAAAAATACAAAATTAGCTGGGTGTGATGACGCATGCCCGTGGTACCAGTTGAGGCAGGAGGATCGTTTGGGCCTGGGAGGTGGAGGTTGTAGTGAGCCGAGACAGCACTACTGCACTCTAGCCTGGGTGACAGAGTGAGACCTTGTCAAAAAAAGAAAGAAAGAAAGGAAAGAAAGAAAGAAAGAAGGGAGAGAGGGAGGGAGGGAAGGAAGGAGGAAAGGAAGGAAAAGAAAGAGTGAAAGCAAGAAAGAAAGAAAGAAAGGAGGGAGGGAATGAGGGAGGGAAGGAAAGAGGGAAGGAAGGAAGGAAGGAAGGAAGGACAGACAGAAAAGAAAAGAAAAGAAAAAGCAGCCTGGGTGACAGAGTGAGACAAAAGAGAAAGAAAGAAAGAAAGGAAGGGAAGGAAGGAAAGATAGAAAAGGAAAGAAAGCAGCCTGGGTGACAGAGTGAGACAAAAGAAAAGAGAAAGAAAAAAAGAAAGAAGAAAGAAAGAAGGGAAGGGAAGGAAGGAAAGAGGGAAGGAAGGAAGGAAAGATAGGAAAAGAAAAGAAAGCAGCTTGGGTGGCAGAGTGAGACAAAAGAAAAGAGAGAAAAAAAGACAAGAAAGAAGAGAAGAGAAGGCAGCCAAGCCCATTTTAAAAAATGGACAAAATATTTGAATATTTTATGAAATGCAGATGCCACATAAACAATGAAAAGATCATTAGTCATCAGAGAAATGAAAATTAAAACCACAAAGAGATATCACTACACATCCATTAGTGCTGATGAGTATGCTGTGCCAATGGAACTCTCATACATTTTGGGGTGGAATGTAACACTGCAGCAACTTTGAAAAACAGTGTGACAATTTCTTATAAAGTTAAACGTATACTTATTAGATGACCCAACTCATCTTTTAGATTTTTACCCAAAAGAAATAAAAACATACACAAAGATCTACACACAAATATTTATAACAGTTTTCACCAAAAAACTGCAAACAACCTAAATGTTCATCAGCTTGTGAAGGGATAAACCAACTGTGGTACATCCATACTGCGTACAGGTAGATTCCACATGATAGAATTTCATACAGTACAGCACTACTAAGCGATAAAAAGAACAAATTTCAAATACACCATGCTAACTGAAAGAAGGCAAATTTATAAAGCCACATGGGATATGTTTGAATTTATATGACACTCTGGAAAAGTTAAAACCACAGTGAGAGTCCTGGACTGGGGATTAACCACAGGGGACATGTGGGAACTTTCTGGCATGGTAGACATATTCTGTATTTTAATTGTGATGGTAATTGTGTACCTGGATGTGTTTGTCAGGATTCCTAAAATTATGGGTATGTCTAAAAAGGATGAATTTCACTCTGGAAATTATATCTCAATAAACGTGACTTTAAAAAATGGCCAAATCAGGGAAAGATTCTGAGTAAAAGTAGAAAAGCTCCCTGACTTGTATTGGGAGGAAACCCAGAATTTGAGAAATAATTTAGGAGAAATCCAGAAGCCCATATAAACATTTTTATGTTCAAATATTTGTATCTATGAAGTCTCAGGGTATCTACCTTGTGAATATCAAGGGTCTATGGCAGACACAGTGAAACACAAGCAGCTAATAAGAATCTATTTTCGCATAGGAGATCTATAGGTATTTAAGGGAGGAAGTAGATAATTCTGCCTAAAGGCCCAGGCCAGTCCTAACAGAGGTAATGATATTACCTATAGAGTAGCTTCTTGGTGGATGAACAGAGGATTAAATTGAAGAGAAAATCATTCTAGACAGAAGGAACAATGTAAGGTCCTAAGATTTGAGGTAGTGAAGTGCATTCTAGGAAAGATAAGTATTTTCAAAAGATTGAAGCACAGTTATTCATTTTATTACTAACTTTTCTTATGCTTAATTTGTTTTCTTCATTCATTTCACATATTCTTGAGTGCCTACTTTGTGCCAGGTACTAAGTAAGGCTTAAGGAGGTAAAAATAAGCCTGGGAAATATGACAACATCCCAACTCTACTAAAAAAAAAAAAAAATAGCCAAGTGTGGTGGTGCACCTGTAGTCCCCAGCTACTCAGGAGGCTGAGGCAGGAGGATTGCTTGAGCCTAAAAAATTAAGGCTGCAGTGAGTTATGATCACACCACCACACTCTAGCCTGGGTGACATAGCGAGATCCTGTCTCAAAAACAACAATAAATAAATAAATAAATAAATAAATAAATTTTAAGTAAGTAAATATATAAGCCATTATTTCTGTTCTCGAGGAGATCATGGGCTAGTAGGGGAGTCCCAGCATGTGCATGCTTGTGTACACACAATAATGACTCTTGAGTATCATAAAATTTCTAAATAAGGTATTAGCATGCACATGTAAGTTGCTCAGAGAATAGACGGTCTAACTCAATATAATGGTTGTGAGCAACTAGTGATGGGGCAAATTTCACAAAAGAAGGACATGTGAGCTGAGTCTTGAAGTATGAGCAAGGTTTGTCAAGTGCACAGGGGACAAACATCTTGCAGGACAGAGGGAATAGCGTACACAAAAGCATAGCAGCAGAAGAGAACATGGCACTTGGAGAAAATGACAGTTGTTTAGCAGTATGACTAGAGGGCACAGGACAAGGTGCATACGAATGCACAAAGAGTAGATGTGATTTAGAAAAGTGGATAAAGGAAAATCATGAGGTGTTTATATGACATGCTAAGGAATTTGGACTTCCATAGACAGTTGGGATCTACTGAAATATTTTACTCAGAGTAATGACATGATCAGATTTGCATGTTAAAATGGTCATTTTGCCAGCATTCTTGAATATGATTTGAGGAAGGAAGAGACTAGAGATAGGGAGACTAGTTTAATGATTGCTGCAGAAATTGAAATATGGCATGCTGGGGACCTGACCTGAGGCAGTGACCATGAAAGTATAGTTTAAGCGGGCCGAGTGCAGTGGCTCATGCCTAGAATCCCAGCATTTTGGATCACTTGAGGTCAGGAGTTTGAGACCAGCCTGGCCAACATTGTGAAACCCCATCTCTACTAAAAATACAAAAATTAGCCAGGCACGGTGGCACATGCTGTAATCACAGCTGCTTGGGAGGCTGAGGCAGGAAAATCACTTGAACATGGGAGGCAGAGGTTGCAGTGAGCCGAGATGGCACCACTGCACTCCAGCCTGGGCAACAGAGGGAGACACCATCTCAAAACATAACAAAACAAAGTATAGTTTAAGGGACATTCTTAAGGGATATCTGAGACATGGAACTGATAGGCTTGGTAATCATTTGAAAGTGTATGGGAAGAGGCCTACTGAGGGGAATCCAGGGACTGAATATATCTACCAAAGTTCTGATTTGGGTAACTGGATGTTGATTATTACAGGAGAAGAGCTGTTATTACAGGAGAAAGAGCAGATTTTAAACACAGTTGGCTAATAAGAATCTATTTTTCACATAAGAGACCTAAAGCAGCACAAATTTAAATTAGAGAAAGATGTCAATTAAAAATATATTACAGATCTATGCTGGGTGCAGTGGCTCACTCCTCTTATATATATATATTATATATATATATATATTTTCTTGTATCTCATACGGATTTTGAGATATATCTCATACGGTTACACACACACACACACACACACACACACACACACACACACACAGTCTAGATTCCATTCTCCTCTTTCCCAGCCAGGGACATATATAGATATAGATATATATATATCTGTCGCCCACGCTGGAGTGCATAGATATATTTGCTACTTCTCATTCAAATAGAAAACAAAATGGAATCAGAGACCTTTCAGACTCTGTCCAATTTAGGCCTAAACTGTTTCACCGGTGATACAATGGTTACCTTAGAAATGAGCTAAATAGAAAGTTGTTTCCTTTTGTGTTTGGAATAATTGTCTTGTTGCCTAGGAAGATACATTCTAACCTTAGGCTCTCTGTGAAAGGTTACCACCTCTTCCTCTCTGTTAGTTTATTTCAATTCTGCTTTGAGATTTCCACTGAAATCTTAAGACATGTTGTTCCAGGTTTGTTTGAAATGCCTCTATCTTTAATAGCTTCTACAATTATAACAATAGTTATCAAGTGTCTGCTATGCACCAGGCATAGCAGGTGATAGGTGATTTAGTGATGCGATTTCTTTTCTTTTAATTCTCAAAATCCGTATGAGATACAAGTTAGTTCGGTGATTTTGAAGATAAGAAGTAGAAGCTCTGTTAGCTTAAGAATCTTGCTCCAGGTCTCCTAACCAGTTAGTGAAAAAAACTCAGTATTTATGTATTAGGTCCACCTGACTCCAAAGACCTTGAAATTTCCATAGTCATATTGGTTAGAGTCACACATAAAAAAATACAAAATTTTAATGAAAAAATTTAAACATAAACCAAAGGGGAGGGAATAATATAATAAATCCCCACGTATGTTCACTCAGCTTCTGCGATTATTTAACTCATAGCCAATCTCGTTTCATCTTTGCCTTCTACTGTTTCCTCCCTCCTTCCCCTACTTTTAAATTATTTTGTAGCAAATCCTAGACAGTATATCATTTTATTTGTAAATATTTCTCTATGTAGCTTTAAAAGATAAATATTCTTTCTAAAAACCCACTAATCATAATACTATTATTGCACCAAAAGAAGTAGGCAATAAATTCCTTAATATCATCAAATATATATAGTTAGTGTTCACATTTTCCTGGTTGTCTTATACATTCTTTTTACAGTTGGTTGTTTGAATTAGGATAATTAGAGCTAATTTTTACTTGAGGCACATTGTTTAAATTAGTTAAACCTCATCTCAGTTCAATCTATTTATCATTGTATCCGCATGCATAAAAGCTAGGAAAAACTCAATGACAAATTGTGAATAAATTACTGAATCAGTGAGTGACCAGCCAGTCTCTATTTCTGATGTAGACCAGGACAGACAAGGTAGTCAGTCCCATTGGTGATCTGTGTGAAGTAAATAATCACATTGGTTCCTTAACCAATGTGCAAAGTTTCACAGTGTTTGACCAGCTATGACACATCAGATTATTGTGGCTTCCTTGGCTAACTGAGATCAGCAGGGACTCCCATTTTGGGACCTGTGGACCACACCCCCAAGCATAAGAAAATTTTTCAAAACCTTAAGTTCCTTCAAAAAAATTTCAGGACCTAGCTAGCCCCCAAAAGTAAAAATAATAAATGACAACAACAAAATAACAACAGCTTAAAACAATAGCCCCCAAAATAAAAATCACAGGATGTTTATTTCTCTATAAAAAAATAAACATAACAACTTAATGGATGTCCCTGTCATTTTCAGAAACCCAG